>NW_027325669.1:604649-1209299 GCF_048418805.1 Vulpes vulpes
TAATCTTGTCCCAATCTTAGTAATGTCTTGCATCGAGGCCAATTATTTTTTCAGAGAACAGATTGTTTGAATCAAACCCATGTTAGAATTTTTTTCCCTGGGAAATTCTTAAGTTACTGTTTGCTGCTCAGTCTTCATCTTTTTTTTTTTCCTTCTAATATCAGTGCCTATGATATTTAGCTTTACATGTCAATTTCACAAGCTAGAGTGTCCAGTGATTCATTTTAACACTGACCTAGGTGTCACAGTGAAGATGTTTTATATATATGATTGACATGTATAATCAGCTAAGTTTAATAAAGGAGATTATTTTCCATAATCTGGGTGTATTTATTCTACTTAACTGAATAGTTTAAAAGCAGAACCAAAGTTTCCATGAGGAAGAAGAAATTCCACTTGTGGACTCCACCATCAGCTTTGTCCAAGACTTTCAGCCTCCCCTTTCTGACTGCCTGACCTAAACATTTTCTTCTAATTAGCTAGCTCCCACAACCACATATCAGTCCTTACAAGAAATCCATACATATTTATGAATCTTGCTGGTTCTATTTTTCTGGTGGAGCTCTGACTGATACAGTGCCCAAAAATTATTTAGAAGAATTCCTCTCCATTTTCTGAGAATTTAAAACAGATATTTGACAGTTCAGATAACTGGTAATTAGCATAAGAGTGAACCGGATTTGTTTAGCAAGCCAAATTGAGAAAGCACAGGTCCTGGGGACCTATTTTAAAGCCCTAAATCCAGCCACGCTAAAATCAGCACTGCTTGTTTTATTTAGTGACCTGAGCCATTAAATTTCTCATTTTGCTTAAACTGGAGTTTTCTACCATTTGCAACTGGAGAATTCTTAAGTGATAAATATCCATAGTTAAAACAAATTGTAACTGAAACACATTTCATTACTACAGGAAGAGAAATAGAAGTCAAATGTTCTACTGACAACAAATGTATTGAGCAAATGCTGCTTATGAAAATCAGCAATTTAAAAGAAAAATATGAACTATTATAAGGTAATTTTATTTGTCTTAAAAAGCTATGTGAGTAATCAATGATTTGATCAATGGCTCAGAAAATTCAGAAGTCTAAAAATATAATATTTGTAATTTCCTCAATAAATGCTTCCAACCTTTATTTTGCCACAGGAAACAGCAAAAGTAAAAGAACAAAGTTCATATTCCATTATGGATAAAAACAATGAAACCATTAGAAATATATAGAATTTCCATCTGCCAATCTGTTTCAAATATATGTATATATATTTGAATATATATACACATTTATCCCATAAGATAAATTAACAAATAACAATTTTTAGTTATTTGCCATAATGGGTTTTTACCAATTTGAATTAAATTGTGAGGTAAAAGTGTTTCTAAATATTTGTAGAAGAAAGATGAAAATTGTGCAGTTGAACGTAAACAAGATAGTGACCTAGGGACCAAGGCTTCATGGCCTAATGCCCAATTGGCTGGTGACCAGGATATTCTAAAGAAATTGTATTATCCACCATGAACCTAATGAGCAGTCTCTGACATTGATAATCTTTGCAAAATACAGAATGCACAGTTAGGAAATTCAGTTTGGAGTACCTATCCTGTTCATTATGTGTTTGTTTCTTTGTTTATTTTCCAGGAAGAGGTTCTTCACCACAGGATTTAGCTCCTGAAGTACATCATTCCTTATAATGCAGCACCTCCCACCCTGCCCCCTTTCCCTAGATTATTAGACCAGCAGTGGAGATCTAGCCATGGGGCATCCAATACATTGGTTGCAAATCATTAATCAGGTTCTCTGACTTAGATTTTTAAAATTATGACACAGAAATCTCTTAGTGATTTTTGGCTTGAAGTATAAAGTCAGAGCATTGGTTTAGCTATGTTGAGGCATGTAGGAGTGCAACCGGAAAAAGCCTGTTAGGAGAGATAGAAATAGAGATGATAGAGAAAAAAGATGAGATCGAGGCAGAAAAGGGGTGCAGGGAAAGAAAAAGAGGAGTAGGAGTTGGAGAGGAGAGGAGGGGAAGGAAAGGAAGAGTGGGAAGAGAAAAGAAGAGAAGCATAAAGCAACCCTAAAGAAAGAAGTATTCTCTCTTTCCTCATATATGACCTTAACTTTCTCACAGGGAATGTGTTAAGGCTGCTTTTGAACGATTATGTGAAGTAGTGGTTCTGCTAACTAGAATTTAGGAATGATAAAGATTTACTTCAAGTGATGCTATCAATAAAAAAGTAAATGTACCAAATGAAAATGAATCTGAGCTAATGTTGACCTCTGTACTACCATGGTGAAACTATATTTTCTCCACCTTGGATTATAATGCAGACCTAGAGATATAAATTGCTATATATTACCCAGGATCATACAGAAAAAGTAATTAGAGGATTTGGTTTAAAACTCCAGGTTTCTTCATTCATGGAAATGTGCTGTGCTCAATTTCCTCCCCAAATTTCCCTGTTCTCCCATATAGTGTTATATGCTTATAAAACCACCCATTCTTAAGTTCTAATTATGTTGAATTTTAACTATCATTTACAAATATCAAAACAGTATTCAGATTCCTACCTTGTTTTTTTCAATTAGAAAATAAACATTTTGAAAAAGGAATCAGTTATCTCTATAGTGTATAAAATATTTTATGTCTCTGAAAAACAAGTAATTGCAATAACACTGTACTTTTGAATTTTTTTCTTTAGTATTTGGACCATTGAAATAATTACAGGTAAAGCTCAAATGTGTTGAGAGACGACTGAGCAAGGCTAATTGATATGTGTGCATTATTCATCACTATTTCTATGCATGTAAATAGAGATGATAACACTCATGTAAAGTGCTTCAGAAGTGCTAAATGAAAGTGAGCACAACAGACTCAAGCTTTTTAGCGCACTATATAGCCAAGCAAATACCGATGGTATAAAAACTTATGGTATCAAAACCTATAATTCAAGTTTGTTTCCCTTCCTTTCTCTCCCCTTTCCTTTCTTTCTTCCTTCCTGTTATGAGAACCTTTTGGAAGACATATTTCTTCATCAGTTAGAACCTATATCAGTATGCACATAAATGTTCATTTGAGTATAATAATTAAAGTCAAAATAAACTGGTTAAGTTAGAACACTGAATGCAGGTAGATTAATTTTAAGAAGAATTTGTAAAACTGTGAAAAGTAATCTCACTTAACATAACGTATACTACTTAAATTGTTTGGAATCCAGCATTAGACTGTAAGCGATTTGAAAGCAGGGACAATAATCTTTATGGAGTAATCATATAGTCAGTTAGATATAAATCATTCCAAGATTTTTTAGGTACCCATCCAGTATCATTAAGTCTGTATTTTCATTCCAAAATACCCAACCAATATTCGTCAAGTGCCAAAAGCAAATAGTTTGACAGAAATAGATTACTTCAATATACCCTAAATGCTAAACAGAACTCACCCTTTTAGAATCATGGTCAATTCACATTCAGGATATAAAATTCTATTAGAAAGTAAAAGGATTGAGTACATAGATATTGATCAAATCAACAATAGAGGGGATGAGATCAGGAATTTAAGGACTGCAGGTACATCTTTTCGTGCTAGATGTTTGTCTCTCATGCCTTGTTCTGTTGAGTTTGTGCTTTGGTGTTTGCTCTTAAAGTCCAAACTCTACTATCTTGTGTTCCTACCCTTGGATAGTTAAAATCTTACTAATTTTGTTTCTTAGTGGCTGCTTTTGTTCTTTCCACATCCTTAATTTCATACTTCGGTTCTAGCCTTGTCACCTGCCTCTAGCTCTTAGCATTATTTTAGTTTTATGATTTGATTGTCCTGCCCTGAAAGTAAATGGTATGCTGATTTTGACTGCTTTGATGATGCAATCCAGAACAAACCTTTGGACAAAGGTAGTAGAATATGCAGAAGTAATACAAACCTTAGAGAAAATTACTCATTTATACTTTCGTTCAACGCATACTTATTGAACATCCATTTTGTCAGGCATTGTCAACTGATGTGATTTTCAGCTTGATAGGAAATGATATATACAAAGATACAGTCAGACTGACCTGAGTTTCAATTTCATCTTTGATTCCAAGTATCTATTTTATTCTCAGCAGGTTACTTAGTTTCTAAGCCCCAGCTTCATCAATAAAGTTAGAAAAAGAGTGATCAAGGATGCGTTTTTTCTAAGCTATATGAAATGAGATAGTTGGTATGTCAAAGATACTCAACATGCATATGTTTCCCTCCTTCCTCTGTTCCATACTTCTTATTTCATATGTGTTCTATTTCTTTGTAACTGAGAGTTTGGGGATGATAATTGGAAATGGAGGTAATTTTATACAGGGTTCCAAGTTATAAATATCAGTTTGCTGGATGAATAAGTGCTTGCTAAAAGGACTCTGATTTTGGCAGGGCTATGGATGGTATAAGATATACTTGGTGAATCTCACTTTCATACTCAATAAGCTAATGAACTGTATATCGATTGAAGATCTTAGGCTACAAAATAAAATGTGAGATGCTGCTAAGAGGCCTAGAACAACTTCAATGAAACAAATGCTTGTACTCTCATAATGTACAAGGTGAGAGGTACTGGTGATATAAGTTAAAGAGGGCCATCCCTCTACCATGAAGATTCTCATACTCTCTCACAACTTCTCTAGAAACTAGCCATAAATTTGATATTTTGAGAGCTCTTTGAGAAAATACAATTTTTTAAAAAAGATAAAAGGCCACTAATAGGCATAATACAGTTAAAATATTCACAAAGATTTTTGCAAAGTGCTACATTTAAAATTACTTATCTACTTTGAGTAAAAATCTGATTTAGCAATGACAATGGAAAATAAAAAGATAAATGAACACTCTTCTGAATGAAATGCATTAAAAAAATTCTATAGATCCATTTCATCACAGCTCTTATTTTACATTTGGTATAAATAATTGGAGAAACAGCATACAGAAACATCCAAGTTAGCAAATCATACTAAGCTTTTACAAAAAACAGTAGTGAAATGCCAAGTCAATGTTCATAAACTATAGGAAAATCTCCAGAGGCTATAGATTGGCAGAAAAATGGCATAAGGATCAAATGAGCAAGCTTATGGTAATGCATTAGAGAAAAATAGTCAACATTATTTGCTTAGGAATCTGAGCCATGCTTTTATTACTTATTCAATTGGTCCACACAGGTGTCTTTATTCCAAATAGTTTGTTAAGACTACTCTCAGAATAGATGATTTTCTGAGGACATTAACCCCATGTGCTACCATGGCCAAAACAGGCAAGTAAAATCAAGAGAAGTATTAGTAAAACAAAATTGAAAATATTATTCTGCCTACATAATTATTATCATGGAGAATTTTAAGTGGAATTCTGTGTTTAGTTCTAGTTGCAGTGCTTCCAGAAAGTCATAACAAACCTCAATGAAGCCTTTAATACAAACCATGATCAGATGTAGTGATAGTGGTATAGGAGGGGTATTATAGGGATAGGCATGTGAGTCAACCTCATAGAAATGGAATAAAATTACTTCATTTCTGATAGTAAAGACAAAGCTTGAAAACACCTCTGAACAAAATCTATAAAAACACTGAGTTTTGAGACATTGATTGCCAGTCACAGATCATTGTGACTCTCTTCCCATAATTCTTGGAATAAGGAGTAGGTCAAAATGTCCACACTTTACTTTATATTATATGACCCCATACTAATCCTCCCCAACCACCACACTCAATCACAGGTACCAATCAGGGATAGGAATTTAAACCAAGTGTAGCCAATATATGTCTTATGCAAAAACTAATGACCCAAATTAATCAAATTATTTCTTTCAAGATTTTGAACTAGTACCTCAGAATGCGATTGTATTTAGAGATAGGATCTTTAAGGAGGTAATTAAGTAAAGATGAGGCTACTGGGGTGAGCCTTAATCCAGTCTCACTGGTATCCTTATAAGAAGAGGATATTTGGGCATTTATATATATATTTTTTTAATTTTTAACTTTTAAAATATATTATTAGATGTGCATATATAACATATACTTATGTATATTCAAATATATGACATACAAATAAAAGTTTACATATATATTAATTGTCTCAAGAACTGAAGAAAAGCAGGACTAGAAAAAAGCTGTGCAAATGGAAATAGGTCATATGAGGATTGCTACACTGCCCAGTGGCACAGAAAAGACTCAACAGTGAACCAGCCCCTTTGCTTCAATTCACCTCTTATGCACAGAAACCCTCAGTGGGCAATCAATGGAGGTTTGAGGTTTCTTCAATAAACAGCAGGGTGGTATCAAAAGTATCAATCGTCAGAAGATTGCTTATTGCTCTGCACGCCAATGGTTCCCTTGCTGCCAATAATACATAATGTGTGAAATGAGAAGGGGCTTTTTGATAGCTACTGACGTGGTCTAGAAAATTAGTGCTTGGATAAAATAAGCAGCCACTTACATACCACTGATATAGGCTGACAGTGGCAGAAATGTAGATTCAACAAACTGAATTTCAGAAAAACGCAATATGCAGTAGGGTCTAAATAACCAGACTATTCCATCTAAACCTTCAGTTCTTCTAAATAAAGTAGACCAAAGGGGCACCTAGGTAGCTCAGTCAGCTAAGTGACCAACTCTTGAGTTTGGCTCAGGTCACAATCTCAAGATCCTGGGAATCAGTGCTATTTCTGGCTCCATGCTCAGGGGAAGCAGGCATGAGGATTCTCTCTTCCTCTCTCTTTGCCCCTTCCCTCACTTGTTCTTGCACATGTGTTCTTTTTCTCTCAAATAAATAAATAAATATTTAAAAAATAATAAAGCTGACCAACATTTATTCATTCAAAAATATTATTAATGCTATACATTATGCTGGCACCCAGGACACTCAGAAAATGGTATATTGTCCATGACTTCTGATGTGTGGTTATTCCATTGTTTCCTTTCTTCTCATCACTCAATCTTCCTTTCAGACATCAAAATAAAGCAAGGAAAGGACAATGTGGCCATTTCATCAAGATTCACTGTAAAAAGAGAAAAATCTCTCCATTTAGGTTAGAATTCCTAAAGTGCATGTATTCCCCCTACATAATCCTGAATGCTGGTGTCTTACTATAACATTTATAAATATTTTTTCCAGGTTGAGCCATATTCACCTGCGTGATGTTCACCCAGTTACCAGATATTCCTATAGTGCATCTAGGGGACAGCGATATACAATAAACCAGAGCTAGACATATAAGAAGACGCAGTTTCTGAGCTCAGAGAGCAATAGAAATCATTTATGCAAGCAACTAGCATTCAAGATGAACATGATTCTAAAGTGGCGGGAATGCCTACATCTGCCAGGAGGAATTAAGGAAAACTTTAGAGTATGTACCTTGAGAGGAGACCTGAAGGAAGAGTGAGAGTTTGCAAGGTTGATTTAAGATGAACTAGAGATTTGTGCAAAGCCCAGAAAATGACTAAGCATATACAATTTCAGACAACCATTCTGTTTACAGTTATTCTCATAGATGAGCTACTGGGGATGCTCTCTCCTATTCCTTATTTTTAATCCTTGTAACAAGCTTTTGATGTTAGACAGTATTATTAAGGAAACTGAACTTCAAAGAAATTAAATACTTTGTCCAAAATTACATAATATGACACAGAGGTAGGCTTAAACCCTAGTTTTCTAAAACTAAGCGCAGTTATTCTTCTAGGGCAACAAATTAACTTCCTGCGGAGGAAGGGGGGCAGGAAGACATTTTCTTATCACATGCTTAATCTACATAGCAGGGAATCTGGCTTTGGGTAGACTGTTAGAATTGTATTAGGTCCGTGAATATAGAAATCCTTATGCACTCCCGTATAAAATATCAAAGGGGCTCTTCTTATTTCCATAGAGAAGTGTTCTGACCCCTTTGAAATCTTAAAGGGGGATAAAAACATTTAAAGACAATATATTGTTCTCATGCCACCTTTTTAAAAAGTTCTGCTTCAAAATGAGGACTCGAGACCTGGAAATTATTAAAGGAACACCCAAATGTAGCTACTAAAAACTTTTCATCCATTAGTGGCCACAGGCAGTTTTTTATTACATGGGGTGAGAGGGACTTACATTCCCTTTACAAGGTCATAGCCAGGAGATGACTAATGTCATTTTACCTTTGTCAGTAAGCACATTTTTTGAGTGCCTACTCTTTGGAGGGCACTATAATAGGCATTGCTGGGAACCGCAAGGTAAACAGAACATGGTTTCTGCCCTTGTTTCAGGCACTGTCAGAAAGAGAAAACAGCACTAGGGTGCTCCAAAATGGAAAAATAAACGTATTGGTCCTTTCAAATCAATGTCAAAATGGCTAGCAATATCATGCTTTGCTTTTGCAACTTATGCTAGAAGACAACACCCAAGGGCTATAGCCAGCTTGATGCATAGCCCTCTGAGACAACATAAAAGGGATTTGTCTAGATCTTAAAAAAAAAAAAAAGTCATACATGTTATATCTTTAGCAGTCTTATAAAGCTTTTTCCCTGACTTTTATAGACAGTCTCAGAGAAAATGGAGTGCCATAAAAGACTTCTAACACTTTAAGTGACTACCTGGCAATATTCTCTCAACATCTGGATATCCTTAGAATGTTATGCAGTCATATATAGTCTAAAATCCATTACAGATTGAACGGAAGGCTAACAGCAGCAACAATATTCATAGCAACCCTTCAGGCACAGTGGGCTGTTATTCCTGGAGGCCAAATGCTGAGTATTGTTTTCTGTAATTTGAATCTCTCTGAAGTCTTTCTCAGTGTCTGAGTCTCCCTCATTTCACTACCAAATTCTGTTCCTTTCCTACCTGGCTAAAATTAGTGGAATTGTTAGAACCAGTTCTAAATATCTCAATCTCAATACTTAGCAAATATATTCCTTAGGAATCTAATTCACTGTCTGAAAATAAATATGGAACAATGAAAACCTAAAATGATATTTTACATAGTATTTGAAGAAAAGTAAATAAAGCTGTTCATGTAAATCATCGCAAATCCAGAAAATGAAAGCATGGGATTCTATTTAGATGGAAAACGTATAAGTTTCCCTTCCTCCAAGTATTGTTTTAGTTTTATATGCTGACTTGTGTACAGGGTTAGCATCTTTTCAATGTATTCTGGTATGTGTATCTCATTTTGGGTTTCCCCAGAAGCAAACCCAGACACGAAGATTAGAGAGAAAGTTAGGAGTTAAAGGAAAACACTGGTAGGAGAGTGGGAAAATGAAGAAAGGAAAGGAAAACAGAAGTGTGAGCTCCTGGATCCTGGGATCACACCCTGGGCCAGAGGCAGACGCTCAACTGCTGAGCCACCTGGGAGTCCCTCAAAAGTCTTTCTCTAAAGTTTTCAATATTCTGTATTTCTTTAATGTGGATTCTATCAATTTGATGAATCCTGGCACAAAGTAGATTCAAATCCAGTTTTTGTGTTTTATTCCAGATTACAACTCAATAAAGGCAAAGTGGTGTACCTCCATGAGAAATAACATAATACACTAATTATATTGATACTATACTAAAGAATTAAATGAAATATTTGGAAGCTGTCTTCCATCACTTTTTTAAAAAGTTGATTCAATTTGAATGTGTACCTAGGGTATGGGGGGGGGGTTAGATTGAATTATTCATACTGTTACAATAAATGTTAGACATGTGAAAAACTCAGGCCTGTACTGATGAGCAAAATGATTGGACTGTAAATATTGAAGATGAAAAGTAAGAAAAATGATAGAAGATTGTATATCTAGTTCCTTAGATTGTATTTTGAGCTTCTGATAATGTTAATTTTTAGGGGAAAAGAAAACAGTAAGCTTAAGCAATTTTGTTTGGAGGATAGTAGATAAGGTGGAGCAGCTGGGTTAGTGAAGTTTAGTCAATAATTATTTTCTCCTGAAATCAAGAATCTCAATTTGTTTGTGTCTCCTACGTAATTAAGGTAGAATAGAAGGGTGTGAAATAAGGTCAGATAAACACAGAAAGGGAGAACGATCAGAGCCAGATAATGTAAAGATTTGTAGGCCATTTGGAGAACTTTGACTTTTTCTCTGAATACAACAGAAAAATACTGGAAGGTTCTTAGTGGAGAGGTGACATCTAAGCATAAGTGATCTGCTTGTACTTAAAAGTGATCACTCTGACTATGGTGATAAGGAAAACAGGGTAAGGGTGGGGTTTAGGAGATTAGTTAAGAAAAGGGTTTTCTTGTGATGTAGGCAAGAAGATAATGATGGCTTCAGCTAAAGAGTTACAGGTGGTGGTGGTAAGAAGTTAGATTCTTAATATTTTGAAATTCTTGCTGACATAATTTGTTATTTTATTAGATTCAAGGTATGAAAGGAAGAAAGAAATGAATTTTGACTCAAACATCATGACAAACTGAGTTACTATATTTGAGTAGGGGAGTTCAAATTTGGATTTATTAAATGTGTTATGCCCTTAAGATACCCAAAAGAAACTGTTGTCTAGGTAGTTGGATATATAAGCCTGACGTTCAAGAAAGGGGTCTAGATAAAAGATACAGTTTGGGAGTAATTAGTAATAACTATTATTTAAAGCAATGACTTGGTGGGTTCACCTAACGAGTGAGTATAGTGAATAAAGCATGAACCTGGAGCACTGTAAGGCTTGCCAGTCAGGAATATAAGGAACTCACAGGAGCTTTGAAGATGCAGCCAATGAGGCAGAAGCAGAACCAGGACCAAGTAAGGTCTCTGAAGTCAAAGAAAGAAAATATTTCAAGGGGGAAAGATAGTAATCGACTGTGACCAATGTTGATGAGAGTTCAAGTAAAATGTGAAATGAAAATTGATCTTCTCATTTAGACAGATTCAGCTGATTGTTGACGTTGGTAAGAGTGGTCTCCACGAAAAAGAGAGAAATCATGGTTGAAGTGGTTTAAGAAAGAACCAGATGAGAGGAACTGGTATTGAGTAGAGACAACTCTTGCAATGAGTTTTTCTGTGAAGCAGAGAAAAGAGTAACTAGAGTCAGGATCCTTTTTTGGGGTGGGTGGTAACACATTAGGAAATATCAGGCATGCTAGTAACCTATGGGGATGATAGATAACAAAAATAAATGCAGGGACAGCAGCTGAGCATCTCCCTTTGGCTCTGGGCGTCATCCTGCAATCCTGGGATCCAGTCCCCACATCAAGCTCCCTGCATGGAGCCTGCTTCTCCCTCTGTCTCTGTCTCTGTCTCTGTCTCTGTCTCTGTCTCTCTCTCTCTCTTTCTGTGTGTGTGTGTCTCGTGGATAAATAAATAAAATATTTTAAAAAAAGAAAATTTAAAAAAACAATAAATGCAATGCAATATAAAGAGGAAATAATGTTTTAAGGAGCCAAGGGAGGAAGAAAACTAGTAAAGAAGGAAAAGAAGCTAGCTTTTAGACAGGAGCATAGACAACACTCTCAAAATAACAAGCAGAAAAGCAGAGTAATTTAGATATAATAGAGATGGTTGATAGGAGGTAGTTGCATGTGGAAGTTCTCCTCTGCAGCATAAATTTTCTCACTAAAGTAAAAAGAAAAGTCAGAGAAGAATACAAATTGGAGAAGAGGTAGAAGACTGAAAAGAGAGGGATCATGTGAAATGATGTAGTGGAAGAAAATATGTAATGAAATTTCTGGGCTATAATGTCATCTATTCAGACAATCGTGTTTAATAATTTAAAATGAGAATAATGAACATTATTTTGTTTGCCATTTTTCCATATTTTGTTTGCCATTTTTCTGTTTGTGTGCTATCTGCTTCTTCTGTCTATAAATAACTGCCTAGATACAAGCCTATAGATATGGAGAGTTGAATTTGACCAAGTTAGCTATCTTGCCAAGAGAAGAGAATAGATAAAGAGAGGACAAGAGAGTTGAGGGTATGGGTAAAAGAGATTAATTTGTGACTGAAAAATCAATATATTGTTAATATTTGAAAAGTTTTGGGGCACATAGGTAGCTCAGTGGTTGAGTATCTATCTTTGGCTCAGGTCATGGGGTCCTGGGATTGACTTCTGCATCAAGCTCCCAGTGGGGAGTCTGCTTCCTCTCTCTCCCTGTGTCTCTGCCTCTCTCTGTGTGTCTCTCATGAATAAATAAATAAAATCTTAAATAAGAAAAGGTTCATTGTGATGTCTTTTTTAGAGAAAACCAAATAGATGGCAAGAATTGAACTTAAAATAGTCCCAAGGTGGGGGGCATGAAGATGTCACCAGCTAGACCCAAGGCCTGTCCTTGATTGCCCACCTGCTTGTACTCCCTAATTGTCCTTTCTCATTCCCTAAGCTCTTCTGTCTGGCTTTCCTCTTGATTCAGGCAAAGGAAACCCAAAAACCACTCTCCAAGTGATGGTGACTGCCCTGACAAGAGCTTCTGCCCACCTGGACCTCCCAGATCTTTGTAACTAAACCTGACTTGTGCCTGTGCAGATGAACAGTAGAGTGACCTCTGGAAGGATCTACAATTACCTTTACCTCTTTAGAATACTAAAATCTCAGGGCACCTGGGTGGCTCAGTCAGTTAAGTGTCTGCCTTTGGCTCAGTTCATGATTTCAGGCACCTGAGATCCAGCCCTGTGGGGTGAGGCAGGGGAGGGGGTGTCCCAGCTCAGTGGGGAGTCTACCTCTGCCTCTCCTTCTGCCTGCTGCTCCCCCTGCTTGTGCCTGCTCTCCTTCTCTCTCTTTCTCTCTCTCTCTCTCTCTCTCTCTCTCTTAAATAAATAAAATCTTTAAAAATAATACTAAAATTTTCACTCAAGGAGGAGCCCCAGGTGCATTTATATAACATAGAATGTATATACAGGCATGGTTTCTTTTATTGTGCATGTGTGACCTTATGCCTGCCTCTATATCCTATGACAAAGATTCCTTGCCTAAATATTCATCCTAACCCTAAACAAAAGGAACTCATCCATTCACTTTCTCTTGGAGGGTTTGGTCCACAGCTTTGGAAGCCATTTTTGTGATCTCCTTATTTGCTGTCAATAAAAGTTTTGCCAGACAACTAAACTTGGTGCAGTTTCTGACTCACCAAGGAGTGAACTCATATTTGTTCAGTTACAAAGAGAATGTATTGAAATACATTAAAAAGTTAAAAAAAAATTAACACACATTCTGGTACCTATGGGATAGGTCCAAAGACTTTTAAGTACTAAAAGTCTTTTAAACACGTGGTCATTTATGCATGTTTTAAATGGTTATTATGTTTACTATAAAAAAATCTAAAATAATAACTGGTATTAAATATTAAAAATACTATATTTAACTATTTTTAACCTTAACATTAATTTTAAAAGAGTTATCTTACCCAAGCCTTATAATTATAATATTATATCTAAAAACTGTGCTGATGAAACAAAAATGCCTTAAATTACTTAACTTTAGTGTTTGAAGAGATCTTAGAGACCAAAACTGCATTCTCATCTGGCTTCCAGACTTTTGAGATAAAGCAGAACGCAGATGAAGTTGTATGGCATAATTAAAGCTACGTAGGTAGACCAGAGACAAGAGTTTACGTATGTGTTGCTCATCTATGTTCAGAACAGCAAAATAAATAACTAAAACCATCAAGCCTTTCCAACTGACCTTTTTTGGTTAATAAGTATTCTCACTGAAAGTGTGAAATTGCTAGGTTACACACCACACCCGTCTCCCTGTTGTTCCAGGCTCTGCTGAGAAAGATATTCATTATCATGGGGGCCGTGTCTCTGTACATGCAGCTGCTGTTTAGGAACTCAGTCAAGGATTCTAAATTTGAAAGGACAGAGGCACACTCCAAGGATAAAGGACTGCTTGGCTTCTAGAGATTCAGTGATGCTATGGACAACTGTAAAATAGCTATAGTAAGGAATTACTGACAAATACTATAAGGAAAAGAGGCAGTATTTTGAAGGAAAATTTGGAGCAGATTATGAGGGATAATCTATAAGAGCTGAAATATGTTAGACTATCAGTCCCAAACGTATAAGGGCAGATAAGCCCTTACAACACCACCTATGAAAGAATGAGCTTTTGCCCATGGTACTAACTGAAATGAAGTCTATAATGACATGTATTATATGTCAATGCAATAATATACAATAATACAATAATTATATTATTATAATATTGGACAATGATAGACAAAATACATAATGTAGACTAAATTCTATTAATATTTATATTTTTTTTCCTAATGAGACCTTGAGGAACTCTTCCTGTGGTATACTTTCACCAGGATCTTTCTACTCCCTTCTTAGTCTGTTCTCATCTTGATCAGATTTAGGTCTATTTTAATTCCTAACCCAAATCAAACTGTCTTCTTTATATCCTAATTGCACTATGGTACAGTTAAGAAGAGTCTTTGACAGACTTTAAAGTAGCAACAAGAGCATCTGTTCTCGGCACGAGTGTGATTTGCTTGCCTGTACCATCCAGTTACCCTTAGCTCTTACTATTTCAGCAGGTATTGCTGGCCACGCAGGTGTTCCCTTGCTGGCTCCATCCCCCATCTCATGTTCTTTCCACACTGCTCACAAAAGCCCTGCAAGTTCATGAAAACAATTACCCCAGGTTGAGGAGGACCATTTGGTCAGGAGGAGATATGAAATAATTCTACCCTGCTACATTCTTCGAACCACTCTCTTATTATCTTCTCATTTCTTTCTTCCTGATTTATTTTCAGGTATTAGTAACGGCTAGTAATTTATTTGCTGAGTATTTTCTGTGCCATTTAAAACTGAGGGTTTAATTTAGAGTTGGACCTTGAAGAATAAACATCTCTTTCCTATTAAAGCTGCCCATATCAAATATGCTCAATCAAATTAGGTTCAGAAGGCAGTTATTAAACCTCTCATGAGAACAAAGGCATTCCAACCAGCCGAGTTTCTAGAGAGAGCACCCATACAAAATACGGGGTGCTACATTTTTTTCCCAAAAACTCTCTTTTATTGAAGTTCCTCAGAAGTGAGATTAGCTATATAATCAAGTGACATTTTAAATATAGAAAACTTAGACTTTGTTTTTGAAAACAGACCCTTAAGTCCATGATAATGTCTATTCTTAGTTAAGTGATTCTGGTATATATATTTTTTCATGTGAAATAAGGCCTGTAGACAGAAATATAGTTCCAGAGGCCTTTGGGTAGTGTATAGGAAGTAACAGTTCACATGAATTGAGAAATTAAAGTTGACCTTTCACTGAGAACAGCCCAGCAGGAGGCCTTTGTAAATATATATTCCTGAGAGGGGCAAGCCATTGCTCACTATTCAATTCTTGATGATAGGTACTTTGGTACATATAAAAATCTTGTACTTCCAGCATAGAAATTGACATACAGTGGGCTCTCAATCAATTTCTAAGAAAATTAAAAGCTGTCAGGTTTTCATATAATACATATTTTTTAACCTTCTAATCTCATTATATAATTACGGAGTTAACCACTAAACTCTGTTCAAAGACAATCTTTCAAGAGAACATGGAGAATCAATCTTTCTGTGTTGATTTATTCATGATCAGAAGACTGTGTGCTTTCATGTAATTTTTAAAACAAGCAAAAAAACTGCAGTAACAAATAATAATTTGCAAATTCTGAAATTTCTAAAGTTCCCCTACCACTTATTTTCTTTATCAAGTAGCCATCAAAGCCTTTAGCAAGCAAACATATGTCAAATGATGTTGTTTCAAAAAAGAGAAAAGGAGAGAGGAAGAGGAGAAAGAGATGAGAGAAAAGAAAAATTTTTAAAAAGTTCAACTTAACTGAATTGACAGGTGGCATACAATTAATTTTAGAAATGTCATGTATTAATATTTTATCTTGCTTACCTTCTAATAACTTAAATTTAAAATTTTAAACAATTTATATAGTACAATTATTTTAAAAATGGAGGTTTTTTTCTCTGTTACATGATAGAGTGAAATTCCCAATAATATTTTCTTCCTGAGAAATATTAACAATAAAAAGGAAATGTTTAATGTTTCCACATTATAAATAGGTTGGTTTCTATTAGAACAAATTATTGCGGTTCTTAAACTTTTTTTTTAATTTATAAAATGACAAAGAGAAAATTTATTTTTTGAGAGATGTTATGACTGTTAATTAACAAATTAAATGAACCTAGAACTATGTTTGTTCAATAATATATTGTCAAAGAATGATAGCTGTCCTCTGTTAAATATTTTAAGCTGAAAATCCCTGGGGGATAATGATGAGAGTTAATTGCATGGCCTTGAGCAGACAATACAATTTCTTCGAGGCTCCCTTTCTTCATTCCTGAAATGGTCATAATAAAAATGTGCTTCACATTTCATATGATTCTTGTGAAGATCAAGTAAGATAAACATGGAAGGCTTTTGAGAATTATAAATCTATAGTAAAATACAGTGGGAGATTAGAAATTGAAATTTTCCTCTACTTAGATTTCTAATTTACACTATATTCTATCTTTGAAACAGTTTGCAAAAATGTTTTGGTGTGACAGGAAAATAAAATATATGGATTCAAACAAGAAAAACAATTATTTATTATTATCTGGATATCTGTAGAGTATTCAATTATACCCTGCATTCATCCTTGTAAATGCTAAAGTGCTTCTTTGAAATCAGCTAATGTGAATTTCTACTTAGATAATTATTGCACAGCATCAAGTGGTACTACTTTATTTTTATTTCAGGCATTATTAAAAATAACCTATGGTAACAGAAACATTAAATATATTCTAGAGTACTTTTAGAATTGCTGTTCTCCCGTAACTGATGCTCAGTCTTCTCAACTGTTTTTCTTCAGGCTATTAACTCCAACTCTGTAATGAAATAGCATCTTAGCTAATATGAGGACCTCAGACCTCAGTGCGCCATGGTAATTAAGGGGAAAAAAATCTAACATGCTTAATATGATATTCTCCTCACCTATGAATTTAATAAGACTACTAATTGATATTTTCAATAGCCATTAAAATATGTCTCATTAAGAGCTGATTTAGCTGCTCAGTTCCTAAGTGTTCAAAGGCCATTTAAAAAATTAAGGATCATTTGGTTTCAGGTAAAAACATAAGTCCAGGGGATACTGAAAATAGTAATCTTTCCAAATGCACCATGATTGTAAAAAATTAATATCCTAAAACCCACTTAAAAAAATTTAGTGCCAAAGGACTTGCCTAAGTATAGCACTTAACACAGTGTCTCACCCATAATCAGCTCTCAGTAAATATTTGTAATTTATTATTTGACTGAAAAAGCTCTTAATATATCTTGTTTTCCTTATAGGAGCAGCTCTTTAAAATGCAGGTAAAGCACAAATAGATCAAGCAATTTACACCAGCACATTCATTTCTTTCTAGTGAAATCTTTAATCTTTTGTTGAAAAGTGATAAATAGCATTTTAATTGCACTGGAGAAATCTGTTTAATGCAGTACAGCAAGAAGAGGACAGGGCTTTCTCTAATAGTTCAAATGCACATGAAGACTGGATATCTGTTATTTTCTGGTTCCTATGAAGCAATGGGGCTAGATTGCACGTGCACACATATGCATATGTATGCACACACCTAACTATCATACATACATGTCACAGACTTATGCTCTTCTGCTAAGGCAGAAATTACCTTAGCAGCCACTAGTAAGACTTCAACAACAAATAAAAACTGAGATTGTAACAACCGGGTCAACCACAAACTGAGATTGTAGACCTATGGGAACTATCCCTCACGTGTAGATGCTGAGGGCATTGAGCCTAATGTAAAAAATCTGGTTTACTGGCCAGATCAAATGCCAGAAGAATTCCATAATAAATTCAGATATTCTAAAAATATGGACATACTAGAGATTTAGATGAAAGAAAACTTTGAGAAGTGACCAAAGGAGTGACAGAATCAGAAAACAAAAGACTAGTTTTTGCATTTATATACCAAGTACCATATTATCCCATTACTACTAAGAGGAGCCACTCCTTTGTGAGCATTTCAACAGGCAAAAATGCTGGGCTTAAGTGAGTGAGAATATATCTCTGTGTGTATTTAATCTCTGAACAACAACAACAATGAAAACTAGGGAATGAGTATCAGTAGCCACCATTTTACAAATAAGTTGAAGTTTCTCAAGATTAGTTAACTTGCCTGAAATTACATTAGTAGCAAATGTAGAAAGTAAGACGTAAATGAAACTCGTATCTATCAAAAGTCCCAGTTTTGAGCTCAGAACCTCTTCCAAACATACCAGGTCTTAAAAGATTGCTATTATTTGAGATAAATGTACATGACACTAGGAAAAATTCACTAGATGTTGAAGAATTATGCATAATTATTTCTTAAAATGTAGATACATTCCTTAAGAAGGAACAAATTTAGAAGTGTGAGCCTACATGTTATGTGCAAGAGTATGGGAAAATGAAAAGTATGCTAGTGACTCAAGTGGAATGGAGAGTAAATCTCACCTATATTTTCTGAAGCTTTTAATAGTCATAGTTAACACTTTTTAAAATTTAAATATTGCATAGATTGCCTAATTAATTTTACCAATAAGATATACTGACCCTCATCTACATGACTTTATCTGAATAATAATCACTATTTTTCCTTTATTTCCCAGCATAAAGCATGCATTCTGGAAGCCAGTCTCATTATCCTTTATCCTGGATTGTCTGTCTCTTAATACTGAACTTCCCAAAAGAAAACCAAGATGTAAAACCAAATATTACCAGACTCTAAAAGCCCACAAGGAGAAATAGAGAAGAACCTTGCAGGACCAACACTGCCAAGTTAAGAATAAACATTGCCAAGGCCAAGCATGGTGTCTAGCACAGAGTTAAGTGTTCAATAATCTCAGGTCACAGCATAATGAATGGAGCTTTTCCTTAAACCTGTAGTTATAAACTGAGGAAAAAGCAAATTCTAAAAGCAATAAACATTTGTCTAACTTAAGGCACTGGAAGAGGTTTCCAACATCTTTTCCCTCAAACACATTTTCCTCCATCTTAATCCTAAATGAAAAGGCTAGAGAAGGGGAAGACGGAATCAACAGAAATCACTGAAATCATCATGTTGGTGTTAGAAGTTACTCTCTGTGACCCCAGAGGGTAGAATAAAGGTGTATATTCCTCTCCTTCAAAATAAATATGAAAAAGAGGTAACTCAACAGAATCACTTGTAATATCAGGAGTACCTAGGACACCTGACCTCTTATTCCTTGACTGATTATTTGTTCAATTGGAAAACTAGGTCCACATGGGGCTGCTCCTTGCAGAGTAGAGAAGAGCATGGTGCAAGTGTTCTCAGAGCATTTGAAACCATGTTCCCTGATGTTTGAATTATACATGAAAACAAGAGGCTTGCTGAGATTTTCGTGGACAGTGTGCCTGGGAAAAACAATATGTCGAACCACCCCCTCTACATATAATTCTTTATGAAGGATGCTGAGAGTATGTAAGAGTCTTCATACTCTCAGCAATGACTCTTTGTGAAGAGGTCTGAAAAAACAGAAACAGAAAGAGGCTTTGAAGATGCAATGCATGCTGTTACTCCTCTCTACAAGAGCCCTCACAGACTTAGAGGACCACAGCAAAGGGCTGAATGAACCAAGTCTGCAGATACAATCACATTGTCAGAGGCAACTAATAGAAAATGAAATTAGACCAATACAAAGAAAAACCTGGGAAGATGTTACACCATCAGTAGAGAACTCGTTATATAATAATCCTGCTTTCCTTGTCCTCCCACACATTTCTACTCTCCACCCCACAACTTGCATGGAGGAAGGTTAGGAGGAAAGATCACAGAACAAAATCACTACTTCCTTTACAAGATGCTCATCAAGTAAAGAAAAATGAACTCATTAACTAGGTCCATATTTACTTCAACTCCCTATAGCCACATGTCTCAGACATGCTGGGAAAAGGGGACAGGAAGAAGAAGTTTAAGTCTAATATGAAATTGTAGTTTTGGATAAGGCTAGCCTTTTAATAATGTAAGGTAACTGAAACAAAGCATGAGATCTTCTTAAGAAGTTAAGAGAATGAAAAGTCATATTTGACAGGCCACAGTTGAATTCAATGATCAGAAAATAATAAAACTGATTTATATTTATGTCCCAGTGGAGTGAGACTGCTCAATAAATTGATTATGTATTTGACTGAATGAATGGAATATGAATGCACAAATCCATGAATAAGTAAATGGCAACACAGAGAGTGACATTTTTCTTATTTTTCAGGATCTCCATTTTAGTAGTTGCTAGGAAGCAACAGTATGCTAGTTATTATTGTTCTGTGAGCCACACTACATTAATAAATGCTCTTCTATTCTCTTAACTAGACTATTTTTTTTTAAATTTATCCCAAATTCTCCAAAAGTTTGTGATTCCCCAAAGTGGGATACTGGTATCAATGATGTATGAGAGTAATTATTTGCCTTAGCATTTCTGCAATAAGGAGAATGATACTTTCACATGGCAAAAGGGATAGAGCACATAAAAATGGTTCCACAAGGCTAAAAGATTCTCTGGTCATGACTTAAAATGCATTTCACTAAATTATATTAAGATGACATACACAATAGCTATAACCAAGGATGAATTAAAAATCACAAAGCTATGCAACTTCTTTAATGTTTTTGCAATCCAGTATCATAAAATTTATGAGGAAAGAATGTATGTAGAAATCTCATCTATTTCTTAGAGGGATAGAAGACGGAATTTCAAAGAGGTTAAATTAAATTAAAGGTTGCAAGCAAATCCATATCCTTCCTCCATGCCACCTTAGTGATAGTAGAGTCTTATGAATGAGTGAAAGTAAGATAGATATTATTCCTTAGACTTGTAAGTCTCCTATAACTATGAACACAGCCATAGAGAAACAGAGAAGGTACATTTTTTTTAAGTAAACTTATATTCAGACTCTTGAGTTTCTATTGCACAGGCCATATCAGAAGCTTGATACTAAAGGGTTATTGGAAATCAACTCTCAATTGCACATTCACTGAGGAACAGGGCAAACTAGGAAGTAAGAGGATTATCTCTACTGAAAACACAATTTTCCTCACTCATATCTTTCTTGCTACCATAATAGCATGTGGTGAACTCTGAAATCCTATCATTCTCAGTTTCTCCCTGTTTTCTAAAGCTGTTGCAAATATTACCAAACAGAAGGAATTATATGTGGTTGGTAGCTGTTGGAAAAGCATGAAAAAAAGGCAAATTAATTCAGGTCTCAATAGTCTAGGAAAATGGAAGGGAATGTATGACTCTCATACAAAACATAGTTAATCCAAAGAATGCTTTTATGTTGGTAGGTCATAAATAGGTCTTACCAAGTTGATACAAAATTAATATTTTGAGCCATTTATTAGTTATTTTTACTTATTTCTTTTTTAGAGAGAAAGAGAGAAAGAACATGGATGTGTGGGAAGGAGGAGCAAAGGAAGAGAGAGAAACTAAAGCAGGCTTCACATTCAATGTGGAGCCCAATGAAGAGAGGGGCCTGACTTCCACTGGCTTCACAATCCTGAGATCACAACCTGAGCCAAAACCAAGAGTTGGACACTTAACTAATTGAGCCATTTAAATGGCTGTAGCTTCCCTAACTGCCTGTCTTAAGGATTACATGAAAATCATTGATGAGATTTAAAAATATATGCCTTTTTGTATAAAGTAATAGTTATACTAAAGGTGCTTTTCTTGTCAATTATCACACGTTTTATAAGCTAATTGTATTCTGATTCATCATTGTTAATTTTATATTATCATGCTTATGATAAAGCAAACCAAAGGCAACACTAGTTTTTCCATTTTTATTTATTTCAACCTTTGTTAAAACCAAATTTTAAGAATTTTTTTTAACATTGGCTTTTTATGATCTATACTGAAATAAATGTCAGCAGTGGCTTATATCTGAGAGGCTGCCTCATGCAGAGGCAGAAAATGGAACTCTAAATATCTTTTTTGAAAAGATTATATTGGGGATCCCTGGGTGGCTCAGCGGTTTGGTGCCGGCCTTTGGCCCAGGGGCAATCCTGGAGACCCCGGATCGAGTCCCACGTCGGGCTCCCTGCGTGGAGCCTGCTTCTCCCTCTGCCTCTCTCTCTCCCTATCATGAATAAATAAATAAAATATTTTTAAAAATTATATTATGCACAAATTTATGTTATATGATTTGAAAATTTTAAAGAAAATTTAAGTTCTTTGAAAATCATCCATAGTAGAATTATAATCTACAACAACAGACCTCTCTCTTTTTTTTTTTTACAATAGTCATTAAAAGTAATAAACATAATTGGTTTGCCATTGATAAGAGAGGGATTATTTAAAAGATTTGTTTTATGCAATGTCATTTCTTGGCTGCTCACTCAGTGTGGTTCATCAGATTGGCTTGTTTTACTTGTGGCAGGAACAGAATTTAATCTTGGCTTCATTCACAGATCGACTAATTAAATTGGGATAAAAGTGTGCTCTAGGAAGCTGTGCCATCATATACTCTCTCACTCTCTCTCTCTCTGCGCTGTAAGTTCAGCAGAGAGAGAATAAAATTTTTCCTTATGTGTACTTCTTTACTAATAGTTATGTTCTCCTTGCCACTAGACAACATTTTTAAAGGTGTAAGTTTATTCAATTCTTGACAATACAGTCATGAAAAAAAAAAAAAAGATAATTGAACCGGAAGCTTTTCTTTAGGGGAAAACATTTTTTAATTAAAAATATTTACCAATAGGACTGGCCTAAATAAACAATATAGAAGAGATATTTTATAAACACTATTTTTAAACTGCACAAAATCGCTATTGGTTCCTCTTTTTCCATTGTAGCAATATCTTTCTTCAAGGAGGTATTTTGATAAGCAAATCATTTTGTATCAAGTACATTCAGCTTTGACATAGAGGCTGTCAATTCTGTTGAGAACAATTTCCTCATGTTTATCGTTGTCAGCATAATATTTATTGTCTCCTTAATATCTTGTAGTAGTTAAAGAATTGCAATGCTTTTGCATTTTTTGAGCTTAAATGACAGCACTCTTTTGTCATGGAATGTTAGAAGTGTTAGCTCCTAAACAGATTCTTAGCTGGTGAGCTTCTTAGCTGGCACTCCTTATTCATGACAAAACTAAGAAAAACACGTGCATACAGAAACACACACACACACACACACACACACACACACACACACGAAAAAAAAATCAACAAAACTATTCACTAATTCTTGACATCTTCAGAATCTGTTTGATTGACAACCCATTCATGTCACTTTTTAAAGAGGGTATTGTAGTAAATAGCTTCTCAATTTGTTGTGATCTTTAACAAAAGCCAAATTGGGGGTGGGGATGGTGAGGGACTTATTTCACATAAGAGGGTACATACAACTAAGACCAAGATATACTCACAAAATAGAATTTGAAATTCTTAGAAAAACTCTGGACTTTGTCAACAAGGCACTATTAAGACTGGTGAGTTGTACAACTGTAAATATAAGAAAGATGATATTATATTACATAGCTATAGTAATCAAAACAGTATGGTACTGGCATGAAAACAGACACTTAGACCAATGAGATAGAATAGAGTCCAGAAATAAACCATACATATGACCAATTAATCTATAACAAGAGAGGCAAGAATACATGATGGAAAAAGACAATCTTTTCAATTAATGGTGCTGGGAAAACTAGACATCTATATGCAAAAGAATGAAATTGGACACTATCTTAGCACCAAACTAAAAAATAAATTCAAAATGATTACAGACTTGATTGAATATAAGACCTGAAACATGAAATCTGCAGAAGTAAACATAGGTAGTAAGCTCTCAGACATCAATCTTAGCAACTCTTTTTTTTTTTTTTTTTGGACCAGTCTCCTCAGTCAAGGGCAACAAGAGCTAAAATAAACAATAGGATTAAATCAAACTAAAAAGCTTTTGTACAGTGGGGGGAAAATCAGCAAAATGAAAAGACAACCTACTGAATGGGAGAATTTACTTGCAAATCCTATGTTCTAACAAGGGGTTAATATCCAAAACATAAAAAGAACTTACAAACAACTTAATTTCAAGAAAACAAACAACCCAACTGAAAAATGAGCAGAGAACTTGAATGAACATTTTTCCAGAAAGGACATATAGATGGCCAAGAGGTATGTGAAATGATGCTCAATATCATGATCATGGAAATGCAAATCAAAACCACAATGACATATTACCTCACACTTGCCAGATTGGTTCTTATCAAAAAGACAAAAAATAACAAGTGTTGGCAAGGACATGGAAAAAAGAGAACTCTAGTACATCGTTGGTAGGAATATAAATTGTTGCAGTGAATATGGAAAACAGCATGAGTTTCCTTTAAAAACTAAAAATAGAACTACCAAAAAAAATAAAAAATAAAAAATAAAAATAGAACTACCATAAAATCCGGAAAGTCCACTTCTGGATATTTATCTAAAGAAAACAAGAGCACCAATTCAAAGACTTATATGTACCCTTATGTTTTGTTGCAGCAGTATTTAAAACAATCCAAGATATGAAACTAACCCAATTGTTCATTTATAGATGAATGCATAAAATGAATGGATAAAAATGTGGTGTATAATATATTTATATGTATATATATATGATATTAATTTACCATAAAAATAATGAAATCTTGCCATTTGAGACAGTATGAATGGACTTAGAGGCTATTATAGCAAATTAAATAAGTCAGATTGAGAAAGACAAATACTGTATGATCTCACATGTGGAATCTAAAAAACAAATGAACAAACAAAATAAAACAGAAACATACTCCTTAGAAACAAACTATTGGTTATCAGAGTGGGGAGAGGGCACAGGGCCAGGCAAAATAGGTAAAGGGGATTAAGAGGTAGAAATTTCCAGTCATGAAAAAAGTCAGGGGAATGTAAAGTACAGCATAGACAATATAGTTACTAATATTGTATTAACATGCACAGTGACAAATGATAACTAGATATATTATGAGGATTGTTTCATAATGCATAAAATACTGAATCACTACAATGCACGTCTGAAACTAATAGGATACTGAATGTTAATCACACTTCAATAAAAAATGAAAAAAAAAGGGTTATGAAGTTCTGTTACATTGCTCTTAAAATGCCAAGTTTTTAAAATGTCTTGATTTCAGTTACATATGAAATGAATGGTATAATCTCATTTAGTATGCTGTCTCCCATCTGCTGGATTCAACCTGCAGATAAGGTTTGATTTGGCCGGTTATTTTATTTCATTTTTAATTTAAATTCAATTTTTGTAGATTTATTTATTCATGATAGACAGAGAGAGAGAGGCAGAGACACAGGCAGAGGGAGAAGCAGGCTCCATGCAGGGAGTCCAACGTGGGACTCGATCCGGGGACTCCAGGATCCAGCCCTGGGCAAAAGGCAGGTGCTAAACCGCTGAGCCACCCAGGGATCCCTTAAATTCAATTAATTAAAACAATGTATTATTGGTTTCAGAGGTAGAGTTCAGATTCATCAGTCTTATATATATATATATAAAGTCTATAGTTAATTCTAATTGATTATTAAAATTTAAAAACTGAGCAACAGTTTAAAAATCCAGATTTATTTTTTGTCTGTAGAATTTCTTGAAATCAAGATTCCAAATTAATTCCAAAGCAACAATTAGATGGAATTGAGTTCCTGCTTCCCTGCTTTGATATGATCCCGCTTTGACATAATACATTACTACTAATGATCATAGCAGAATGTTAATAATATTTCAATCATCACACATCTGAGATGAAAATAATCATCAGTTTTTTTAGGTAATTCATATTTCTGTGGCTTGTCATAATGTGGGCAGAAATCGACAGACCTGTTCAGATTATCTGTATTTCATATATCCTGATGATGTATGATTTCAAAAAATTTAGATATATAGGCTTTTAATGCTTTGGAGAAGACATATAACACTTATATATACTTTTGTTTTTTATATTTATAAACTTTTCCCTAAAACTACAAAAATTAAATTTGGGGGTTGTATTTACTTTCATTGTTTTTCGGCTCTTGCCTGACTTTTAATGAAAAATTTTTCTAGGTTCTATATCTCAAAGTGATAAAACACTTTAACTCTTAGTCCATAAATCCCCAGATACATTATTGTAAAAGAAACAACAACAACAAATGCTTAACTTGAATTTTGTCAGGACTGCTGGAAAAGAAAAGAAAGAAAATGCAAAATGTTTTACTCTGGTTTCAATAGTAAAGGGACCTTTATTGAATTTATTGAAATAAGCACGCATAAAAAGTCACTGGACCCTCATTCTCTAAAATGATCCTTTAGGGAATGCTATTAAATCACAAATGAAATGTTGGCATTGCTTTTCTAGGAATATGTATACATTTTAAACTTTAGGACTTCTATAAAACTTGCACTGGAATTAAAAAGTGGTTTTCCAAATACATTTTTTTTCAGTCATGTGGCAGCAGTTGTTTCACTGACATCTATGCATAAGTATTCAGAAATATAACAGCTAGCAAGGAGATCTCCAGAGGGAACACACTCATTCCTGTGAAATAAAGCTGGTGACCTTGAGTGCAGCAAAATTAAAAAGTCAAGAAGAGATGGGAAGCTATACAGGGCCAAACACTGACAACTTCCCCTTTCCTTTCCAAAACGGAAAGTTGTTTGAACAGTAAGTTGGTTTCTGAGTTGGTATTTCAGCACTTTGTTTTTTTATGTGTGTGTGTGTTTTTTTTTAAATAAGGCTCACGATTTGATACATCATCTTGCTTTACTTAAAAATATGGTTCATTCTCATATTTGTAAAGTCTGACAAAATTTCAAGGCATAATTATCTTTTAACCAGATTTTCTGAAATCAAATATTTCTTTCTTTGAGACTTCATTCATATCTTAAACACATTAGTCAAAAGAAAGGCAATAATAGAGAATGCTCCACTTTAGTTTTTGGTTTCCAAGGTGCCTACAAGAACCAGTGAGCTAAGAAAATACCTAGGTTCTTAAGACTAGATATTTTTAAATAGTATTTTAAAACTTTTTATCATATAAACATTAAAATATAAATTTTAAAAAGACATAATACATTTACTTCAAAAGGAAGAACATTTGTAAAAATAATTTTATCACTTTTAAAAACTAGAGTTTGTGAAGTGTGATATTTGCAAAGTAAGACCATTGTTTTCTTTAACATTACAATATTATCTGTTGAGGCAATTGATGCTTTTACTAATTCCATTATTTTCTAAAGTTGTGTTCAAGCATTTTTCTAGGACTTTTGAGAAAATTATATTCCTTTATATTCATTCCTATGGTATTCATAACAAAAATTAAAGGATAGGCAAAATAGCAAAGTTTCTATGCATATCTTGGGAGACTCAGTAGATAAAATAATGTCCCACTGACAGTTGTTCATGTGGTGATTCAAATTATGGAAATAAAAATAAGTCTGTAGTTATATTTCTAGAGTGTATTTTAAGCTTTATGTAATTTCTATCATAGAAAATGTTACTATCCGTCTTTTAAAAATAAATAATTACAACTTTGAAAGATTATATTTAAGTTTCTTTTGATTAGAGGGCCTTTAGAGTTGCATGACTTTTTATATAAAAAGATTCATTCCACATGATTTCATTGAAATTATTTATCAAAATAAGGTATCAATAAAAATGAATAACCTTTGTTTATGGTTGTAATTGATTATGATATGATCCCAATTCCATAAAACAAGTTCTTATCACTAGAATCATAAAACATTATTATTTTCTTACATATGCATAATTGAGTGAACTTTGCTTTTTAGACTTGATAAATGACACATTTTCAATACACAGTTGGAAGAAAAGTATAGTGCTGTCAAGTACTCATTATATCAGCTTGAAAAGTGAC
The DNA here is from genome assembly GCF_048418805.1 of Vulpes vulpes. Classification (NCBI taxonomy): domain Eukaryota; kingdom Metazoa; phylum Chordata; class Mammalia; order Carnivora; family Canidae; genus Vulpes; species Vulpes vulpes. The sequence continues at coordinate 632,470 of NW_027325669.1, forward strand.
TTCCATTTTATTTTACTTAAACACAAAAATAATCAGTTAAAATATTATCAGAGAGCACTGGATTTTCTGATTATCCCTCAGCAAGCTAGCATTGATATTTAAGTGAACACTGAAAAAGGAATTACAATACACTTTCTCCCATGGAATCCATGTCCCTAAATGTGCCACTCTTAGAATGTATATCAGGACTACAGATACGGTGGGAGGGTGAGGGGTTGAGAGAGGGAGAATCTCCAATAACTACAAAAAAAGTCATTAAACAAGTTACAGGTTGAACTGCAAGGTAGAAATTTAATATCAAAGATATTTGAATCATCCAGATAAGAAGCTGTTATAATATAACTGATAAAGTTTGGTTCAGTCTCAGACTTTTTCCATAACTAAACATTAGAATACTACGAAGTTTGAAGATAGATATCTTGTGACTCAAGAATTTTATAACCTGACAAGATGTGTTTTTCATGTGTGAAGGAATCAGAAGTAATTATCAGAAACAAACAGATTTTAAAAGCATGCAACCACATGCAACTATTGAAAAAAATTGTTCAATAGATATAGCACTTGAACAAGAGATGAATCAAAATTAAGAGTTCTAGAATGGAAATGGTAATTTAAAAACTCTAGAAGAATGTTAATGAGAGAGAAAAATCTAAACAATAGTAATAATTCTCATATCTAAACAATTGCTCATTTTGTATTTTTTAATAATTGAAATTTAAATTTTAATAATTTGAAAAAATTAAACTATCAAATGAAAAATAGGACAATACTTCTAGAAACACTGAAAAACTAAATAAAACAGGATTCATATAATAACAGATAAAATACGAAAAAGTGTTAATAAGCAAACATAAAAACTAAAAGCATAAATAATGATAAAAGTGAGAACATTATAAAAAGCTTCCAAAAAGAGCAAAATCTCACAGATAATTTTATATTTTTGTAAGACATGAACTCAAAATAAAAAGACATGAGTTTTAAAAATTATACACACACATTTACAAAATAAAGAAAATAAGTATAGTTGTGTTACTTTTGAGAAAATAATGAAATGTCAAAAAAGTTTAAAAGAGTGAAGTAGATTCCTTTAAAAGAATGGATGTAGACAGATAAACCCATGTAATATTAAGCTTTATGCTTTTTCTGTCTTTCATGCATTTCTATACCTTTGTGCAGTCTTTCAAAGAACCTCTAAGGAATCAAGGAAAAATCGGATTATTATAGCAGAAATGCAAAAAGTAAGAAAAGGCTCTTCTTCAGTTATTTGATTTCCAAATGGGAATTAATTAAAAATTCCTGAGGAGAACTCCAAAGGAAGACTCAAACTTGCCATAACAAAGCACTGAAACATCATAAGGAAGAAGGAAGACCCTGCAACCCTGCCTCTGGGAGAAGAGATGACAGTCAGCTGAGAGCAGGGCAGAGAAAGGAATTACAACTCTACACAAAAGGCCAGAAGGATCAGATAAAAGATCAGAATGGAGTGGGAGCTAGGGCATCAAAAAGAAAAGAAAAAGAATCCATCTAGAAAAACCCTAACAGGTAGTCCAACAAGGAGTTAAGAAAGCTAACCAAAGCCTATCCTTCTGCTGTCTGGAAAGGGAGCATTTGGAGTCACATTAAAAATGCAAATATGCCTTGTCACCTTTGGTAGTGCCTGAGGGCCTTCCATCAGCAGTTGACTGAATACTGCTCAAGTCTAATCAAGTGGGATGATTTAAGGTACTCTGAGTGGACATCTTAATAGCCCTAGAAACCCAAACTGAAAGAGCTGCTGTGACAGTGATATAGAAAGGACAGCTCCAGAGAGGAACCTGAAGAATGGAACTACCTACATGAAAATATAACATTCTTGAAATTTCCTGAGCAAAATGACAAATGCATGTAAAACAGCAAAGGCATAAAACAATAAAATAGTAGGTACGCACAGCGAAATTATAAAAATCTCTCTGTCCTTAACAGAACATATTATACCACACAAACAAGAGTGTAGAGATAAAGATTTAGTCTGGGTGAATTTGTATATAAAATCACAGGATATAATTTTTTAAATCTCTCTAGTTTATTTTAAATCGCCATGGAATATTCCAAAAATATTATATAGAGCCCCAAATAATATACAAAAAAAATTCTCATAAAACTAATGTTGGGAAGAATTTTTTTTTTCCTTTATACTTTTAAGTTTCTTCCTAAGGAGCTGTAAATTAAATTGACAAAAGATAGATTAACAGGAGAAAGTAAAACTTTATTCATATGCACACAGAAGCTCACAAAAGTGGCCCATTAAATGGCTAAGATTAAAGGCTTATCTACCTTATTTAAAGGGGAAAGGTGGGGGAGGATAAAAGCTTTTATGTAAGAACAGATGGGTTTTAGAAAAGACAAATTGTTTGTTTTTAGAACAAAAAGATAAGAAAATGTAAGATAATGTTTGTTTATAAAGGTGCAAGTAGTCTTCTCTGGGAGGGAATTTATGATAGTTTTACTCTTGGTCTCCTTACTGAGAGTGAAAGAGGTGGTTTATGGTAGCCTCATTTCCTAGAAGTTTCTGCATATAGTCAGATAAGTGTAGTTCCCAGAAGGCTTCTTTCTTCATCTATTAATCTTAAATGTTTTCAGCTTAAAATATTTTTCATACCTACTCAGGGATTCCAAGTGGGCCAACAGATTAAATATATAGCCACACTTAGGATATATATATATATATATATATATAATCACAACAACAAATAGTCTGTTAGGTCAAAGATAAGCACCTTCACTCAACATAATAGAATAGTAAGGAAATAGGGAGAGACAGTCATCCAGTGAAATAAGATGAATCAATCCAAGTGACCACTAGATAACAGATACCACAGCAAAACCCTCCTCATATTTAAGAGATTGTATTTTCTGACCACAATACAATAAAACTAAAATCAAAGAAATATACTTAACATGTAAAAAAGAAATTAGGGGTGCCTGGGTGGCTCAGTCACTTGAGCATCTGCTTTCAGCTCAGTGTGTGATCCCAAGGGTCCTGGGATCCAGCCCTGTGTCGGGCTCCCTGCTCAGTGAGGAGCCAGCTTCTCTCTTTCTCTCTCCTACTCTCCTCCACCCCAGCACAAGGTCTCTCTCTCTCTCTCTCTCTCACTCTCGCTCTCACTCTTGCCCTATCTCAAATAAATATTTAAATTTTTTAAAATATGAAAAAGTTAAAAAACAAATAAGCATGCAACAAAAATGACAGAATTAACAAAGTTACTAAGTTTGTATAAATTAATAAGAATAAATTTTGTTTTAGATTTTTTAAAAAAATTCTTATGTAATCTCTATTCACAAGCTGGGGCTCAAACAACCCTGAGATCATGAGTTGCATGTTCTATGGACTGAGCCAGGCTGGGATACCAGTAAGAAAAATTCTAAAACCTCAATAGAAAAAGACAAAGGAAAGCAGAAAAGGAAATGCAATAAGCTGGTATAGTCAGTCCTCTTTTTTGCAGATTCCATATTTGCGAATATGCCTACTTGCTATAATGTATTTGTAACACAAAATCAATACTCTCAGAGTTTTTTGTAGTCATTTTTGGACATGCTTAAAGCAGCAAAAAAGTTTGAGCTGCCTGAAACACACCTTCCCATCTGAGGTTAAAAGAGGCAATGCTCTGCTTTGTTCTTTCCACCTTTACACAAATTACTCTACACATACTCTACACAAATTACCTTTTCATGGTCTTTTTAGTAGCTCATTTTTTTCTCATTTTCCTGTTTCTGTTGATAATTTTTATTTTTAAAAGGGCCCCCAACTATAGTGTTTAAGTGCAGTCTACTATTTCTAAGCTCAAGAATGCTATGATGTGGGGCACCTGAGGGACCCAGTTGGTTAAGCCTTCCTTTGGATCAGGTCATGATCCCTGGGTCCTGGGATCAAGCTCTGCATCAGCCTGCTTCTCTCTCTCTCTTTCCCTCTGCCCTTTCCTACCACTCATCCTCTTTCAAATAAATAAATAATTTTTTTGAAAAAGAATTATGCGATGTACCTTATGGGAAAAAAGTATATATATTAAATAAGTTTTGTCCAGGCATGAATTATAGTGCTACTGGCTATGAGTTCAATGTTAATGAGTCAACAATTTACACTTAATAATGTCTCTTTAAACAGAAACATAAAATAAGAGTATGCATTGATTGATTAATAAAAACGTTATAACCAGAGGCTCTCAAAAATGTAGACCTGTATTTCCCCTAGAAGCAATGGTTTAATATTGACTAATTTAGTGTTCACTGTAACTTTATAGAATATAACTACAAGACTAATGAAAATCGACTGTATTTGAAAAAGGAAAATTCTGATAACTAATAAGAGAAAGCCAAATAAAATAATATTAGGTTGCATTTTTTTAATGTCAGATTTAGAAAGATCTTTAAAAAAGAGTTCATCAGTAGTCAGAAGAGAATTGATAAATGTGTAACGGAAAAACAAATTGCTACTGCCTTTGAAAAAGTAAATTGACAATATCCATAAATAATCTTAAACTTGTTCACATCTATTGACCTTGTAATTCTTTAGGAATGGATACTGGTACTATGTAAATCATTAAATCTGTGGACAAAAAAATTCCCTATAATGTAGTTAATTAATGTTATTACTAAGAAAGACACATAACATTAAATTAGTAATTTTTTTTTCAGACCCACATTTAAGTGGAAGCACAACACTGGTCTTTTCTGAAACAGAAAAGAAAGAAATGATGGCAAGGGAAAAACATCTCTTTCAAAGAGGATAGTGAACCAAAGAGATTTACTGCTTTCAGAGCATTTAAAAGCTCAGTTAAAAAAAGGAAGAAGAAAGGAAGAGAGGAAGGAAGGAAGGAAGGAAAAAGGAAAAGAAAAGAAAAGAAAAAAGGAAAAAGGAAAGAAAAGAAACCATGAATGTTTCTCAAAGACCCACTAAAAACTTCTGAATAAACAAAATATTGTTTATACAAATTATAAACAAATTATTTGTTTAAACAATAAACAAAAATAAAGGTGACTTGTCTTAAAACAAGGACTCTCATGGAATATTTGGCTAACACAATATTGAATAAAGATTGTTTTAAAAAATAACAATTGTTTAGGGGCACCTCGGTGGCCCAGACCTCGGTTGAGGTCTATCTTTGGCTCAGGTCATGATCCCGGGGTCCTGGACTCAAGTCCCACATCGGGCTCCCTGCATGGAGCCTGCTTCTCCCTCTGCCTATGTCTTTGCCTCTCTCTGTGTGTCTTTCATGAAATAATAAATAGAATCTTTAAAAATAAATAAATGAATGAATGAATGAATGAATAAATAAATAAATAAATAAATAAATAAATAAATAAATAACAATTGATTAGTTTCGTCCCCTTGAGAACACTTCCAGCTGCTTTGCTTAAAATCTGAGTGGCTGATCGACTCTTAACTATTCAGCATTTAATTCTGTATAAAGTTTATAATTCAAGGTTTTGGTTTGAGGGCTAGGGCGGCTTCTTTTCTTCTTTCTTCTTCTTCTTCTTCTTCTTCTTCTTCTTCTTCTTCTTCTTCTTCTTCTTCTTCTTCTTCTTCTGTCTTCTCCTTCTCCTCCCTCTACCTCTCTCCCATTCTTTCTCTACTTATAATTTTTGTTTTTAAATTCTGCTTTAGAAAAATTCTTTACTATGAAGGAATACCAATACTGCTACTTCACTTCTGGCAATAGATGCTAGGATGCTAGGAAATATGATATTTAAAATACAAATGTTTTACACTTAAATTCATGGCAGACAAAATTATTTTATGTTTTTAATGTTAATTTATAATAATCTTATATGCAAAAAGCTATTAGAATTACCCCAGTGGAAGCACCCAGGATATTTATGTTGTCACATCTCTTTTCTCACATACATGTATTACAAATTGGTAACAGTCACACATTGTGATACTCAGATGCAGAAATACAGTAATATAAATGCATCTAGTGTAAGTTTAGAAGAATACATGCTATTTTAAGGGAGTACTATCTATCCCCTGAAATCTTAAAAAGTGGTTATTTAACGAGTGGTTCTATAGTGCTATTATGAAAAATTAAAGAAAAATTAAATAAGAAAAAAGGCACTACAATTATTGTCAAGGGATACTCAAAACCAACTAGACGTGTGTGTGTGTGCGCGCACGTATATTCACACACATTTCAAGAAGACAGGTATATTAATGCCAAAGAAATGTTTTATTTTTAAATGAGGGCATATCCCACAGCTCTGCTTCATTCTTTTAATATATTTGTTGTAATGTATATTCTTTCCTGTATTTATATAACAAACATGATGGAGAGTAAAACCAATGAGTAAAACTGCAAATTTTATAAGACTTTCACATATTTTGAAACAAAATTATGGTTATTCATAGCCAATAACAATATTCTTTGTTCTTCATACATTTTTCTCTCACAAAAGTATGTGGTCTTCCAAGCATTACATTTATTTGAAGCCAAATTTTAAATGTTTCCCTTATGATTTTACCCTACTTTTTCCATATCCCATACTGTTTTTATCATATAGTCCAAGAGTAGGATAAAGATAAGCACGCTTATTGGCTTGGTACCGATGTGTTATAGGAAGGGACAAAAGAAAGAAAAAAAAAAAAGCCAGATCATACTCCAGGCTCTGCCGTTACTAATTTCCTTAGGCTGTGGGCTGCTCACTTAATCTTTCTTGCCCAGGTGGTTTATCTGTCAACCCTAAAACGTCTGACTCTGTCTCTGAAGACAAGATTCAGGATTGGCCACCTGATGAAGGTAGTGACTCACTTATTGCCATAAGAAATACTCTCTTTCAAATCCTTAAATCATCCTAGAACACATGTTCTCAAAACATAGTTCATGACTTTTTTTAGCTGGTAGTTCTCCTTCCTAGAGATTACCACTTTTTCTCATGTAAACTTCCAGAGATTTTCTACGCATAAAAACTGTTTTCTGTGCATAAGGTAATTTCTAAGATGTGACCCAAGACCAAATCCGATTTAGAGCTTAATAAATGTAGGATGAAAAAAAAAAAATCAGATGAATGATACTGATGGGGCTCAGGATACACTACTCCAAAATAGGCATCTTGGCATACTGAACATCTTTAAAAAAGGAATTTGAGAAAACAGCAGAAGCAGAAAGGTCACTCTGCCCTTTAATGTGTTAAAAACAAAACAAAACAAACAAAACAAAAAAAAAAATAACCCACAGGCCCCAAATGGAGTCATGTGTGCTGATCCCATATCACCAAACCAGGGTTTAATACCTAAACTATTGCAGTTTCAACCTTCCTCCGGAATGTATCCTTAACCACTCAGTTTGGAATTTTCTGGTCAGTGCTGGTAAAATAATCCACCTAAGAAAATACTTTTGGGTCAGCCCCGGTGGCTCAGAGGTTTAGCTCCTGACTTGGGCTCAGGGCGTGATTCTGGAGACCTGGGATCAAGTCCCACGTCGGGCTCCCTGCATGGAGCCTGCTTCTCCCTCTGCCTGTGTCTCTGCCTCTGTCTCTCTCTCTCTTTCTCTGTGTCTGTCATGAATAAATAAATAAAATCTTAAAAAGAAAAAAAAAAAAAAGAAAATACTTTTGTCCCCTCGGGGAGATCACCTTGCCCATAATAATCCTTTTTTGTTTGTTTATGACTTCTTTATCCTGCCTTGCCAAGTCTTTCCTTATCTGAGCTCCTTCAAGCACCAGATGAGAGGCTGCACAATTTATGATTTATTGAATAAAGGCAACTAGATCTTCATATTTTCTCAGTTGAATTTTTATTATTTAACAGCCCCCTCACCTGTCTTCCCTGGAATAGATCACTAAAACTCCTAAAGTGAAATAGACTCTCTGTTTACCAGGGGAAAGAATAATATTCACAGATGGGTAATTTGGGGCTGAGAAATCTGTTCAATCATTATGTTTCTAGTTTCTTCTTCACCATTTATTACCCCAACCCTAAATCCTTCTTTCTAATGCCTCAAATAATGAATTGATTCTTCATACAAAAGGCATAAAAGAAAAAAAAAAAAAGGTATAAAAGCTTTCTGTTCTGGTCACTTCTTTGGCTCTTCACTTTCTTTTGAAGGCTCCCATGTACATGTTAAAATATAATTAAATCTGTATGTTTTTCCCCTGTTGATTTGCCTTTGTCAGTTTAGTTTTCAAACCCAGGAAAGAACCCTAAGGAAGTTGAGCAAAACATTTTCCTTCACTACTGTATGTGTCTAGTAAGGGATATGTACTAAAACCTTGCTTATTCCTTGTTGAAAGATGGCCTTCCCTTATGATGTCAAGGTTTTTTTACCCTAGTCCTTAGCCCACATCCAAGATTGTGGTGAGGCCAATCTACTTCAATTTCCCGACTTACTGTTCTATCTTCTATAATAATTCATATTCTTTTTTCCTAAAACATTCCCTCTTTTTGTCTTCCCTCCCAATTCCTACTCATTATTCAAAATTCAGCTCAGATTACTGCCTCTAGGAAGTTTGACTGACTTCTAAGATATAGTTAGACCTATCTCCTGAAGCTCTTATTTAATTGCTATTGTTTTAAGTCTGTGTCTCCCAATAGACAATGACTCTGAAAGGCACACAATAGAACCTAGATGCTATGAATCTTTGCATCCCTAGTTCCATCTACCAAACCATCATAAGGAGGCCTTGAAAACTTTTCTTTCTTTAATAAAGAAACCATCGACGGCACCATTAACATCACGTTTTATTCTAATTCTTTTTCCTTTTATTTTTATTTTAATTAATTCTTTTTCTTTTCACTTCAGGCAAGGTGCCATTTTGTACGTTCCAGAGGCTATAATTTACAAGGAACTTCTCTTTATACCATATAATTAAGACTGTAAATACTAGTAGCCTTTGCATGAAAGTCAGGTATTTGCAACCAAAAAAAGTTCTATTCAATTATAAGAACTCTTCTGATCTCCTTAAGGACACCGCACTTCTGTCTCTTGACACCTAAAACATTTCAGTTTTTGACATTTACTTCATCATATATTTTCAGCAAGTGAATTAATATAATCTATCAGTTAATCCTACAATAATGTTAAAATTAGAAATATTCATTTTGTCACCAAAATTTTTTTTTAATAGCTACTTATAGGGGCAGGTACTGTTGTAGGAGCTGAATATACAGCAGTGAATACAAAGAAAACAAAACAAAGCAAAACAAAATACCCTACTCCTTTAGTGCTTAAATTCTAGTAGAGTAGATAGAATCATTAAGTAAGTAAAATATTTATATGTTGATAATGCTGTGAAGAAATATATAGCATAAAAGGAGTTGAAGAACACTAGGAGAGGGATTTAGTTTTGAATTACATAGGCAAGGGAGACCCTACCGAGAAATAAATACTCAGGAAATGGGGCAACATCCCTATCTCCCAGGGAGGAGCGTTCCAGACCTATGCTACCTAAAGCCTTAGGTACATATGTACACTTCATATTTGGGGGCAGCAACATGACTATGGGAACTATGGAGTGGTATGAAGAAAGGGAGAGCTACATATGGGTCATGAGGTCAGAGAGGTAAAGAAAGGCAGGATTATATAAGGCTTATATGAGAACTTTAGCTATTCAGAAGATTTTGTGTTTACTTTGAGAGATAGGTGAAGCCATTGGCAAGTTCATTGAAGAGAAATGCTATGATCTAGCATACATTTTACCAGGGTACTGGGCAAGAAACAGAATATAAATCAAGAAACAAGAGTAGATAGTCAAATAGGTAGCATGTGTCACAGGCTAGCCCTTGAAGTATGGTGGAAAGGTTTGTGAAGGTCACGAGACAAATTTAGATTTTCAGTCCTATTCATTCTCTATTAATAGATGCATTACTAGATGCAATACTAGTAGTTGTATAATAGATGCAATACTCCTAGTTGAAGTATTCTACTGACCTTTCTACCCTCAATATGTTTAGTGTCTGAAAAGAAAGAAATTCAAATACAAGTATAAAATAACAAGTATCATGAAGAAAATGAGGGGAATGATTGGTCTAAGGACTGAGCTGACCATTAAGGATAACCACAAAATATGGGTAACAGTCCTCAATTATTTAGCAGCTGTTGACAATTGTTTCAAGGTATCACACAGATTTACTCAGCTATGAAAAATATTTTGGTAGAGGCATATCCTACTCCAAGAATACAAAGAAGAAAGGCTTCACAGACTAGTTGGACATAGAGTACTTGGACTGATATATGATAAATAGAATTCTGAAAGGCAGAGGTAGGGTGTGGTAGAGGGCTGATAGTTTGAATTTTGACAAATTCAGTCAATAGCAATAGGTTGGATCAACCTGTGAAAAGCGGGAAAATAACCATATTAATCATTAGTATTTTAACTAAGCAATGGAATAGCAACGGAAGATTTTAGTAGCAAGATTTACCTGGTTGCAAGAGTTCTAGGATGACCTCTAGCAGAAGTGTGAAGGAAGGACTTGGAATGGGTTCAGGAAGGAGGAAACTGGAGGCCTAGGGGTCATTTGGGAGGATATTACTTTCATTAAGGTGTTTGGGAGGCAGAAAAACAGAATTTTTATGGGTTTTAATAAAACCTAATTATATAGGATGATCAACTACTCTCTTACATCCTGAAATAACATTCTAAAAGAGAATGACTAATTGAATCTATATGTGCTCTCCATGTTTTGCCTGCATTACTGTAATTGGGTACTAACAAATCAAAATGCATTTTTATTCTAAGTGACGATAATGGAGAATTTTCTTCTTTCCTAAGAAACATATGTTTCAGAACTAGTTCTGTAAATAACAATATGTTTATTTTGACAATGTGATGTTAAATGTGATGATCACATTTTTATTCCTAAAACAAAGTAATTGTGTGTGTCACATTCATATACTTCTGTCCCATTACAGTAATTTACAATTAGCATATTAAAATAGTGACAATTCTGAAGAGGAAAATTTATCATTTTCATTTCAAAATGTGGATATCCTATAGAGGTATATGTTTATATATAGAACATTATATAAATTTATCACATTAATTTATGGAAATTGAATTAAAATTAGTTCTTATATTCACAATGAATTGAAGCTAATAGTCAATATTTCATCTTTTAAATAATTTCTGTTAACGTATCTAGGCAATTCAGTAAAATATGATGTGGAAGTTGAATTATCCAGATAATTGTTTTTATGCTCCTTTTAATTGGAATATAATTCTCATCTTTTGTTTAATCTTTAGATAAGGTTTTTCCAGTTACGTATTACATGCTTAGGCCCCCCAGTTTTAATTAATAATTCCATAGGCCCACCATATCCCTCACAGCTCCTGAAGAACTTCTACCAAATCCCAGGGCTCCTTAGAAAGTAGCATGTAAATTAGTATAATCTTCATTTTTACAGTAGAGTAAATTGAGGCTTAGAAAATTTATGTGATTTCCTCAAGGTAGTATAGGAAGGAACAGAAATAAGTCCATAACAATGATTTTTTTAAATCATAAATTCAGAGCCCTTTCTAATATCCCACCTCAACAAAAATCACTTTGCCCAAATAAGAATGGCAATTAAATACTATATATACCCTCAGCTATTTTCCTGTTCTTACCATGCATTGATCATCCATTCTGATTTTCCTTTGATTGCATATTTTATGAGGTGGTCCATTTTCAATTCTGTACCTCATGTTGCTATTCTTTGATCACTTACATACACTTGTTGGCTTATACATAAGATTAAGCTGTCCATTCATGTTTATGTCTCTGTTACATACTTCTAACAGATTTTATTAAAATTTTACTTGATCCTTTTTTTTTAGATTATTACTAAGGATAACAAGCAAACCTAGGACTGACTGAAGTACATTTTCATTTATTATTGACCCTTTCCTATCTCCACATCAATATAATTAATGTAATTTCATCTATTTTAAGAATGGAACGATAACATGGTCCCTGTAGAATAAGAAATACATATTTGTTTATTTCATTTTTTTTCTTTTTTTAATAATTCCAAGTGAACAGATTTTACATGTGCTTGAATTTTAATGCCATTGCTCTTGGAGATAGTTCTTTGTGTTTCTTTCTTTCTTTCTTTTTTTAAGATTTTTATTTATTTACTCATGAGAGACACAGAGGGAAGGCAGAGACCTAGGCAGAGGGAGAAGCAGCATCCTCGCAGGGAGCCAGATGTAGGGCCAAGCCCTGAGCTGAAGGCAGCCGCTCAACCACTGAGCCACCCAGGCGTCTCTAGTTCTTTATGTTTCATGTTACTTTTAGTGGGGTTTGTTTTAAAACACTTGTAATGTATCTTTTAAAAATATTTTTAAATCAAACTGTATCAGATACTAAAGGACAGATGGTAAGTAGTCTTAACTTGAAGCAATTTAATAGAGAATGGGAAAAAGGAAAGAGAATAAGAAAAGAATCACAGAAAAATTGGAATGTTTAAAAATATCATGGTTTGATTTTATTATGAGACTAACACATAGTAGACTACCTTCCTGCTTTCATTCCCCAGTTATATAGTAATTGCTAACTTTACAGTTAAGTATTGAACATGTGAACACATTTCAAACATGTGAGTATTAGGAGAAAAATTAGTTCAAAGAATAAAATTGAAAAACAGTACCATAGTAGGGTTCCAAATAAGGGTGAAATAGGCTTATTTCAAACGATGGGAGTATTGGATTTCTATAGATGTCAGTCTTAGAAATTCAAGGTGTTGGCTTTGAAGATGAATTAAACTAAAATAATTAACTTGCTATGCCACTCCACCAAATAAACAAAACATAAATAATAAACAAAAACATAAATAGCTAAACAAATGACTAGTTTCTAAAATATACTAGTCTTTCTTGAATTAACTAAATTACAATGAAGTGCCTAGGTTCTTGTCCAATATATACATATGGATTCCTAGGTCAACTCTGAAGATAATAAGCCAATAAGCCAAAATAGGCTTAAAAAGTGCCATGAGAGTATCGTTTTAAATCAAGTTCCTCACTTCAGACAAGTATGAGAAACACAGAGCCAATGGGTCAGTTCCTGGCATGGGACATGTTCTTGGGATATGGTACTTGTCTGTAAATGAGAATTTGGTTGTCACTCTGTTCTAAAGCAAAAATAAGGTTCTGGTTTGAATTACAAAAATAAGTTCAGACTTTTGTTGAATGTATCATTCATAAAATTCATCCTTTTGTATGCCTTCCATTCTACATTAACTTACTTGAGTGAAGGAATTAGACTGTTCCTTGTTTAGTGCCAACTCCCTATACAAAAGTCCAGAACCTGGTGATCCTTGATCAAAACGTTCTTCTAAATGAACGCATTAATTACTATGTAGTGATTAATCAAGGGGAATATTCTATCAATAAGAATACTTTAATATTTTAATTCAGAAATAAAATGTAAAGATTGGAGGATTCAAATATACTGAATCCAGTTTGTAGTAAATATTTTTCTCCCTGAAAGAGCTGCTAACTATTCCATAGCTAAAAGAGACAAAATACCCTCCTGATTTTTAGTTTTAGGTAGTTTTGATAATCATATCCCACAACCAAATAACTATTATCTCTTCTAGATTCACTCCGCCAAAAATCAGTTGACTTCTGAACAGGTATATGACTTTTTTCTTTTCCATAACTGATGCCCTTTTTAATCACCTTGTTAACATAATACATCTTTTTCAAATAGCTAGTCAAGAGCTGACTTTTTTGGAATAGCAATTCACATGTTTATTAAGCTCTCTCTAGGACTATATGGAATGTTACTAAAAGAAATTTCCTAAATATTTCCTTCTCTGAAAGTGAAGAGACTGAAATAAGTAGCATATTTTATTAATCTAATTCTATGTGCTTAATGAAAATAATTTTAAAACTCACGTTAAAAACTGTGGATCAGACTATGTTCTAAATTTTTAAAATATGTTATTGAATTTTCACTCTTACAATAATTCAGCGAGATGTTTATTACCTTCATGTAAGGGATGAGATAATTACGCATCTCATTTTCTTTTCTCTTCTCTCTCTTTTTATTTTAATTGTGTGTGTGTGTAATTCCTACATAGGAATTTGTAAAGATTATAAATCTGTTTTAATAAATTAAGGTTAAAATTTTTCTTTTTTTTAAAGATTTTATTTACTCATGAGAGACACAGAGAAAGAGGCAGAGACATAGGCAGAGGGAGAAGCAGGCTCCTGCAGGGAGCCCAATGCGGGACTTGATATCAGTACCTCCCTCCCCCATCACAACCCAAACCAAAGGCAGGCCACCCACTTAGCCACAAACGTGACCCAATATTAGAAATTTTCAAAACTCAAAAAACAAACATAAAACATATTCTTAAAGTTCAAAGCAATATTAATAATCACAGTAGACAATGTCTATAGGGAATTCTGGAATTTTACATAGATGTAGATAAAAAAATGCCTGCCTTCTCAGTAGATATCAAAGATTTCCATATTGCATGCTAACTGCTCAGGCAGTTAATTTGCACTAATCAGCTGGAGACAAAGGGAGAGAAAATTACAGTAACTTGATGAGTTAATTTTGTGTTTTATAGTCATTGTCTTCCTGGGTTGCTAAATGCTCCATCTTTAACATAGTTTTGAGATATTATAGACGCCCTTGTCAAAACCAGGCAACACATTTGTGAAACTGTTAAAATCATCTGAAAGTTCTTTCACTCATTTGTTGTAAAAGAGAAACCAGGCCCTCTAAATTGAAAAGAAAAAGGCAGGCCTGAGGGCTTTTCCAAATCCCTCTAACAGATTCTCTCCCTACAGAGTCTTTCTATACATTTTATTTAGTGGTCTCTATGCATAATCTCTCAAAACAGTTGTTAAGTATTCTAGGAATTTTCAATTAAAAATAAGATGGTAGACATACTCTCTTTATAAAGTGATAGAACAGAGTGTAGCTTCACATTAGCATTTGGGAGATTATTTCATCTTCTTCCCCAACGACTGAGTCAAATATGCCATACCCATGAATGTACTCCATCATAGTCTTAAGATTACTGCATAAAGTACTTTAATTGCACAGGAAAAGTACATCGTCCTGCACTCTAAAGCAATAAATCAGAAGTAATTTATGCATATCTTGCTAAGATATTAAAGACCAAGAACACCCTTCAATGTTAAACCCAAGAGACCTTTCATTATTTCTTTCAATGCAATTTAATACCAGAAAGCCATTAAATGTCTACTATGTATAAAGAACTCTGCTTACAGAGCAGGGCCTACTGAGATGAATACTGTATAGTCCTGGCCTAAGGAGGGTCTTACATATTAATTTCAACAAGCAAATGGATATCTATTAGACTGATGATCCATAATAGTCATAACTTTGTATTATGGAACATGATCACCAGGAAATACTTTTCATGAATTAAAGAGGGGGGAAAGGTTACTTATGTAAAACAACAACAACAACAACAACAACAACAAAAGCAGGGAGGAAATACCCAATTATTTAGGACTATGCTGAAACACTGGCATCTTTCACTTACTGTAGCTCTGTATAGATTAGCAGACTTTCTAGAAAAAACAGGGATTGGACTCTCTGAAGACCAGTAGATTCCACAACTGAAAATTTTAAAGAAATCAATACATGGATTAAAGTAGTTTTTACCAAACACTGGCTTCTTGATAATCAAACCATCAGTGAAGGAAGTAGATTTTGCTTTACTTTTTTCTGTTTTGAGAATCTAATGGAAAAGGCTTTGGGGATGTGACTTATTCATTTTGAAAGTGAATTTGATGGCTCTATACTACTCACCTAGATCATTTTATGTTTTTCTTTATGCCTGAGTTCACTCTAAACAGGTATCATATTTCCCTTGAAACATATGAAATCGACCATATTTGACCATTTCTAACATACACAAAGGGCAATATTTCAACTCAACATTCCCTACCTTAGATACTATATATTATAATTATATCAAATGGAAAATTTTTTTGTGACATAGCTTATAAACTCTAAATACCAATCTGGTACAAATTAAGTAATGAGATAAAAACTGGCATAAATTGTCATAATTATTTACAATATTTCTGGTGTTTTTACTTTTAACTCCAAATTTTTATAAGTTTATGATTCTAAAGTGGGCTCATCATTTTGCTCTTGGATCTGAAATGAAGGAAATGTGAAACCAAGGCAACTCCTTCTTCAGATAGAAAATAATTGTTTTATTTTACTTTACTCATTCTGCTTCATTAGTCTAGGCTAAGCTCTGAGAATCCAGACAGGGCTTCAGAACAAGTAGTTATAATCAGAAAACATCAGATATTAATTAAGATGCCCTTCAATTAACTTCACATTATGGAGTCCACCATGATTGTACACTGGAATTTTGACCTCATAGCTTTTAACAAAAAGGAAAACATGATGTTAATTGCTTTATTGGAACTTTTTAAGGGTAAGCTTCTGAGTTAAGCAATTTATATGTTTTAGAGAGCACCAGCCCTTGAAAGAGAGAGAGTTGGTTTGGAATCAAATCCAATAATGCTGTTTATCAGCAATGAGATATTGGCAAGGTATTAAATCTTTGTAAATCTCAGTTTCTTCATCTGAGACATGGAAAAATGAAGAGTAAAACTTAATAGAGTTATTGTCAGACTTAAAAGTAACAATCCATGGGGAATGTTAACTATGCTTGTTTAGGTGCACCTGGGTGGCACAGTAGGCTAAGCATTAGGTACTTGGTTTCAGCTCAGGCTGTGATTTGAGAGTCTTGATGTCAGAGTCCTGAGATCGAGCCCTGTGGGGAGTCCCAGGGTGAGTCTGGAGGCAGTCTCTGAGCTCAGCATAGTCTGTTTAAGACTCTCTCTTCCTGTCCCTCTGCCTCTACCCCCTGCACGGTCTCTCTCTCTCTCACTCTCTCTCTGTTTCTCAAATAAATAAATAAATCTGAAAAAAAAAACTTGTTTAAAAGCAATCTATAAATCCTGTTATAAATTGGATATTTTAAAGATATCATAGTAGACCATATCTGAAGGATTTATAACATCATCACATCTAAACCTCTGCCTCAAAAAGATAGAGGTATATCACTTAATGACTTACGATTAAAGTACACCCAAAGAAAATAAATCCCTTAAAATAACAATTTCTTTGCTTTTCCACCAGATGGTGATTATGTTTTCTTGAGTAACTTTTTTTTTAAGATTTTATATTTTATTTATTTATTTTTGTGAGAGAGAATGAGCACAAGCTGCAGCAGGGGCAGAGGGAGAGAGAGAAGCAGGCTCCTCGCTGAGCAGGGAGTCTGCTGTGGGACTGGATCCCAGGACTCTGGGATCATAACCTGAGCCTAAGGCAAATGCTTAACTGACTAAGCCACTCAGACACCCCTTCTTTTGTAACTTTTAAAGTGCTAATTTTGGTCTTTTAAAGTGAGAAATGTTAAATATGCATATATAACTGATAGCTTCCTTAACTATTTCAAATGCTTTATCATCTCTGTATCTGGTTTCTACTTAGATTAATAACAGATATTCAAAATGCTTTTCTTATATATACATACATTTTTAAAAACTATGTTCTATGAGTTTTTAACTTTTATTCTCTCTAAATAAGTTCTCTGATACAAAAAATTACAAGATATAATGATCAAATTTCCAGTCATATTTTGTTTGTGAGGTATTGAATTAGCATCCTTTTGTCTAAATATAATAACTAACCCTCAAAACTACCTTCTTTCCAAAAATAATAGCTTCATTAGCCAATTAAAACATATTCCAAACCAATAGTTTACCTGTATACTTCCAATTGTCACGTATTTTGGAGACTGGAAACTACTTTTTCCTCACAATTTTCTAATTTCGCTTTACTAAACTGATTTTGCTCTTCTCTAGTCACTTGTTAACTTGTTAAATACT
Organism: Vulpes vulpes; assembly: GCF_048418805.1. NCBI lineage: Eukaryota > Metazoa > Chordata > Mammalia > Carnivora > Canidae > Vulpes > Vulpes vulpes. Next base: position 650,320 of record NW_027325669.1, read on the forward strand.
TTCGTTTGGGAGGAAGACCTTCCTCTGTCCTATGGTCCCTCCAGCTGGACTAAGAATCAAATTGATGAGACAGATTAATAGGAGAAAATAAATTTAATAAGCATAATCACAGGGTGGGGGGTGGGGCTGAGGGGCATAATACACACAGACAGGAATTTCTAAAGACAATGAGACAATATCCAATTTATCTGAGCTAAGGAGTTGGAGAGAAACCTGAGGATACAAAGGGAAGAAAACTCATTAGCAAGAAGGGGAAAGGAGATGTTTAGAAAAATAAGAATATTCTATTATTTAGATGAGTTCCTTTGGTAAGGGGGGCTTCTGTTAATATGTCTCTTCATGTTGCAGGCTCTCCTTTCTAGTATAAATTTGGGCAATTATGGGCGAGGCAGAGAACCTTTCTTGCATCCTCCAGGTTTTTTTTTTTTTTTTTTTATCACTTTTAACTTGAAATAGTCTTTATGTCAATGTAGCACATTTTGGGGCAGTCCACCCAGGGCCCCTACATTTTCCTATTTGGTATAATAGAGGAGAAAAAATTAAGTAGGAAACAGATGCATTTCCTAGATATTTGGCAAGCTATTGTGGCATGTCTCAGTTGAGATTAGTTTCAAAAGTATAAATTCTTAGCTCTTTTCAGAAAGAAAAGATAAATAAATAAGTAAATATATATATGTATATATATATATATATATATATATATATATATTAACAGAAAATAACTGGAGGAGAGAAAATAAAAAAAGGGAGGAGGAGAGGAGGAAAGGAAGGGAGGGACAAAGGGACAGAAGGACAGAGGGATAGAGAGAGAAAGCAAATAAAGCACATTCATTAATTTATTTTCCCATTTAAAGTCTGACTTTTTAAAAACAAAATAAAATTAATTTTGAAATTTCATTTTCATATAAAAGGAAAGCATAAATAGGATGTAGTAGCAAAGAAAGAGCTAAAATTGTCAGTGAAATAAAATATAGCTTGGTGATCTCACCAAATTTAGAAATGTGTATGCATTGTTCTGGTAGGTTTGATTCCTAAGGTCACTGATACGTGTTTCTTTTGCTTATTTCTTCTATTTTCCATCCCCTTCCTTCATTCTCCCTCCTTACCTGGGAAAATTATAATAGACTGCAGCTTCTCTTCTTCCTCTCCCTTCAGGTATATGAAATCCCAGGATAATTCTACAAAGTCTAACAGTTAACTGGGAACTTGTACCACATTATCTCACTCAGCTTCTTTGTGGTTTGTTTATTTGTTTTCATAAATTTGTAGAAACTAAAATGATATACCGCCCACCTAAGGTATAATAGAATCCTTTTAAGAAGCTCAAACAAATATAAGGTAGAATATAGTATTTCTCTGTCCTTTGAGGTATCTAGTCCTGTTAATTTCTCTTTGTGGAGCTATTCTGTGATATTCCACTTTCCTCTCATTTTTATACCCAGCTTTATAGTTCCAAGGTCATCCCTTTCGTTGTCTTAAAGCCTACTTTGTGATAGCATTCACCTATTTCTATCCCTTTTTAGCTTACCTAATGTCACCAATATACCTAATTTTCATATTGTTCAGACTAGGATGAAGAAACCTTATCACATGATTGAAGAGGTAAAGGAGCAAATGAAACAGACAGGAAAAAAATACCTGAAAGTACCAATTAAAATGCACAAAATGATCCCATTCAACCTTTTATTGAGCGACACTTTTCCATATGTTTCAGGACATTTAGAAACAGCTTTGCTAATTTAATATATCAGGAAAGGACCCACGATGTTTCTATGCATATTTTATTGCTATAAATATCTTCAGAAGGGTGGGCAGGAGGGCTTGTATACATATATACAGTAAGATTACAAAATCAGCAATACCTGCTTTGGGGACCACTAATCTTTCACTTTCCCCTTTCCAGACTGTAAATCTAATGCACTGGAAAATCAAAATATATTTGTCTTGATCACTATCTAGGTGCTTGGGAAAATACCAAAATTAAGGATATGGAAAGGAAAAAAGGGAAATTATTTTTTTAAGGAATTAAATAGCAATGAAAGAATAATGTTTAAATCAAAGTATCTGGAGAATGAGAAAGCATGAAAAACATTTGAATGCCCTGGACAATAATCTTCTTTGGGTAAAATGGAATTAGTTTAAAGTTAAGAAAGGAATGAAAATAAATACTTGAACAATTGTGTTATAAACAAATTTACTATATTGACCCCTTCAAGGCAGCAGGATGGAAGCAACACCTGCCCAGAGTCTAAAAGAGTCACAGCTCATTTTTCCTCCCTCTTCTTTGAAAATGTTATATATTGAGGGTAGGACACAGGCACAGTTGCAGAAGTGCAAAGATGGTTAAAAGGAGATATGAGTCTCTGCATGGGCAGGTTGTTCTAGAATGTCAAAATATTCTAAGATGGAAAATGAACACAGAAGGAGAAGTAAGGAAGTGCACTTCAAAACTTATGGCTTATATTCTAGTCATCATTTTGTTCTTGGTTTCTCTCTCCCTTTTGTGGACATTCTTTTATTCTACAGCCAGAATGGTGCCTATACATATCTATGACTTCCTCCACTGACTTGTCTTTGCACAACAGGGGAACACTATCTTTCCTGATGAGTTCTAACTATGAACTGGCTGCAGTGTAACAACCCAGGGATACTGTGTCCTGCCCTGATATTGTGTCCAGCTCATAGGATATAACTAATGGGGCACCTGGGTGGCTCAATTGGTTAAGCATCTGTTGGCTCAGGTCATGATTCCAGGGACCTGAGGTCCAGCCCCACATGGAGCTCCACATCTGGCACCTTGCTCAGTATGTAGCCTGCTTCTCCCTTTCCCTCTGCCCGATGTTCCCCCTGTTTGTGCTCTCTTTCTCTCTGTCAAATAAATAAATATGTCAAAAAAGGATATACCTAATAAACAAGAGAACCCCATTCCATGTACATGGAGGGAAAAACAGAAAAGTGGAGCTGGTTTAATACTGATGCATATATAGATCTGATCTCTATCTGTTCTCTACACCACCGTTTAGGTCAGGTAGCTACAAGAAGCTCAAGTCTCACAAACTAGGATCTAAGCCAATAATGTGCCCATAGCATTTTTCTGGCCCTATCTGAACCCAGGAAAACCTTCTATTGAGCCTTTAAAATGGAATGTCTGTCATCAATAAATTCTTTGTATTTTGAACCTCCTAACATTCCTTTCAGCATTTTTATTCTGCCTGCGACCTGGTTTTCACTCAAGGACACAGTTTCCCCTGAGCTTCTTCAGTTGATAGTTGTTTTCTATCCATTTCCTTCTTCCCCATTTACTATTTGAGTCTGGAGGTTTTGAAGCTCACTGAAATTTCTGGATAATTTTCCCATCTCCATCCCTTAAAAGTATCCACCCTTTGATCCTCTGACGGCACCATTATCCTCATCACAACTCTGACTTGGTTCAGGAATATCCTTGAAATTTCTTATTCCTTCCTTACTCCTTCTCCAAAATAATCCCTGATTAATTCTTCATGATTTTAGCACATATGAAGATGATTTTTCCAATACCGTAGTCAAGTCTGTTGGATTCTTGACCTTTTCTCCTCAAAAAATCATGTTCTTCCCCATACATCATCCAGCCACTCTCATGATTATAGTCTAAACTTGCCATTCCCAAAATACGTAATCTCTACACTTTCGATTTCCAGTATCCCATTCTATGAACACAAGCTCTCACCCTTCCAGCTCATTAACCTTAGTAATTTACCCCACAAGTCCTCAACTCTTTAGATCGTTAATCCATTTTCAACTGTCTGCCCTTACCTCTCCTCTGCCCTTTCTTCCTTTTATAACCAGTTTAAATCCTATGCCCAATCATTTATTGACTCTGCTGGAATCACCTTCAACTTCTATATCCATTTATGCTTCAACAGTGCTGCAACTCTGTACCTGTACCCACCCACACAGGTAAATATGGCTGGAAGAAAAAGGAACACCCCCAAAATCATGCTAAATAGTATAGGCTAGCAAAATATGCCACTCTAAATTATGCCACTCTGGCATAAGGATTATTTTGATCTGAAGGCTATTAAGAAGAAACAGATACAAGGAAAGTTCTCTGCTTTCCCCCTGTTTGCTTAGAACAAGGAGATAAATTTGCAAAGATGTCTGCCTTCCCCTCTCTACCAGGAAGGACAAAATTTAATCACAGGAAACTTTAGGCCTTTATCAGCCTGGGAGAGACAGCACCAGAGGACTCCACATAACAAACTTTACTAACTAGCTCTTATCTTGCATTAGTTACCATATATTTACCTTCCCCCAGTATGCTACCTCTGAGATTCAAGGTCTTTTTCCTTTGTCTTATGGCTTCTCTAAAATTGCATTGTTCTGTTGCTAAAATGCTATATAAGCCCAAATTTTAACCAACTCTCAGTTACCCATCCTTGAGTTCCTCTCATATATATATATATATATATATATATATATATATATGAATATATATATCATATAACATATAATATATAGGATATATATATATATCATATATTAACATATATAATATATATGTTAATAAGCTTCTGTTTTCTCTTATTAATCAGTCTTTTGATACAGAGCCCCAGGCAAACATCTAGAAAGGTAGAAGGAAAATATTTTTTTCTTCCTAATAGTCTAATTTTACAATTATGATCATAATCTCAGGAATCACAGCAATTATATTTCTTTGGTTTACTGTCACCTACTCTTGTGGATCAGTGCCATTCAAAACATGGCCCTTAGCTTCTGGACAGTCTACGACATGTTTACTACCAGCCTACAATATATGTAGCAGAGTTAAAAGAAAACATTTGGCATATTTTATAGCAATTTTGTCATCAGCTAGACCCCAAGACCTGCCTTTACTGTCCACCTGCTTGTACTCATCTTTGTCCCACATCTTTCCTTAAGCTGTTCTTTCTAGTTTATCTCTCAACTCAGACAGATGAAAAGCAAAACCACCTCTAGCCCTTTGAGTGATAGCAACTGCTTTGACAGCCCTTCAGCCAGCCCAAGCCACTCAAACAAGTTTGAGCTTAATCTTTGACAGGTGCCTGCATAAAAAGGACCATGGAGTGACCTCTAGAATTACCGATGAGTTCCTTTACCTCATTATAGACATGTTTCCTTAAGGCACATGCATGACCTTATCTCTACCTCTACATACAAGGACAGGCTTCCCTATCTAAATATTCTTCCGAACCTTAAATAAAAGGATTTCTTTTCTCTGGGAGTCATGGCTTCAGAAGCTATTCCCTGTGATCTTATTTGCTGCAAATAAAATTTTCTTTGTGTGACAACTCAACCTAGAGCAGTTTCTGAATCACCGAGGAGTGAACCCACATTGGTTTGGTTACAATTTGACATAGTAATTTTATGTATTATGAATATTTTTTTTAATTTTTTTATTTATTTATGATAGTCACACAGAGAGATAGAGAGAGAGGCAGAGATACAGGCAGAGGGAGAAGCAGGCTCCATGCACCGGGAGCCCGACATGGGACTTGATCCCGGGTCTCCAGGATCGCGCCCTGGGCCAAAGGCAGGCGCTAAACCGCTGCATCACCCAGGGATCCCCTATGAATATTTTTAAATTGGATTTGTATTTTATGCTTATTTACACTTTGATTTTTTGAATAATTCTATTGTAATTTTCAAAAGTATTCCACCATGTTTTAGAAATCAAAACAAACAAAAAGAATCTAGTCCTTCACCACAGATAATTTGAGATATACAACCTTAGATTTCTAGTTGATACCCCTGTCTGAAACCTCTTTTGCTTTATTTCCTATACTTGCTCCTAGCTTTCTATTTTATAAAGCAAATAGAAGCAATTAGAAGTAAATTTCCACCACCACCAGATATACTCATCCATCTACCTGTGTCTGTATTCACATAGTTTCCTCTTGTGTTATCATGCTTGAACTATGTACAACTTTTCCACTGTGCACAAGGACCCCTATCTTCCCATCTGCTTTCAGACATTGCTCCAGCAGGACTTCTAATTCTTGCCTGTATTATTAAATCATCGCCCTTCACAGGATTTTTCCTATCGATGTGTAGATGTACTACTATTTATTCACCTTAAAAAAATAAGTTCTCTATTCCATTTTTTTCCCAGCTCCCACTTTATTTCTCCCCTTTCTGCTCCTTCCCTATTATGGCAACAGTCCACAAATAATTATTTAAATTTATTGTGAACAGTTTTTCTCTTCTCATTCATTTCTTTCTTGATGTCATTCCCTTCAGGCTCTACAAAATCTGCCCCCTAAAAATTTATGTTTCTGATCTCATTCTTTTCTCTCTCTCATTTACTCAGCTTTAGCCATACTGTTCTCCCATGCTGTTTCTCAAACATGCCAAGTTTCTTCTGGATTCAGAACCTTAGATTTACTTCTCTGTTTTGAATGTTCTTGATAGCTGAATTGCTAGCTTCTTCTTTTCCTTCAGTTCTTAACTCAGAAATCACTTTGTCATTGAGGGCCTCACTTAAGCCTACTTTAAACACACCTTTAAGCACCCCAACCCCCATACAAAATTATTTTTCCTGTAACAATCATCACTTTCTTTCATATTACATAATTACTGTTTTTGTTGCTGCTGATGCTGTTATTGTTCTGTGGGTGTTACTATTATCATCATCATAACCATCGTTATCATTATCTGCATCCTCTCCTTTCAGAATATAAAGTCCATAAGGCTAGAAATTGTTACTTGCTGTATTCATTGCCCATACAGAGCAGTTATTTGAGGGGAAAAACTATGAAGCAAAACAGGACTACAAGCAATCTATCTAAACATAATAAAGATGCTTTAACAAAGCATTATAGCCAACATTATCTATTGATGAACAAAATCAGCTTCTATTAAAATCAGGAATTAAACAAGGATGGCTGTTATCACCACAAAAAATACCAATGTTATTTATAATAACAAAATGTTATCTCAGATGCCTGAGAATGTGCTAAATTTACAAAGTCTATACTTTACCTACAAATTAAAATAATCAGAAATGGAAATGAAAAGTAGAATATCTCAAACACAATGGCACCTCAACTGTAAGAAAGAATAGGTGAAAAACAAAGCAAGCCACAGATACATACACATACACAAATCCTACAGTTTGATTGAATACCTTGAAATAATTCCTGAATCAATGGGGAAACAATCATGGGAAGAAAAAAATGTTTTATTGTCATAAAGTGAAATGTCTCACAAATTAACAAACATATTTAATGCAATTCCAAAAAAGATCAGCAAATGGATTTAATTGAAGACTAATTTTTTTAAAGTTCAGAATGACAAATAGATAACTAGGAAATTATAAAGATCTTTTGAAAAGTTTACTGTGGAAGAACCTATAAAGCTAGATATTAAAACTTACAATGAGGCCTATATTCATACCTTTACAATGGAAGTATCACATTAAAGATAAAAGATATCTACCACCATTACTGTTATTTAATATTTTTTTCTGGGATAAAAGCTAATGCAATTTAAAAGAGAACAAAAAATAGGCATAACACCAGATATAAATATATAAGGTATAATTATTTTCAGTTTTATTTTATTTCTAGACAACCCAAGAGAATCAACTAAAAACTTCTATAAATAAGAAGATAATTCAATAAAGTAAGCAGGCCAAAAGTTAATCTACTAAAACTAGTATCCTTCCAGCATACAAATAATAAACAGAAAATTTACTATAGAATAACAGGAAAAAAAAAAGTTTTTTAAAAGGGGAAAAACTGATCCTGAAGTTTGTATCATTGCTTTCTTTCTCCTCTGGCCATTGAAGTTGTCCAAAGGAAAGAAGGCTAAGGGGAATAAGGTGGCCCTGGCCCCTGATGTTGACAAGAAGTAGGAGGCCAAGAAGGTGGTCAATCCCTTGTTTGAGAAAAGACCCAAGAATTTTGACACTGGAGATGACATTCAGTCCAAAAGGAACCTCACATGCTTTGTCAAATGGCCCACTACATCTGGCTGCCTCAGCAAAAGGCTATTTTCTAGAAACATCTACAAGTGCCTCCCATGATTAACCAGTTCACCCAGGTCCTGGACTGCCAAAGAGCTAGCCCACAAATACAGACGGGACACAAAGCAAGAGAAGAAACAGAGATTGTTGGCCAAGGCTGAGAAGAAAGCTGATGGCAAAGGGCATGTCCTCACTTAGAGGGCACCTGTCTTTTGAACTGGGGTGAATACTGTTACCTCCTTAGTGGGAAGACAGGAAGGTTCATCTGGTAGTGATTGCACATGATATGGATCCTATCGAGCTGGTTGTCTCCCTGCTTGCTCTGTATCTTAAAATGGGGGTTTCCTATTGCATTATCAATGAGAAAGCCAGTCTGGGGCATCTGGTCCCCAGGAAGATTTGTACTACTGTCACCTTTACACAGTTTAACCTGGAAGACAAAAGAGGTCAGGATGGCTAGCTGGTAGAAGCTATCAAGACCAACTACAATGACAAATATGATGAGATTCATGGTCACCAGGGAGGTAACATCCCAGGTCCAGAGTCAGTGGCTCACATTGCCAAGCTGGAAAAGGAAAATTTAAACAACTGGTCACCAAACAGGCTAAGTGTGTGCTGTTGAATTTTCTGTACATAAATGTATTAAAAAGTTCTCTTTAAAAAAAAATAAAGTTCATCTGGTTAAATCAATAAACTATAATAACAAAAAGATTCTATAAACATTTTGGGAAAAGATGACAGAATTATTATGCACTAGACCTAATAGTTTTTAATATTTATTTTAAAGCTATGGGGATTAAAGGAAATAGATACAGAATTTAATCATACAAAATGAGCCATTAATGTACTAGAAAAAGATGGGATAATTTAAAAAATAATAACATTGTCATCAAAAGGTTTTACTTTTATTTTGAAACCAACTAAAATGGCCATAATTTGTTTTTTGATAGATTCAAGACACTTAAAAAAGAAATTTACAAGGAAAAAAAAAAGAATCACAATTAACACAGCCAAATGCCTTATGGAGATACATTTACAACTCATATAACAAATACTCATTTCTTTAACACAATAATAGAACAAATTAACAAAGAGCAACAGTATAAAAATGGGCAAGTGCCAGTGACTTAAACTTCTGAAAGGCTGCTTATCTTCTTTTATCATGAGAGAAATGCAAATTAAAATTAAATACTATTTACACTTAGCAGAATAGTAAAGATTAAACAATTGTTAACACAGAGATCCCACAGGAGTATAGGTAAACAAGCCCTCCAATGCAATGTTTTTTGAAGTGTTAATTCTTCCAACCTCTACAGAGAACTATTTGGAAATGTATACTAAATTGAAAAAGTGAAGAAATTAAATCACACTATTCTCACTTCTAAGCAATTATCCATTTACAGTTGCATCACAAATAATAAAATGTCTAGGAACAAAATTAACCAAGGAGGTAAAAGGCTTGTCTTCTGCAAACTACAAAACATTGATGAAAAAATTAAAGATGACACAAACAAATGGAAAGATGTACCATGCTCATGGACTAGAAGAATTAATAGTGTTAAAATGTTCATGCTACCCAAAGAAATCTACAGATTCAATGCAATTCCTAATAGTATTTCTCAGATCTACAACGAATAATCCTCAAATCTGTATGAAATCACAAAAGCCCTCAAAGAGCCAAAGCAATCTTGAGAAAGAACAGATTTGGAAGTATCATAATCACAGATTTCAAAAATACACTACAAAGCAATAGTAATCAAAACAGTATGGCACTGGCACAAAAACATAGACACATTGGTCAATAGAACAGGATACAGAGCCCAGAAATAAACCCATGCTTATATGGTCAATTAATCTTCAATAAAGGAGGCAAGAATATCCAATAAGGAAAAGATGGTTTGTTTCTTTTTTTCAATAAGTATTGTTAAGAAAACCGGGCAGCTACAGGCAAAAGAATTAAACTGTACCACTTTTTTATATACACAAAAACTCAAAATAGACTAAAAGATCTAAATGTGAAAATTGAAACCACAAAACTAAAAACAAAACAAAACAGGCAGTAACCTCCTGGACATTAGCCTTAGCAATATATTTACAGATTTGTCTCTTTAGGCAAGAGGAACAAAACCTATAATAAACTTTGGGACAATATCAAAATAAAAAGCTTTGGACAGCAAAGGAAACCATCAACAAAACAAAAAGACAACCTATTGAATGGGAGAATATATGTGCAAATGATATATCCAATAAAAATTTAATATCCAAAATATATAAAGTAGTTATATAAGCCAACTCCTACCACCACCCAAAAAATAACAATAAACCGATTAAAAATAGGCAGGGGTTCTTGGGTGGCTCAGTTGGTTTTGAGTCCAACTCTTGATTTTGGCTTGGGTCAGCATCATGGAATTGAGTCCTGCATTGGGCATCATGCTCAGCAGGGAGTCTGCTTGTGATTCTCTTCCTCTTCCTTTGCCCCTCCCCTGCTCTCTCTCTCTTTCTTTCTCCCTCTCTCTCAAATGAATAAATAAATCTTTAAAAAAAATGGGCAGAAGACCTGAGTAAACATTTTCCCAAGACAACATACAGATGGACAACATAACAAAAATGCCCCATATCACTAATCATCAGGGAAATGCAAATCAAAATTATAATGAGATATCACCTCACACCTGTCAGAAAGGCTAAAATCAAAAGGAGACAAAATAAGTGTCAGTGAGGATGTGGTGAAAAGGAAACCCTGTGCACTGTTGGTAGGAATGTACATTGGTGTACCACTATGGAAAACAGTATGGAGATTCTCCTCAAAATTAAAAAGAGAACTATACTGTAATTTAGTAATCACACTACTGGGTATTTACCCAAAGAAAATGATATATGCACACCTATGTTTGTTGTAGCATTATTTACAATAACCCAAATATGGAACTGACCTAAGTATCCATCAACAGGTGAAAAAATAAAGATGTGTATATGTGTGTGTGCATTATATATATATGCATTCTATTATAATAATATATATAATATTATATATAATATATATTATTATATAATTATATAAAATATATAATTATATAATAATATAATAATATATATTATATCTATATATAATGCACACACACATATATATATACACACAATGAAATATTAGACATAAAAATAAATGAAATCTTGCCATTTGTGACAATGTGAACAGACCTAGAGGATATTATGCTAAATGTAAGATGTCAGACAGAGAAAGACAAGTATCATATAATTTCACTTATTTGTGTAATTAAAAAAAAAAAACAACACCACCAAATGAACATGCAAATTAACTAAAAACCAAATAGACTCTCAAATACAGAGTAAAAACTAGTGGTTGCCAGAATGGAGCTGCATTGAGAGAAGGGTATTAAGTATTTCTAGTTATAAGATAAATGAGTCACAGAGGTGAAAAGTACAGCATGTGGAATATAGTCAATAATATGGTAATAGTGTTGTATGGTGGCAAATGATGACAACACTTACTGTGATAAGCACTGAGTGACGTATAGAACTGTCCACTCACTATGTTGTACACCTGAAATTAATGTAACATTGTATGTCAACTGTACTTCAATGATTAAAAAACAAAACAGGACTAAAGACCTCCAGTGAATCAATCAATAATGATTCCATGTTGGTTAACAAAAATCACTCCACATATTCTGTGAGACAAAAATGTACCTTTATGTAATTTTACACCAATAACATTTTTCAACAGCATGCATTTCTGATTTAAGTTACTTGTTTTTGCTGTTACTGCTTTATGTTACATCAACTTTGAACCTGACTGAGAATGTCTACCCAGAGTAAAGTGATGCTTGCAGGTCCCTGGTGCCACAGGAAAAATGCTAAAAGCTGTTTAGATAGATAATTTATATTTCAAATAGTTCCTTCTGAAATCTCTTTCAGCTTATTCCCAAATTAAACATATTTAATCATAGCAGCAGTTTTTATGGCTACCTGCAATATTTCTTTCCTCACAATACTGCATGTCTTTTGGTACATTGGTTTCATCTGTTTTAATTTTCCCTCCTGTACATAAACTCTGTTAAGTAAATATGCTAGTACGTAGAGTCTAACAAAATTCAAAAGATGATGAGATCTGGCGATTTATTAGATGAGTAACATGAGGCAAATTTTTTAGCTATTCACTTCCTCTATTTCTTTTAATGTAAAATGAGGATAGTATCTACCTCATAATATTATTTTGAAGATTAAAAGGAGCAATCTTAAAGCAGATAGAACTCTGGTTCATAATAAATGCTCAATTTTACTTTTTCTTTCTCTGTAAATGCTCACTCCAAAGCCATTCATAACTTATTTACTGTGTTAGCATCACGACAGGCGTATTATATGTTATTTTCATCTGTGCATTGCACTTGTGATTAATGAATGGATACATGGATAATTTTACCAACCACCAGTGGTTTCAACTACTGATGGTCTGTTCTTAAAACCGCAAATTCAGATACCTTTTCTAAAACCCAGTCCTATATTCCTAACTGCCTACTAGGTAATTACACCTAGTATCTCCGATATCTCAAGCTTAATGATTTATAATGGAATGCATGATGTCCTCCCAAACATACATAAAACCACACACACACACACACACACACACACACACACACACGCACACACACCACAGAGAGAAACAATCAAATCTCTTACTCTGTTACTTCCAATTTCAGTGATTACACCACAATCCACTGAATCACTCAGACAAGAAACAAGGAAGTCACCCTCTTATCCCTTTCCCTGTCCACCAAACACAAACAGGTTATCTTGTCCTGCTGTTTCTACTGACTTAATACCTTCCCCCATCTACCTCAGTTGGAATGCAGCCACAGATTACAGCCAGGTCTCTCTACTTCAGGTTTTTACTATTATAAACCACTCTTTATGTCCTATCAAAATCATCTTTTAAAATGAAATCTCATTCTCTAACTTTCATTCAGAGTCTTCGAGGGATACCTGGGTGGCTCATTTGGTTAAACATCCAACTCTTGGTTTTAGCTCACGTAGTGATCTCAGGGTCATGGGATCCAGACCCAGGTCTGGCACCTTGCTTGTCACAGAGTCTGCTTGTGATTGTTTTTCCCTCCCTCTCCCTTTTGCTCCTCCCCCCACCCCTAGTTTGTTCTCTCTCTCTCTCTCTCTCAAATAAATAAATAAATAAACAAATAAATAAATAAATATATTAATCCTAATTAATCCAGAATAGTTCTTTCAAGCTCACATTAAGTATATGCTTCTCTTTGGAGCTTTATCTGTCCTATAGAGGATTCACTAGGCCTCGCTTTAATTCAAACTTGAAGAGGAAAATATATATATATTTCTAAATAAAGTACATAGTACATTGAAAACAGAATGAAAGAAAGTACAGATTACTGTTTACCTTTAGTAAAATAAGAGTCATCATATTAAAAATCAACAATAAAAAATAAGCAAGAGTAGGAGAAAAATTATTATAAATCTATCATGGTCCAGGGTCTCTGGTACATGCATTAGTATTCATATTCTGTATTATTGCATTTCATTTACCATTATGCCTTTGCCCTATGGGTTATTAACATTCATGTAAACTATAGTTAAAGAAACCACACTTCGTAAATCCAAGGTATATATGGTGCCCCTGCAGCATTTCAAGAGTAGGATTAGAAATTTTAATATTAAAACATAAATGTTATCACTAGCTATAATCAATATATTTTGATACTGGAAATTAAAGGAACTGAAGATTGGATTTCAAATACCCCTTAATGTAAAATGGTGAGAGAGAGAGAGAAAGAGAAAGACAGAGAGAGATTCTCTCTGAGGGGAGAAATTAGTAGAAAAAAAATAACATACAAAGAATTATATAGTTTTAGTAGAAACCTCTTATTCATATGATTTTACTAAGTCCTTTACAAAATTAATAAAAATGTATACCAACTAGCACACAGTATAGAAACATTTGCTACATAGAAACACTGTAGAATTAAATTGCAATTTATTTATATAGTGTAGTTGTCTTTAGAATTTGTTTCTAAAATACAATGAATGAGCATCAAGAGTGCTCTAGGAATTATTTTGTATATAAGCCTCTGAAAGTGGGAGTTTTAGCTATGACTCAAAGTATTGAAACAACAAACAAGGATATACTATTATAGGGAGAGATTAAAACAACGTTTATAATAACCATCTAAATACACACAGAGACAGACAAGAGGTAGAATCAACAATAAACTGAACGTCCATTTGCTGTCAAATTCCCTCCCTTAAAGCTATCTAGTTTAATGGATCTCCTTTATAAAACTGGCATGGTGAGAGTAGATTAGCTTAGTTAAATTAGAAATGTATGCAGTTATTTTTGAGGAACATGATTTGATCACCAAGACTGAATAATACTCTAGACATTACTAGACTCCTTGGAATTTTCCCAGGTCAGATACAAGTATTGAGTGTCTGAATGTTGTTCAGCTGCAATATTTTAAAACATTTTCCCAGAATACTTCAGGGCTGTATTTCCCCCACTGTCAACTGATGTGTGTTCAGGGAATGCAAACTAATTACCCTAAGCAAAACATAATTAAGGAGGGAACTTTACTCCAAAAACATCACATAATACTTCCCACATACAAATAAAAATGATTTCTGAATTAGGTTTTACATGAATCATTACTACTGTGTACAACTTGTGCAGATAATGGGGAGTGGACTATATTAATTATTACTAATGCAGTTAAGATCAAATGGAACTATAAAGCCTCCCCCAAAAATTCACTTAGGTACTATTTTAAAATATAAAAGAACATACACTATATATTTAATTTTCTACAAAGCTCTGTATGGTTAGATACTTTGTAATTTTATTATTTTTTTAATTTTTAAAAAGATTTTATTTATTTACTCATGAAAGAGAGAAAGAGGCAGAGACATAGGCAGAGGGAGGAGTAGGGGGCCTGATGCAAGGGGTCTGATTCAGACTGGATCCCAGGACTCTGGGATCAGGACCTGAGCCAAAGGAAGACACTCAACCACTGAGATGCCCAGGTGTCCCAATACTTTGCAAATTTATGAGGTATCTGTGTGCAGGGGATATTGCTGAGTTTAAAAGAGGTTTAACTAGAAAGTAGAATAAAGCAGGTTTTAGGTAAGAATTTATATCCTTAAGGAACTTGACAAGTCTTGATTGTACTGATTTTGAATCCTCACTGTTCCCTTTCATTAACACTAATGTTTCAAAGCTTGCATATAAAGCTCAGATTCCTAAGTTGCATAGTAATAATGAATTTTAACAAAGTAGAAATTAATCTATACAAAAGAAACACTTTTCCTAGCCTCAATTCTCTTATCTTTATTTTTGTTAAGATTTTATTTATTTGAGAGAGAGATGGTGAGAGAGCACAAACTAGACCATGAGCAGGGGGGAGAGGGAGAAGCAGGCTCCCAGTGAGCAGCGAGCCTGACGTGAGGCTCTATCCCAGGACCCTGGGATCACTACCTGAGATGAAGGCAGATGCTTAACCGACTGCGTCCCCAAGGTGCTCCAGTTCCCTCATCTTTAAAAGAGAGCTTCAGATGTGACTGGGTTGCTCAGTTGGTTAAGGGTTTGCCTTTGGTTTAGATCATAAAATCAGGGTTCTGAGATTGAGCCCTTGTCAGTCTCCCTGCTCAGAGGGGAGTCTGCTTCTCCTTCTCCCTTAGCCCCTCCCCTCCCACTTGTGTGCTCTCTCTCTCAAATAAATAAATAAAATATATTTTTAAAAAAAGCTTTACAAGAGAGCTTCATTTATTTAAAGGCAAGGACTTTTGATTTTATTTCCCTTTCCATTTTAATATCTAATGGCTTTCATTTATTCAAAGCAATTTAATAAGTTTTTACCATGTGTCACATAATACATATAGCGGGAGACTGGATATAAAATGATGAGCAAAAACATACTTGATCTGATGGCAAATTAGTTAAGAAAAATGTACTTGTTTGCAGATATCCACCAAAGAGTCATCTACATAATTTCTTAATGCTCTGAAACTGCTAATTAGGTAAAGGGAAGATATATAGGTTAAACCATAAACTTGCTTTGGTATTTCAGAGTAGCAGAACTTCTATCAAAGACAAATTAAAGAAGATATGCGTGGCACGATTATGGAAAAGTTCATATAAACTTCTGAATTAAAATAAAATGCAAACTGCACTTATATCTGCAATTCAATTCGATGGATACTTTTTTCCTTCCAGCTGAAAGCAAAGAATATTGAATTATGAGATACTACAAAATGTCTAAATAATGATGCTAACAAAATTAGCACTTTTTCATTGTTTTTAAAAAATAATCTACTATGAATATTAAATTAGGCCAGTTTTAAAACCATGTGAAATGAGACTTATTGGATAACCCTGTCAATTTCTCTGTCGTAGAACATCCTCTCTACTGTTACAATTTTAAATACTTTGTCAAATTCAGTTTTAAAGACTCAAGCAAAAGGTCTAAGGCACATCAGCCTAATAGACTTAGCATTAGGAAATTAGGTTAAATGTTAGTTATAGAGGGGAGAAAAGTGCCCACATCTCTGTAGGTTCTCAGAACTGCTGCATATGTGTCATCATTCCTGGAATACTGGCCAGAGAACATGGCACTTCCTGGACTTAGAAGAACCTACCAGCTTACCAGAATTTCTGATCCCTCGATAAGATTCAAAGTTGTGCGTCTTGCAGGCAAGATGTAAGGGCTTCCAGGAAATGCCTGCCTTAATATTGAAAGATTTATTGAGGTTAAAAAAAAAGAAAAAGGAAAAGCTAAATGTCTTGGTCCTTCAAGTTTTAAAAATATATGGCACACATAAAAATACTTGATTCAGCAACAACTAATAGGGAATGAGGTTGGGATTTGAACCCAAGTTTCAAGTTCTGAACCTAGGCTTTTAAGTACTCTACCTGGAAGATATCCAAAGGGATATTTTACTAGATAGATATTGTTATAATATGGCTTCATGTCTAACAGTTTTGTATTAAATGGATTTTTATAAATTTATGGGATGTAGTACCTAGAATTAACTCTCAAAAAAACACCAGTGTGTATACACACACACACACACACACACAACGCACGAACATATACACACACAGATATAATGCTTATATACAAGTACTATTTGCATATTAATCTATACAAACAAAGAATGGAGCACTCTGGTGAGTGCTACCAATAAGTCCTGATAAATTGTGGCTCAACATAGATAGCATTAACATTCTGGAACATCATTTTGAATCTGATAACTGAAAACAAATGCCCAGGTCATTGAAACTAATCCTTCTTTTGGGATAAGTGATTTTAATGGTGTTCTCAAGTTTATTTGGTATTTTAAAATCTTCTGATTGGGGTACCTTGGAGTCTCAGTCATTAAGCAGCTGCCTTTGGTTCAGGTCATGATCCTGGGGTCCTGGGATCAAGCCCAACATCAGGCACCCTCCTAAGCGGGGAGTCTGCTTCTCCCTCTCCTCTTGCCCCTCTGCACCTCTCATGTGTTCTGTCTCTTTCTGCTCTCCCTCTCAAATAAATACAATCTTTAAGACAATAAAATAAAATAAAATCTTCTGATAAAAAGACTACGTTTATTAAGATTGTTCTCATGTTCTTTACTGATTAGTAGTATTTTATGTAGAGAAAATAAATTTTTCTCGTGTCTCATAAAGTGTTTAGGCTTGCAGCTGGTCAGGAGGGCAGAAGATGAAAAGTCCACCATTGAAACTAAGTAGAACCCCTAGCTTCCAGATATTTAAAAAAAATAATAATGTCACTTGTGTTCCACACAATTGAAAAGATGGCTTTGATATTCACAGGGGAATATTTGTTGCTGCTATAAGAAACAATGAATACAAGGAAACGAGAAATTTACATTTAACTCTAGTGCAAAAGAGTGGCTGGCCAGAAATCATCCAATTCTGAAACAAGGGCTTTTTAGAATTGAGGGGAATTTTTATTTGGTATATTCATCAAAACTCTGGTTTCAAGTGCAGAATCCCAATTTAAAACAGTGAAATGGGATGATGTGAAATAAAATAATGGAATATGTATTGTCTCACTAACTGAAATTCCAGAGTTAGATCTAGGTTCTTGTATAACTAAATATTTACAAGCTCATACTGTATCATGGGGAAGAACCAAGGATCCACTCTCTGTCTCTGCTTTACTCTTCTGTTTTCCTCTGTATTGACTTCATTTCCGGATTTTACATCTTGGCTCCTGGCAGCTCCAGGCTTTTACCCTAACTTCCACATCCAAAGAAAAGAGAACTATCTTCCCCTAATGGTTCCAGCATCATGTAGTTTAAAGGTATTATCACGTTAGTGAGTCAGATTTGTCTAGCAGGCCTCACTCTGAACGGTTATGAGATTAGCTTCATAAATATTTAAAGTGCCTTAACTTTTTAAAAAAGTTTATTTATTTTCATAATCTCTAAGTCCAACATGGGTTCAAACTCACCACCCCGAGACCAATGGTTGCTTGCCTTTCCAAATGAGCCAGCCAGGCGCCCCACAAAGTGCTGTAACTTTTTCATCTATAAAAAGACCTGTTTCTACCACCAAGGATTTTGGGAATGATTAGTTAATCTAGTCAAACCTCTTGAAAGAATTCTTGGCACATAAAACCATTAGCTAACACTATTTTTTCCAAATGAGCCTTTATAATCATTGACCTAAATTGAATCATACCTTTGCCTAAACCATTGTAGCTAGGATATTGGAATATTCTGATTCAATTAGGTTGAAATTACCCAAGTAAATTCTGGAGAAAATGAGAATAAGGCCATCTCCACCCAGATCTATATTCTGTGGAGGTATATTTTCACTAAAAAGAAAATTTGATAGCTATTTTCAGAAGAAAAGACAATAGACATTCAGTGAGTAATGCAGATATATTTTGGCTATGTGAAATGTTAAGGTTAAAAAGCACATATAAAATTTTATAAATGCCATTAAAAGTTAAATCTTTTTTATTTTTTTTAATTTTTATTTATTTATGATAGTCACAGAGAGAGAGAGAGAGAGAGAGGCAGAGACATAGGCGGAGGGAGAAGCAGGCTCCATGCACCGGGAGCCTGATGTGGGATTCGATCCTGGGTCTCCAGGATCGCGCCCTGGGCCAAAGGCAGGCGCCAAACCGCTGCGCCACCCAGGGATCCCGCCATTAAAAGTTTATCCAAATTTTAACTACTGGGCTGCATTCATTCTAAGAAAAAAGATGATAAAAAGTTGTGTTTTTGTTTTTAGTTAGAAGAATGCATTCCTTTTTCCCCCCAGTGGCTGTGGATTTTTCAAACTTTCCTTTTATTTATCAACTAGAGTTAACTAGTAATATAATTCTTTTTCTTGGTTAACATTAAATGTTAATTCAAGGGAATTAATTTCACTGCTAAAATCTGGTAATTTTACATTTGTATCTTTGAATGGTTAGCAGTAATTATAGCCAGTGTACTTTATCTTTTTTTTTCAGTGCACTTTATCTTAATACACATGTGGTTTTATCTATCTTTGTATCTATTTTCTTTGTGTTTTTTTTAAATCCACATGAGTGAAATCATCTTTGTTTTTCTCTAACTTATTTAGCTTAACATTATACTCTCCAGCTCTATCCATGTCATTTAAGTGGAAACATTTCAATCTTTTTTTTATTGTGTGTGTGTAAATGTGTGTGTGTGTGTGTGTGTGTATCACCTCTTCATCCATTCATCGGTCGAGGGACACTTGAGCTGTTTCCATAGTTTGGCTATTGTAGATAATACTGCTACAAATATTGGGATACTTGTATCCCATTGAATTAGTATTTTTGTATTCTTTGAGTAAATATCTAGTGGTGTAATTGCCGGGTCATTGTGTAGTTCTATTTTTAACTTTTTGAGGAACTTCCATACCTTTTTTCCACAACAGCTGCACCAATTTGCATTCCCACTGACAATGCAAGAGAGCCCCCCCCCATCCCCTTTCTCCACATACTCACTAGCACCTGTTTCTTCTTGTTTCTGTTTTCTTAACATTTATGGACCCTGGAAAAGTTTGCCCATTCTATGCTAACTACAATAATAAAAATATGTCCAGATACAAGGTTGAATTATATTGAAAATCTTACCAGGCATTTGAAGGGTCATGTTTTGACTAAACAATTACAATTATTGACAATACGATATTAACAGGATTCTCAGGGGAAAATTAAAAAAGAAAAATAAAGAAAATAAAATGCAAAATAGAAAAGTATCTTCAAGGTGTTTCAAAGAGCATTATGAAATAGTATATGGATATATTTCTCAACTGATAGTCTACTGATGTAATAGTACAAATTAAAACTTAGTTTAGTGTAAAACAGGTCTCCATTTCTGTCCATAAAATCCACTCTCCTGGACTTCTTAAGTTTGGGGAATGTGTTTTAGGTGTATGATGGCTACATAAATGTAATTAGACGAGATCGGGCGCGTTCAGGGTGGTATGGCCGTAGACGATAAATTTAATTAAGCCCATAAAGTACATTTGAATCTCTCATACAACATCAACTCCTATTTAATCCCCTTCTCTTTTTTTCTATTTCCTAAATACTACTATTTCCAAAAAACTTACATTTCAAAATCCTACCATCTCAAGAGGTATTACTCTCTTTCATTGCATTTTATTATATTTACCTATTGATCAAAAATGGAAAAGTTCACCTCACAAATCCACAAACAAAGGCTGTTTGTATACAGCCCTGGGATCTCAGGATGAGTTTCAGCATTTGATATTAGATCTCTTGATTTCTCTTAATCTATTTTGTGATTATTTCTGGTTCACAATCTATTGGATTATTTCTGTTTTAGTGGCCATCTTATCTTTTCCACTACTGTGCTTACATTTATTCTGTATTGTAGGCCTTCAGGGTTATAGGAAATCACCAGTGATTCAAACTTGAGATACAAGGACTACAGTATTATGCTTAGGTAGGCTGGTCTCTACCACATGTCTGAGAAAGTGGCCCAAGTCATACTCTAGAAAACTGACATTTTGTTTAACCACCAGTTATTATATTTTTTCTTTATTTGTCTTATAGAGGTTTTTATGCTTTTGACCCTTGGGTAAATTGTCTGAGACTACCAGTTTTTCTTTGTGTCTGTAAGTTAGAAACATCCCTAGCCCATTTTATTTTTTCCAGTTTTCTGGAGATATAATTGACATATGACAATGTATTAGTAAAAGGTATACAATACATATTGCAACATGGTTACAACAATAAGTTCAGTTAATGTCTATCACCTTACATAGTTAATCATTTTTCTTTCTTGTGATGAAAACTTCCAAGATTTACTCACATACCAACTTTCAAACATACAATCCAATATTGTTAACTATGGTCACCATGCTGTATATCACATCTTCCAAACTTATTTATCATATAATTAGGAGTTTGTATCTTTTGACCACATTTACCCATTTCCTCTAATCCACATCCTCTCTTTTTCAATAATCACTAATCTGTTCTTTGTTTCTAGGAGTTCAGATTTTTAGAGTCTACATATAAATGAAATCATACAGTATTTGTCTTGCTCTGTAAGACTAATTTTATTTAACATAACACCCTCAAGATCTACCTCTGTTGTTGCAAATGCTAGGATTTCCTTCTTTTAAAGGCTGAATAATATCTGTGTGTGTCGGTGTGTGATATTTATTTTTTTATCCATTCATTTGTTGATGGACACTTAGGTTGTTTCTATGTCTTGACTACTGCAAATAATACTATAATGAACGTGGGTGCGCCAATATTTCTTTGAGATAGTAATGTCATTCCTTTCTGATATGTCTCCAGATATATTTCTGAATCATATACTAGTTCTGTTTTTAATTTTTTTGAGGAACTTTCATACTGTTTTAAATAGTGACTAAACCGCTGACATTCCTGTACACAGAGCATAAGGATTCCCTTTTCTCCACATTATTGCCAACACCTGTTATCATTGATCTTTTAAATTAGTCATTTTAACTGGTATTAGGTTATATCTCATTGTGGTTTTGATTTGCACTTCCCTGATGATTAGTAATGTTGAGCACTTATTCATGTACTTGTTGACCATCTGTGTGTCTTCTATGGAAAAATCTCTATTCAAATCTTTTGCCCATTTTATAAAAATTAGATTGTGTTTTTAGTTATTGAATTGGATTAGATGAGTATTAACTTCTTATCAGATAAATGATTTGCAAATATTTTCTTCTCTTCTATAGATTGATTTTTTTTTTGTTTTGTTGATGATGTTCTTTGCTGTACAGAAGCCTCTTTAGTTTGATATAGTAGTACCACTTATTTATTTTTGCTTATTTATTTGTAGCCTTTGCTTTGGTATCAAATAAAAAAATCATTGCCAAGACCTATGTCTAGGAGCTTACCTCATGAGTATTATTCCAGGATTTCTATGGTTTCAGGGCTTACATTCAAGTCTTTAGTCCATTTTGACTTGATTTTTGTGTATGGTGTAAGACAGTGGTCCAGTTTCATTTATTTGCTTGTGGCTGTCCAGTTTTCTCAGCACCATTTTTGAAGAGACTATCCTTTCCTCATTATATATTTGTGGCTCCTTCATTGTAATTTTATTGACTATATATGCATGGATATATATTTCTGGGCTCTCTATTCTGTCCATTGTTCTATGTGTCTGTTCTTACACCAATACAGTATGGTTTGATTGCTATAGTTTTGTAATATAGTTTGAAATCAAGAAGTGTCATGCTTCTAGCTCTGATTTTACTCAAGATTATTTTGGCTATTTGGAATCTTCTGTGGTTCCATACAAATTTTAGGAATGTATATTTTTACTGTTTCCATGAAAGATGCCACTGGAACTTTGATAAGGGTTGCATTGAATTTTTAGATTGCCTTGAATTGTATTGACATTTTAATAAAATTAATTCTTCCAATACATGAGCTTATAAAATCTATCCACTTCTTTATGTCTTCTTTATTTCATCAGTATCTTTCGATTAGCAATAATTGTGCCTCGGATAAACCTCATTGGCTATGATACTGCCACTGCACAAAGCTTATTTCATCAGTATCTTATAGTGCTCAGATGTGTTCAGAGTACAGATCTTTCTCTTCCTTGGTTATAGTTATTCCTAGATATTCAATTATTTTTGATGCAATTATAAATAGGATTGTTTTCTTAATTTCTATTTCTGATTGTTTGTTACTGAAGTATAGAAATGCAACTAATTTTCATGTATTGACTTTGTATCCTGCAACTTTCCTGAACTTGTTTGCTAGTTTTAACATTTTTTTATTTTTATTTTTTTTAAACTTTTTATTTTATTTTATTTATTTATGATAGGCACACAGTGAGAGAGAGAGAGAGGCAGAGACACAGGCAGCGGGAGAAGCAGGCTCCATGCACCGGGAGCCCGACGTGGGACTCGATCCCGGGTCTCCAGGATCGCGCCCTGGGCCAAAGGCAGGCGCTAAACCACTGCGCCACCCAGGGATCCCTTAACATTTTTTTAATGAAGCCTTTTTAACATTGTCTATATAATTATTACACTATTTGCAAATGGAGACAGTGGTACTTCTTTCTGCTTAAGATGCCTTTTTTTTTAAGATTTTATTTATTTGTTCATGAGAGACAGAGAGAGAAAGAGAGAGAAGCCGAGACACAGGCAGAAGGAGAAGCAGGCTCCATGCAGGGAGCCTGACTTGGGATTTGATCCCAGGTCTCCAGGATCACGCCCTGGCCTGAAGGTGGCGCTAAACCACTGAGCCACCTGGGATGCTCTTAAGGTGCTTTTTAAAGTTGTTTCTTACCTAATTGTTCTGGTTAGGAATTTCACTACTATGTTAAACAAAAGTGGCAGAAGTAGGTAAACTTGTCTTGTTCCTGATCTTAGAGGAAAGACTTGCAGCTTCCATCACTGAGTATGATATTAGCTGTGGGTTTGTCATAAATGGCTTTTATTACGTTGAGGTATGTTCCCTCTTTATCCATTTTCTCAATTTCCTTTTTAAATCATAAATGGATATTGAGTTTTGTCAAATCCTTTTTCTGCATCTACTGAAATGATCATAAGTTTTTTATCCTTCATTTTGTTTTCACACTGATTGATTTGCACATGATCTTTGTTATTTACTATCTCCTAACTTTAGGCTTAGTTTGTTCTTTTTCTAGTTCCTTAAAGTGTAAAGTTAGGTGGTTTGAGATTTTTTAATGTGGGAATGTATTACTATGAATTTCCCTCTTAGAACAGATTTTGTTACATCTAAGTTTTGATATATTGCATTTCTACTTTCTCTAGCCCACTTTTTTTTAAAAAAAGATTTTATTCATTTATTCATGAGAGACATAGAGAGAATGCAGAGACATAGGCAGAGGGAGAAGCAGGCTCCTTGCAGGGAGCCCAATGTGGGACCCCATCTCAGGACTCCAGGATTAAGCCCTGGCTGAAGGCAGACACTCAACCACTAAGCCACCCAGGCATCCTGCCCTCTTTGTGATAGTAAAGTAACTAGCACGTTATACTTTATGATCTATGTGTAATTGTAGCCCTGTTATGTTTGTGCCTACATTTTTAAGAATAGTTTCAGGGATTATTGATGTTTGCATTCTACTAGGTGTGTTGCATTATAGCAATGCTTCTCCATCAGAGGCAATATTATGTTTCCTCTCTCTTCCCTCAAGACATTTGACAATATATAGAAAGACTTTTGCTTGTCACAACCTGAGGGGAAAGATATTCTACTAGAACCTAGGGTGTAGAGCCTAGTGATTCTGCTGTTAAACATTCTATGAAAAAAAAAAAAAAAAACATTCTATGATCTACAAGATCGCCTAAATCAAAGAATCATCTGGATTAAACTGTGGATAGTTACAAGGTTGAGAAGCGGAACACTACTGTGATATTCAATTTCTATAGACAGATCTATTATATAATGTAAAGAATCATAGAAAAGATTTAAATTGTTACTACCATATTTTCAAAGATTGAAATAAGTTTCTAGAAAGAATTTGATAGCCTTGGTTAATAGTAGAATAAGTTAACCTGATTATGAGTTGGAATGATCAACTCTACTTTTTGCAATTTCCTTTACAAGTTCCTTTATAATTACTACCAGTAAAAGCTTAGGAGTTTATTTATTTATTTATTTTTATTTTTTTTATTTATTTATGATAGTCACAGAGAGAGAGAGAGAGGCAGAGACACAGGCAGAGGGAGACGCAGGCTCCATGCACCGGGAGCCCGACGTGGGATTCGATCCCGGGTCTCCAGGATCGCGCCCTGGGCCAAAGGCAGGCGCCAAACCGCTGCGCCACCCAGGGATCCCAGCTTAGGAGTTTAAGTGCATATTTTCTCTCCATATTTTCAGAAGAAACATAAAAGAGCTAAGTTAAATGTAAGAAGTTTTGAGATCAGTATTAAATGTTGATGTCAACCCCCTTGCTTTACCCACAACAAAGTCATAGACCAATGCTACAGAAGTAGAAAATACAAAGTATGAAATAGAAGTCCACTTAGAGACTCCTCATCCTGTAAATCCTTAAGTTGAAAATTCCGTATTTGGACTAAGACTTCTCTCTGGGGGCCTAGATTTAAAAATATATACTTTATAAATACATATATAAAGAAAGACCACTTGAAAGTTTCTTAGCTTGTTGAAAAATTTGATTAAATCCTCCTAATATCCAAGTTTGAAATTTTTTTCTAAGAAAATTAGGTTGTATACTTTTGCTTATAGCTAGAGGTGAAAGTTACAAACTAAATTATAAGGTCTTTCAAAATTCGAATAATATTTTCACTTCTAGCCAAGTTGAACTAACAAGAACTGGATTTACCCATTTGCTTGAAACAATAAATAAGTAAGTAAGTAAATAAATAAATAAATAAGCCAAAAGGCACAAAACAGCATTTTTAAAACAATGAACATCAGGTAATAAAAGACAGTGATCACTCAGAAATGATTAGCAAATGACAACAGCTCTATTTTCGCCCTAACTACTGCCTTTAAAGTGTTTCTAGGCCACAGTTTAGGAAAGAAAAACTGAGGGAGAGCCCAGCAGACACCATAAAGAGACAGACTGTATCTAGAAAGAACAAGGTAGAGTAAAAAAAAAACAAAAAACAAAACAAACAAACAAACAAACAAACAAAAAAACCAGTGCACATAGAACTTCAAAGATCTTCAGAGGTTTCTTGTCAAGTCCTCAGCATGGGACACACATATGTGAGGAAATTAACCAAAACTTGGGAAAGAATCATCCAAAAAAAAGTAGAGGGAGCACTGCATGTACTTATAGAGCAAATAATACCTGTTTGCTCACCAGTCAGACTGAAAACTCATAATCTGTAGCACTGGAATAGAGTACTTCAGAATTTCTTGCCTTAATAGTTGGGAATAATTAGCCCCCAAATGAACATTTCTCCAGATTCAATGAACAATCATAAGTGTAAGAATCAAAAGGATCCAGCTGTTTTCAAGTAATCAACTGCATCTCAGAACAAAGATCAAAAAACCTTATGTGACCACAAAAAATATTCAGCCAACATTAAAGAAAGTAAAATTCACAATGTCTGACATGCCATCAAAATTATTAGGCAGGAAAACACAATTCATAATGAAGAGAATAATGAATCAAATGTGACCCTAAACTAACACAGATATTAGAATTAGGAGAGGGGGAAAAAAAGAATTCGGAGAGGAGGTAAGTCGAGACAGAAAAATTAGGAGAGGGGGGAAAAAAAGAATTAGGAGAGGAGGTAAATCGAGACAGAAAAATCAAATTTATTTATTTATTTATTTATTTGAGAGAGAGAGAGAGAATATGGGGGGCGGCATAGGGATAGAGAAACCCAAGGAGACTTTGTGCTGAGCACAGAACCCATTGCAGGACTTGATATCACAACTCAGCTCAGACCTGAGCCCAGACTGAGTCAGATGTTCAACTGACTGTGCCACTAAGGTGCCCCAAATGAAACGTCTAGAAAAATAAATACTATAATACGTCAGATGGAAAATATTTTAGTTGGTCTTAACGGAAGATGTGATATGGCAGAAAAAAATATTAATGAATTTAAAAGCCTAATAATAGAACTTATTAAAATAAAATATGCAGGAAAAAGAACACAGAGAAGGAGACAAAGGCATATGTGAGCTAAGGGATAATTTCACTTGGCTCAGTTTATGGATAATTGGTGTCCCTTATGGTGGCGAGGGGACAATAAATAAATGCATAATGGCCTAAAGTATTTTACAGATTTGAAGAAAACTATAATTCCACCTATTGAAAGAAAAACAACTTAACCTCCAACATAACATGTAATAACATGAAAGAAAATATAAAAGGCAGAGGAAGGACTAAGATGGCAGAGTAGCAAGAGGACCCTAGGCTTTCTTCACCCCTTAAACACAGCTAAATAAATGAATCATTCTGAATACCCAAGAAATTGATCTGAGGACTGACAGAACAAAAGCACAACAAGAGGAAGAGAAGCAACATATGGAAGGTAGGAAATGCAAAGACATGATTTGGGAGGGAAGTAGACTGGCAGTGCTGTGGAAGGGAGGGAGTCCTTGTCATGGAGAGAGGCCAGGAAAAGACAGCAGTGCACAAGGGATCTCACACAAGAAAAATATTTCCCCAAAGACCTTGGGAAAAGGAGAGGGGCTGGTTTTCATGAATTTTTACAGCGGGTCTCAAAGACTAGCATTTTAGAGATCCATGGTGTGGCAGGTGTGGAGCCTGGCAGATGCAGCAGTGTTCCTGTGGAGAAGGAGGGCAGATAGACTAGTAGTGTATGGCATGATCTGAGGAACCCCTGGATGCTTCTCCCTTCTTAGAATGCATCTGGGAAAGGTGCAATTGCCTCTCTGGGACAAAAGAACTGGCAGGTGCACCTCAACAACGGTGTAGAGGTGTAGAGGTGTAGAGACGCCTGCTCAAGGCAGCTCACCTGGATTTGAGCACTTCACTGTGCTTTATTCCAAAATCCATCCACTTGCTCTTTGGTGTCACTGCCCTTTTGGGACAAATTTGAATCAGTCCCAGTGTGACAAGACACTCCCTGAGAGGACCAGCTTAAGTTCCCCTCTTGCAACTTCCTAAAGTTTGGAGTTCTAAAACTCAGCCAGCCTGCCTGGGAAAGAACACAGGTGCACTGCACTAGCAGGTGGGCAGATGGCCAGATACACAGTGGGAAAGCAACAATATGAGGGAAGCCTGGGACACATGAGGGGAGATTGTTGGCTCTTCTGGGAGGGCTTTCCCAACTGCAGAGAGTGCAAACTCCCCTCTCCAGGACAAGGGATGAGGCTGGTGCCATTTCTTTCCCCTACCACTCAGCATAAACTAACTTTAGTAAGCAGCACAGCACCAACACTAGTGGCCTAAACAGCTTATACCAAGCCTCACCTCTCTGTGCTCTGCAAATTCTGCTTTTTTAGGACAAGTATGTCCTGAACCAGAACAGTGGGGCCCCTTCCCCAGAAGACAATCACAACCTGTCCCTCTTGCCCCCCCTCACATACCATGTTCACCGGCCATAGAGTTCTACAAAGCTTCATCTCTAGTGGAGTAGCATCAGGTCTCTTTTAACAAAACAAGAGCACACCTAGTTAAACCTCACCACACTCTGGCCAACATCCAAGCTCTCCCCACTGCAGGCAAAGAGAAACTCTGCAGAAGACTGGCTGGGAAAGAACAGCCAAAACACAGCAGCAGAGTGCACATAGCATACCCCAGAGATACTTCCTGGAGCATGAGGCTCCCAACAGTATATGGTCTCTTCATTATAAAGCCGTTATTCTCAAGAATAGGAAACATAATAGGCTTTTATAACACAGGAAGAAGACAGAGACCTAGACAAAATGCCAAAATGGAGAAATTCATCCCTAAAGAAGGAATAAAAAAGGGTCATGGCCAGGGATCTATTTGAAACAGGTTTAAGTAATATGCCTGACCAAGAATTAAATTAAATTTAAATTAAATTTAAAGCAACAATTATAAAGACACTAGCTAGGCTTGAGAAGAGCATAGATGACATCAGGGAGACCCTTAAAACAGAAATAAAAGACTTAAGAACTATTTAGGCTGAAATTAAAAAACAAACGATATAACAGATCTGAAATCGACTAGAGGTAATGACTACAAGGATGAAAGAAGTAGAGGAATAAGTAAGTGATATTGAAGAAAAAAATATGGAAAATAATGAAGCTGAAAAGAAGAGGAAAATAAAAATACTGGATCAGGAATGTAGACTTAGGGAACTCAGCAACTCCATAAAGCATAACAACATTTGTGTCATAGAATACTCTATCCAGTAAGGATGTCATTCAGAATAGAAGAAGAGATAAAGAGTCTCCCAAACAAAAACTAAAGGAGTTCATGAAAACTAAACCAGTCCAGTAAGAAATATTAAAGGGGACTCTTTGAATTGGAAAGAAAAAACAAAAGTGATAAAGTCTAGAAGGAACAGAGAAAATCTCCAGAAAGAATGATAAAATAAATAATAAAATAGCATTAATTTAATATCTATCAATAATTACTCTGAATGTAAATGGACTAAATGCTCCAATCAAAAGACGTAAGGTGTCAGAATGGATAAAAGAAGACTCATCTATGCTGTCTACAAAAGACTCATTTTAGACCTAAAGACAGCCACAAATTGAAAATGAGGGGATGCAGAACAATTTATCAGCTATCAGATGCTAAAAGAAAGCCAGAGCAGCAATATTTACATCACACTAAATAGACTGTAAACTAAAGACTGTAACAAGAGATGAAGAAGGGTACTATATCATAATAAAGGGGTCTATCGAACAAAAAGATCTAACTATTGTAAATATTTATGCCCTCAACTTGGGAGCACCCAAATATATAAAGCAATTAATAAAAACATAAACAAACTCATTGATACTAATACAATGATGGCAGGGGATTTTAATATCCACTTATTCCAATGGACAGATAATCTAAGCAGAAAATCAACAAGGAAACAATGGCTTTGAATGACACGTTGGATCAGATGGACTTAACAGATATACTCAGAACATTTCATCCTACAGTAGCAGAATACACATTCTTTTTGAGTGCACATGGAGAATTCTCCAGAATGGATCCCATACTAGGGGACAAATCAGGCCTCAACAAGTACAAAAAGATTGAGATCATATCATACATATTTTTGGGCCACAATGCAATATAGCTTGAAGTCAATCACAAGAAAAAATTTGGAAAGACCACAAATACTGGAAGTTAAAGAACAGCCTACTAAAGAAAAAAATGGATCAACCAGGAAACTAAAGAAGAAATAAAAAATAATACATGGAAACAAATGAAAATGAAAACATCATGGTCCAAAACCCTTGGGATACAACAAAAGTGTCCTTAAGAGGAAAATATATAGCAAAACAGGCCTACCTCAAGAAGCAAGAAAAATCTCAAGCAATATAATCTTACACCTAAAGGAGCTAGAAAAAGAACAACAAATGAATCCTAAAGCCAGCAGAAGATGAAAAATAATAAAGATTAGAGGAGAAATAGATGAGCTAGAAACAAAGAAACAACAACAAAATCATTAGAACAGATCAATGAAACCAGGAGCTGGTTCTTTAAAAGAATTAATAAAATTGATAAAACCCTACCTAGCCAGACTTATCAAAAAGAAGAGGAAGGATCCAAATAAACAAAATCACAAATGAGAGAGGAGAGATTACAACCAATGCCACAGAAATACAGACAATTATAAGATAATATTATGAAAAATTATATGCCAAAAAATTGGGCAATTGGCAAGAAATAGATAAATTCTTAGAAATACATAAACCACCAAACTGAAACAGGAAGAAATAGAAAACTTGAACAGATAAATAACTAGCAAAGAAACTGAGACAGTAATCAAAAATCTCCCAACAAACAGAAATCTAGGGCCAGTGCCTTTCCAGTAGAATTTTATCAAACATTTAAAGAACATTCATTTTTCTCAAACTGTTCAAAAAAATAGAAGTGGAAGGAAAACATACAAACTGACTCTATGAAACCAGCGTTACCTTGATTCTAAAAGCAGACAAAGACCCCACTAAAAAAGAGAATTGCAGGCCAATATTCCTCATGAACACGGATGCAAATATTCTCAACAAAACACTAGCAAATTAAATCCAACAGTACATTAAAAGAATTATTCACCATGATCACATGAGATTTATTCCTGGGTTGCAAGGTGATTCAATTATTGCAAATCAATCAAAGTGATATACCACATTAATTAATAAAAGGATAAAAATCATATCATCCTCTCAATAGATGTATAAAAGGCATATGACAGGGTATAGCATCCATTCTTAATAAAAACCATCAGTAAAGTAGGATTAGAGTAACATATCTCAACATCATGAAGGCCATATGAAAGATCCACAGCTAATAAAACCCTCAATGGGGAAAAACTGAGAGCTTTTCCTCTATAGTCAAAAACAAGAAAGGATGTCCACTCTCACCATTGTTATTGAATATAGTACTGCAATTCCTAGCCTCAGCAATCAGACAACAAAAAGAAAAGACATTCAAATTGGCAAGGAAGAAGTCAAACCTTCAATCTTCACAGACACATGATATTCTATATAGAAAACCCAAAAGACCCCATGAAAAAAAATGATAGAACTGATACACAAATTCAGTAAAGCTGCAGGATACAAAACCAATATACAGAAATCTGTTGCATTTCTACACACCAGTAATGAAGCAGCAGATAGAGAAATCAAGGGATCTGTCCCATTTACAATTACACTAAAATCCATAAGATATTTAGTATAAACCTAACCAAAGAGGTAAAGATCTGTACTCTGAAAACTATAGAAACTTATGAAAGAAATTGAACATAACACAAGAAAATGGAAAAGCATTCCATGCTAATGGGTTGGAAGAGCAAATATATTGTTAAAATGTCAATACTACCAGGACACTTGGGTGGCTCAGAGGTTGAGTGGCTGCCTCTGGCTCAGAGTGTGATTGCGGGGTCCTGGGATTGAGTCTTGCAACAGAGACCCTTGCCACAGGAAGCCTGCCCTTCCCTCTGCCTATTCTCTGCTTCTCTCTGTGTGTCTCTCATGAATAAATAAATAAAATCTTTTTAAAAATGTCTATACTACCCAAAGTAATCTACAGATTTAATTCAATCCCTATCAAAATACCAACAGTATTTTTCACAGAGCTGGAACAAACAATCCTAAATTTTGTATGGAAGCACAAAGACCTTGAATAGTTGAAGCAATTTTGAAAAAGAAAAAGAAAGCTGGAGACATCAGAGTTCTGGACATCAGGGTATATTACAAAGCAGTAGTCATCAGGACAGTATGGTAATGGCACAAAAACAGATAGATAGCTCACTAGAACAGACTAGAAAGCCCAGAAATGGATCTACTAGTCTGTGGTCAACTGATAGTTGACAAATCAGGAAAGAATATCTATTGGAAAAAATCTCTTCGACAAATGGTGTTGGGAAAATTGGACAACAACATGCAGAACAATGAATGGACCACTTTCTTATGCCATACATAAAAATAAATTCTAAAGAGATGAAAGACTGAAGTGTAAGACTAGGGAACCATCAAAATCCTGGAGGAGATTATAAGCAACAACCTCTGATCTTGGCCATAGCAACTTCTTATTAGATATTTCTCTGGAGACAAGGAGAAAGAAAAGCAAAAATGAACTACTGGGACATCATCAAGATTAAAAGCTTCTGCATAGCAAAGGAAATAATAAAATTAAAAGGCAACCTTTGGAATAGAAGTTACTTGCAAATGACACATCTGATAAAGAGTATCTAAAATCTATAAAGAACTTACACTCAACACTGAAAAAAAACAAATAGTCCAGTTAGGAAATGGGCAGAAGACTTGAACAGATATTTTTCCAAAGAAGACATACAGATGGCTTACTGATTCATAAAAAAATGCTCAAGATCACTCATCATCAGGGAAATATAAATGAAAACTAGAACGAGATAACACTGCACACCTGTCAGAATTGCTAAAATTAACAACATAGGAAACAACAGTTTGTTAGTGAGGATGCAGAGAAAGAGGAAGCCTCTTACACTGTTGGTGGGAATGCAAACTGGTGCATAAATGTAACAATATATTAGGGGTTTATAACATATGTAAAAGTAAAATGCATGACAAATAATATAAATCTGAGAGAGAAGTCCACTATTATGTGGACTACCTATAGAGTAGTATAATATAATCTCAGGATACACCTGTAATGAATTAAAGAGGTACATGGGCAGCCCTGGTGGCTCAGCGGTTTGGCGCCACCTGCAGCCTGGGGTGTGATCCTGGAGACCCAGGATCAAATCCCACATTGGGCTCCCTGCATGGAGCCTGCTTCTCCCTCTCCTGTGTCTCTGCCTCTCTCTCTGTGTCTATGGATAAATAAATAAAAATCTTTAAAAAAAATTAAAGAGGTACAGCATGAATACTTAACTACTAAACTGACCAAGGGGTTATTGCTAATACTAAGAAATAATACAAAAATATTAGCTCATCAAGAGAATATTGTAATGCTTTATGTACCTAATAGCAGAGCTTTAATGTGTGTCAAGCAAAAACTGATAAAGCTGGATGATGAAAGAGATAAATTCACAATTTTAGTCAAGTGTCTTAAGGTATTTTTCTCAATAATTGTTAGATCAAGGAGACAGAAAATCAGCAAGGATATAGTTAACTTGAATAACACAGTCAACTAATTTGACTCAGCTGATTCTAAAGGAATATCAAACCAAAAACCTGTACTTTGCAAATGAAGATAGACGCTTGACATATAAAGATTTACTAAGATAGACCATATATGTGATATAAAAATACATTAAAATTTTTATTTATTTATTTTAGAGAGGGAGAGAGAGAGAGTCAGAGCATGAGTGAGGTGAGGAGCAGAGGGAGATGCAGACTTCCTGTTGAGCAGAGAGCCTAAAGCGGGGCCCCCCATAAAACATACATTTAAAAGCAATCAAGTAGGGTCGCCTTGGTAGCTCACTGGTTGAGGGTCTGCCTTTGGCTCAGGGCATTATCCCAGGTCCCAGTATCCAGGATCTGTGCATGGAGCCTGCTTCTCCCTCTGCCTATGTCTCTGCCTCTCTGTGTCTCTCAAAAATAAATAAATAAAATCTAAAAAAGAAAAAAACAATCAAGTAATGTACGTATCTTCTCTGTCCGCAATGAAATTAAGTTAGAAATCCATAACAGAAATAAAATCTCTAGAAAAGTTCTCTAAGGGGATCCCTGAGTGGTTCAGTGGTTTAGCACCTGCCTTTGGCCCAGGGCATGATCTTGGAGTCCCGGGATCAAGTCTCACATCAGGCTCCCTGCATGGAGCCTACTTCTCCCTCTGCCTTGCGTCTCTGGCTCTCTCTCTCTCTCTCTCTCTCTCTGTGTGTCTCTCATGAATACATAAATAAAATATTTTTTTAAAGAAAAGTTCTCTAATATTTCGAGACTTAATAACAGACTTGAAATCATCCATAAGTCAAGAAGTGATTTAAAAACATTTGAACACATACAAAAAATTTAGAAGTTACAATGTAAACTGGAATGAGACACCACTAAGTTTAGTGAAAAACTCTAGCACTAAAGAATTATAATAGGAAGGAAGGTCTAAACAAACGACCTCAGCTTTTACCTTTAAAACGTACAAAATAAATCCAAATTAGGGCACCTGCGTAGCTCAGTGGTTGAGTGTATGCCTTTGGCTCAGGGCATGATTCCAGAATCCTGGGATCAAGTTCCTGCATCAGTCTCCCTACAGGGAGCCTGCTTCTCCCTCTGCCTATATCTCTGCCTCTCTCTCTGTGTCTCTCATGAATAAATAAATCTTAAAAAAATAGAATCTTAAAAAAAAAATCTAAATTAAACAAAAAATCAGCAGAAGGGAAATAGACATAAACATAAAAAGCAATGAAACAATACAGAAAAATAGAGAAAAATAATAAAACAAAAAACTGATTTTTCAAAAAAATAATAAAATTAATAAAACTCTAGCCAAAATGATCAAAGAGAAGATACAAATTCCAAATGTTAGGAATAGGAGAAACATCATCACTACACATTTACAGATAGTAAAAGGATAAGGGAATATTATGAAGAATTATGCCAATGAGTTCAACAACTTAGGAGAACAAAATACATATTCCTTGAAAAACACAAATTACCAAAGCTCACTAAAGAAAACATAGGTAATTTAATAGCCCTATATGTACAAAAAATTATAATAGTAATTAAAAATAATATTTCTATAATGAAAACTCCAGGCTCAAGTTGCTACATTGGTAAATTCTACTAAATAATTAATGAAGAAAATATACGATTGAAAAAATAAAGAAACAAAAATAAAGAAGATTAAGTATTTCTATCTTATCCTATGAAGTCAGTGTTACCTTGACTTGAAACCAAAGACCTAGGCAGCCCTGTTGGCTCAGCGGTTTAGCACCGCCTTCAGCCCAGGGTGTGATCCTGGAGACCTGTAATGGAGTCCCATGGTGGGCTCCCTTCATGGAGCCTGCTTCTCCCTCTGCCTGTGTCTCTGCCTCTCTCCCTATCTCTGTCTCTCATGAATAAATAAATAAAATCTTAAAAAAATAAAGAAACCAAAGACCTTACAAAAAGGGGCAACTACAAATTCCTCATATACAAAGATACAAAAATTGTAACCAAAATTTAACAAATAAAATCCAATGATATATTAAAAAGGTAATACATCATGACTAAGTGGTGGTATTTATTCCTATAACACAGGGTTGGTTTAATATTTGAATATCAAACAATATAATGCTTTATATTAGACAAATCATTTGATAAAATCTGATATCCATTATTAATAAAAACTATCAGCAAACTAGGAATAGAAGGGGAATTCTCCAATCTGATAAAGGGCATCTATGAAAAACCTTATAGATAACATACTTAATGGTGAAAAAACTGAATATTTCCCCATTAATTGCAGGAGCAAGAGAATACAGTTATTTGCTCTCATCACTTCTATCCAACAAAGTACTTAAAACTCCGGTCAATGCCCTTAGGCAAGAAAAAGAAATAAAAAAATTACTAGATTAGAGAGGAAAAAGATGATTTGCAAATTATATGGTTGCTTACATAGAAAATCCAATGGAACCTACCAAAAAGAAACTAGAATTAGCGAGTTTAGCAAGGTTGAAGGATACAATATCAATATACAAATAACATTTATATATCTGTATATTAGCAGTTAACAGTTGAAAATTAAAGTTTAAGATAGCGGTATTGAAAATTGCATAAAATATGTAATGACTGTGTGAACTATTTGAAAAAATGTGTACATGATAACGGGCATTTTGAAGAGATATTAAAGAATAAATAAATGAATCAAAGATATGCCTTGTTTATGTCTTGGAAGACATAATATTGTCAAGATGTTAATTCTCACCAAATTGATCATTTCAACACAATTAAGCATTGCAGAACACTTCCTGCAGAAATTGGGAAATTGATTAAAAATTCACATGAAAATTTAAAAGACCTAATATAGTCAAAACAACTTTAAAAAATGAAGGGCTAGTAGTATGTGATTTAAAGAACTAGTATAAAACTATAGTAATCAAAACAGTATGATATGGTGCAAAGACTGGGAAATAGATCAGTAGAACAGGATACATAACTCTAGAAATAAACTCACACCTATAAAAAAGGGATTTTTGAGAGAGGCATAAAGGCAATACAATGAAAAAAGAAGGCAGCTTTGTTAACAAATGGGTACTGGATAAAATGGATATCTATATACAAAGAAATAATTTTGAATCTATAGCTTATATCATATACAGTAGCTCAAGAAGGATCATAGACTGAAATGTAAACCTAAAACTATAAAACTCCTAAAAGAAACCACAAGAACAAATCTTTGTTATCTTGGATCAGACAAAGATCTCTTAGATTTGACACCAAAATTACAGTCCATAAAAAAAAGTTAAATTAGATTTTACCAAATATTAAACCTCTGCTTCTCAAAAGGCATTAGAGAGTTAAGAGATAAGCCACAAAGGAATAAAATCTTTACAAAATATATATCTGATAAAGGTTTTCTGACTGTTGCACAATATGTAAAGGACTCTCAAAACTCACAAATGAGAAAACAATCCTACACAAAAAAGGTCAAAAGGTCTTCAACACAGACTTCACCAAAGAAGAAATAAGAAGGGCAAATAAGCACAAGAAAAAAATGTTCAATATCATTAGTTAAATGCAGGCAGATTCAAAATAAAATGACAATGTGTTATAATCATGTATATATTAGATGGCTAAAATTAAACTTGACCAGACAAGTTTGACAAAAATGCAGAAAACCTTGAATTCTCTTATACTAATTGCTAGAAATGTAAAATGGCACATTAATTGAAAAAGTAAATTTTTGTTTTGTGCTATTCCTTTAAAAGGTAAATAAATGTCGACCACATAATCCAGCCCTTCTATTCATAGGTATTTATCCAAGAGAAGAGGAAATTTGTGTCAAAACAAAAATCTGTACACAAACACCTATAGCATCTTTACCTGTAATATCTGGATCCAAATGTATATCAACAAGTACAAGAATCAAATTTTGGTATAACTGTAACATGAATACTCAGTGATAAAAAGGGATTACCTGTTGATAAATGCAACATCATAAATGTATCTCAAAATAATTATGCCGAGTAAAAGAAGCCAGATAGAAAGTGTATATACTGTATAATTCCATTTGTATAAAATGGTAATATAATACAGGTTTCGCTATGGTGACAGCAGATAATTTATGGCTTGGAAGAGTGGGGAAGAAAGGGAGTACATAGTGCACAAATAAACATTTGGTGGGGAGGGATATGTTTATCATCACAGTAATGATTCCACTGATATATACATATATCATTACTTATATCTTTCACACGTGTTGCTCATCACTTGTTAATTATATCACATTATTTTTTTAAAAAATGGGATAATAAAAGAACCCTACTAACAGAGTTCTAACAAAGTTAAATCATATAAGTTGGGTGCTATTACCTACTGAATCATTCTCTTAAAATTCTTACAATGAAGCTTTAATACTCAATGTGATTGTATTTGGTGACAGGACCTTTAATTAGGTTGAATGATATCCTAAAAGTGAGGCTCTACTCCAGTACATCCTCATGAGAAAAGGAAGAGATACCAGAGTTAAACCTGCACAGAGAGAAGGCAATTGAGGATATGGTAAGAAGCCAGTAGTCTACAGGCCAAGAAGAGGCCTCAGAGAAAGTAAAGTTGCCAACACTTTGATCTTGGACTTACAGTTTCCAGAACTGTGAGAAAATACATTTATGTTGTTTAAGCCACCAATCTTTGCCATTTTCTTATGACAGCCCAAGCAGACTAATAATGGCACTGAAAAACTTTGAAGCAGTTCCTAATTTGACTGGCTTATTGAGATTAAGAAACACATACAACTAATCGAGAATTCAAGAATTTCCTCAAAATAAAGAAATTATATGTTTAGCACTTAATTAGGTTGTCCCTTCAGGGTGGGAGAGAGGAATGATCAATCTCTCACAGAAACTTTTAGGTTAGTCATGCTGGCAACATCCAATTGCTAGCTTCTAAATGGCAAATGGACATTACAAAAGCAAGAAATAGTTGTAGAAATGCATTAATTAATATTTCTGAAATATTTTGTTATTTAGTGAATTACTATAGAAAAATCATAAGATCTAACTTTGTGTAATAAATTTACTTAAGGTTAATACTTAGATAAATTGGGCTGGGTTATATTTTTTAAAATGCCATCTGTTTTCTCCTAATGTTATGGCATATTGAAATATTATGCAAGTATAATTCATCTACATAAGATTTGTTCTTTTTATGGAGAATGTATTATTTTTGATTTTTCTAATTTGATTTTATGTATCAAACATATTAACATCATTTCCATAAATATTTAAAGTACTAAGAATGCAAACATAGGTTCGACCAAATAGATTTGACATAAATTAGGTCTTTTAAAAGGATTTATTTATTTGAACTTTAGGTAATTCTACAAAATTTTTGGACTCATTCCAGTAAACTAGATAAGTAAATTTTTAAATCTCACCTCTAACTCCTTTTATTATCAGCAGTGATTGTGCTACTCTATAATGGCAACTTAAATTAACTTTCACATCCTCAATTCACTTAAAGATCTTTTATGAATATGAATTAGGAAGTAATATTTGATTATAAAACAGCTTCTAAAGACAGTAGCATCCATAAAGTGAAAAAATGAAATAGAGTCACCAAGAATAGTCTTTACTTATATATTCTTGCCAAAGAAACTGCATATGCTTCTTTTGTAATTCTCCAATTAGGACTGTGACATGTACTTTTCTGGATAGGCTGGTAGGTACTAGAGATCTCTTAATGCCCTGATACTTCATAATATGTTCCTAACATCTGAATAATCATTTACCAAATCTTTTTGAGATAGTTACATATCATATTCCAATAGGGGATTCTTTGTGCTTAATTCTACTGTTTATTATAATGATTTAAACAAAGCCATATAATTTATCGTCAAGGGGTCCCTCCTTTCCCTTTCACTTGTATAAAAGTCCCTGCTATGTGTTTTAAATCAGATGTGGGACTTCTGGATTAATATCAAAAGAATGATAGCCTCCATAAAGGACTGTGTAAGATGTTCTTGACCTGATGCTGGAGAAAACACACACTCTGGTGGGTACTGGGTTCATGATTTAATTTGATTTTTCTGCCAGGAATAGACACCTGTCTCTCTATAACAGGAGACCAAAACCAGGATTCCGTTAATCCAAAATCAGTTGACTATAAGAAAGAAGACTACTGATCCAAGATTTGACAGCACAAGAATGGGGGAGGGGGGTGAATTACACTTATAGAAGAAATGTGAATGTGGCTAAGTTTACATTTTTTGATGCATATACTAGGTAATCTTAGTTTTCTTCATAGTCTCTGCCTCTCAATGTATCACACTATATCTATGTAATCTAAAATGAGATACTCTGAATGATTCATTTTTCTAATGTGCCCCCTAGAACTGAGGAGAATAAATCTCATGGGAAATCTCAATATAAATTATAAGATAGTGCTTCATCAAGAGAATTTTGATTTTGGTTGTTTTAAATATATGACATATGTTGATATTGGTGTTGTTAACTTACATAGAAATACGAGCAAATATCATAAACCACCTTTACCAAGTCAACTAACTTATGACATTGTAATTTTTGTTTTGTTTTGTTTTGCTTTTCTGTATAAGGTTAATGACTATGATCTTACCAGAAATGCCATTTTAAAGGCACAATTCAGCTACATATGATTGGCCAACAATTAAACAACTACTTTTCTTCTTATGTGGAAATTATAACATAAAGTCCTACCAGGAACTGACCTGGTACTTGCTTTCTGACTTAAGGAAATCTAGTGTTTCAGGGAATAAAGAATGTCACTACGTCACTGTTTGGCTACCCGGAAATATTGGAACACTTGGGGACTTCAAAAAGAATAAACATAGAATTTTAGGAACTGTGGGCAAAATCTATAGAGTAGAATTGGTTGGTGCTCTAGTTTCTAGTCTTGAAATTCAAGAACTGATAAACACCATAAAAATATTTCTTATTCTATAAAGATAATAAAATATATCATATCAGGACTTCACAAAGTCTCGAAAGAGAAGTTAACTCTGTCTTATGACTCTACTTTTGTTGAACCTAAAACAAGTTCTCTGTGTACTAATAATCATTACTTCTTGTTGCAGCTCTGCTAATAATAAAGGATAAATGGAACAAAACATCACATTAATGCACTAATTCAAAATCTCAAAGCAAATTTATTTGGACAAATCTGTGCCATAGGAAATAAAGCTAAGCTAATGAAGAACTGAAAAGTAAAACATATTTTCTTTTTGATATGAGGATATTACAGACTGAAAAGGATTTTTATTTATAAATACTTTGCATTCCAAGAGATAAGAAATGAATTGCTTGGCCATCATAACATCTTAAAACTTTTACATCTTGAGAAAGCCATGATCCTTTATTATTATTATTATTATTATTATTATTATTATTATTATCAAACATAAGAACTTACAACCTCTCAAAACCAGCCTAAAGTTATCTAATAAGAATTGTCAAAAGTCATAGAATAAACTCTTATTTTATTCTGGAATCCTATAGTTTTGAAAGTAAGGATCTTTGAATTATGCTTTTTTTGGAAGAAAAAAAAATTTCACCCAGAGATCATAAATTATCCATTAATTTTGTCTTTGATAAACTCAAGGAAATCTGTTACATGTGTATCCAAGGCAACTTTTACATGGTGAGCATTTTCAAAAGTACAAAGCATTCTATGGAAAGTCCAATTCCCATATTAAGTGAAAGACTATAGGGTATATAGCCTTCCTACCCTGTAGATAGCACAGGGTTTAGAACTGGGGGGCAGGGGGGAGGATGGAAACTGACATTTAACCTCTTCTTAGTAGCTCTGAAAGCTGGAATTCAGTTATTAGCTTTTCTAAGCTTCTTCTTCTTCTTCTTCTTTTTTCAATGGTAAAATAAAGAAAACCCTACCTACCTCATAAGGTTATTGTGAGATCCAAATTAAAAAAAAATTAAGGGTCTAATACAAAAGCTGCTAAAAATAATGAAGTTAACAATAAAATAAGAACAATATTAACTGACCTCATCTATTATCTCTTTGGTTGATGTTTGTCCTGGGGATTTTTAAAAATTCTTCATTGTCATTGACACTTAATGCACATATAACATTACAAATCCTTTGATCCACCTTGAATATATTCCTGGGATTAGGTAGCAAGTTTTGTAAATTTAAACTTCAAAGCAGAGTAGGAAGGTATGAATTGGTTGTGTCCAGAGACTTTTAAATGAGGGACAAAATGTTTTGCTTTAACATGCTGTTCCTCAACCCTAATTTTACTCCAAACCCACATTTTTTGTAAGTTATATCTTATGCAGAGGATTCCTTATAGTTTTTAAGATAGCATTCTCTACCCTGGGGGGGGGGGGGGCGGGCAAAAAATGTGCTCAATCACTACTTCCTTGCAATCATATATAGTTCACATGGGTTAATTTTACTCAAATAGCATTAGCATGCCAAATGAAACTCACATTCATTATTTTCATAATGAAATTCAAATTTTTATTTATGCTTTAAAAGCTCTTGATAATTTGGGAGCTGATAATGCCAGTTCCCAAGGACAAAGGAATTTTAGCTATCAAATGTTGGTGAGCATGGTTATTACTGCTGTAACATTTTATTTTTTTAATTCTGTTTGAGGTAATTATTTATATGATTTTCATTTTTCTTTCTTGGTACAGTTTCTTAATGCTTTAAATTACTTTATCTCTGTCTAAATATCTATATATTATTTCATTCTTCTAAAATTACAACTGTTCAATATATATACATACATACAATTTGTTATGTGTGTGTCATTTACCTTATCCATTATACTGTTATAATGGACATTGAATGTTTCTCCTTGAGGTATATAAAGAGAATGAGTATTTTTCACTCATGAGGAAAGAAAGCCATCATCAGTGGCACTATAAATCTTGGTAAGTATACGGTTTGTCAATCTTCTCTATAAAGATACTGCTTTCTGACTTTTGAGTATATCTACTAATGCAATTATCTATAAAATCTTTCCCTGTTTCTTTCTAGAATAATAATCACATATCCATTACATGAAGAGAAAAATACCTTATTAAACATAAAAACATCCCTCTAACTTTTTTAGAAGCTAGAAATGTGTATTGCAAAATATGTACTATAAATTATGTACAGATTATTTATTTAAATGATAAACTTGACATTTGGATTTTTTTATAGAAAAGAAAAGTGTTTAGAAAAATTATAGTATGCTAAAAGAATTTTCAAATGAATGTTTCCTCAACCTGCCTCCAAAAAAAGAAAAAAAAAAGAGAGAGAGAGAAAGAAGAGAAAAAAAGAACTGGCCTTTAATGGTATCTTAAATTTTAGACAGAAATTAATAAAATTCATTTGATCTATTTTGAATGTGCAGAAGAAAATGGCAATATGCATGTAAACAAATGGCTGGGCTAATTTAAATCACTTTCTCTTTTTTAAAGAAATAATTCATAATTCAATGCATTTATTAGATGCTGGTTTCAGTATATGTAGTAACCTACCAACAAATAGGCTGATAAATATTATAATATGTAATACAATACAAAATGATATGCTTTTCTAAAACATAGTAGAAACAACTATTACTGATTTTCCTAAGCACTGATACAAAGAATTAATAATCTAGCACATTATAACAAAAAATCTGTCTTCTAAAATATCCTAATTATTTTCCAAACTTCTTTACCCGCCACGTCCAAGTTTCTACATTTGAGATATGAAAGAGTCTTGACATCTTCTCACTAGCTGCTATCTCATTACAGGCCTCTGAATGTTGAAAAGAGATTGCCATGTTGACAGCTGTTCTAGACTTTTAGGTAAAATATTAATGATTGGACTGACTCTAGCAGTTTTCCTACCCTGTTTGTAAACATGGGCTTCAGATTAGACCTTGAGCTCTGCAGTCACTTGCACAGAGTTTTAGCTTCCTGTTTGGCTATCAATGTGCTGGGTTCTCTCTTTCTCTTAAGCTTTGGCATAAAATAACTCATGGGT
Organism: Vulpes vulpes; assembly: GCF_048418805.1. Classification (NCBI taxonomy): domain Eukaryota; kingdom Metazoa; phylum Chordata; class Mammalia; order Carnivora; family Canidae; genus Vulpes; species Vulpes vulpes. The sequence continues at coordinate 694,018 of NW_027325669.1, forward strand.
TAAAAATGCCATCTTTAGGGACACTTAAATGGCTCTGTCAAGTGAAGTGTTGGCTCAGGTCATGATCTCAGGGTCCTGGAACTGGACATCACGTTGGCCTTTCTGCTCAGTGGGGAGTCTGCTTCTACCTCTCCCTCTGCCCCTTACAGCATTCCTCCCTCCCTCCTCTTGCATTCTCTTGCATGCATGCTCTCTCTCTAATGAATAATTGAAGTTTTTTAAAAATACCATCTTTAATAAATACTGTACCTTACATTTTATAGTTGTTTTTATAAATATAATCTAGATGCTGAGTGAAAATTTTCCTGTTGTACTAGAAATGCAGCTAAGGCCTAAAGTAGAAGACAAGGAAGCTTTAAATAAGTTGTGTGATTTGAATATTTAACTAGACTGGGTTAAGTTTTAATAACTGAAAGAGACCAGAAAAATTATGGTATCTGCCTACAATGTCATTAAGAGACAAGGAAAGTAGACATCCAAACAGAGCATGATGGAAAGCATTAGAAAAAAATAAAATTGTTTCGTATTAATATCCCACTGAGTAGTCTTCAATGAACTGGTTACTCATCCATTATCTCATTTCATCTTTAAATCTACCACATGAAATAAGCAAGACAGAGATTAATCATAGTGTTTTAGATGGGAAAAGTGAAAATAATCAATTTCTCATAATATTCCAGTTCTCTCTCCTACATTGTACCTGAAAAGAAATTGATGAGCAGAGATTAGTTAGTGACTAATAAGGCCAGAAACAGAATTTAACCAAAATTTAGTCAATGTTACACAGTAAGGCTACACAAATTTCATTGAGAAAAGTGGCAATAGATTATCTGTATCCCTTACTTCTAGCCTTTAACCAGGCCTCTCTTCTAACTTTGCATAGTTGAATCCTTTTATGTTATAGAGAGATAACAAGTGCCATGTGTGGCCTTAGAGAAGGCTTCATGGACCATAGACTCACCTCCTCCCTCCTTGCAGTCATGGTATTATCATGCCTACCCTGTCTGACTTTCTTCCTGGTATATCATGCTCTGAAAATTTCTTATTTATTTGTGTTGATTCAATACTTTAATACTGCAGGAAGACAGGGAATTTTTTGGATTCCAGTATAGTGACAAATTATTCATATCTTGAACAGTGCCTGGATCATATTATTTGTCAAACTAATAGTTTCTAAGGAAGTATGCTGAGGTTTGGTGATATTCCATTCCCTTTACCTTGATCAGAACTATTTTTTCCCTATCTGATACATGGGGTCAAATAAACCACTGCAGCAGATAATGATACTCTTAACCATTTGAGCTATATCTTTTACAATCTTCCAACATTGTGTCTTGTTTCCCCCTGAGGAAAGTGACATCAAAATGTATCTGTCAATGCCCAGTCCCTTAATATAATTTATAAAGGGGGCAATATAAAACTCAGAGGAGTTAAATGACTTATTTTGGGGTTATATAGTTAGTAACTATAGAATCCTAAACTAGAGATGGCTCTTTGCTTTCTCTAACACAGTACATTTATTTAGTGTTAGGAAGGTATCTATCCCTAGTCAGTTTCTAGATAGGAAAGTTAGGGAGGACTTTACTTCCTACTATTTCACAGGTCTCTATTATTCTGGGACTTCAAAGTTAAAAAAAAAAAGTGAGGGGGGCAGGCTTCTGACTAAAAGGACCTCTTTGACCTGTCTGGTCTCATTTTCGTGGGGGGGAAAATGGAAGAAGCAAATTCAACTCTGCCTTATAGTTAATAGCATTTTATACTTGTCCCTAGATATTTAGATAAAATATTTAATTCCCATTTTGCAGATTAGCAAAACCAGATTCAAAATATTTAAGCAACTAACTTACTTGAAGTCACAGGAGTAATAAGTTAAAGCCAGGACTTGAATCCATTTAGTATCAGAGTATGAAAAATGTAGTCACAGATGTGAAAGGAAACTGAAATATTACCAACAATATAAGAGCTACCTTGGCTTTCATACAGATGAGCATATTTTATCCTCAAGAAAAAGAAAATATTCCATAGCATCTCTCATCATCTCTCTCATTAAGTATCTTTTATTATCAGGAAGTTCTACTTCAAATCTAAGTTCAATTGCTCCAGTTACAGTTAAAATCTACTCCTTCTCGTTTGAATGAGTAACAGCTGGTCACTTCATAACCATATACTTCATGACCCTTCATATGCTTGAGGATCATTATTAAGTCACCCTTCAGCCTTCTATGATGTGACGGGCCCTATAAAAGTACCATCAGGCACAAAAATCATTAGAAGCACCACAAGGCACCATCATTAAATCCACCATCTGGCATAACTGGAAATGTCAGCAAATAGAGAGTGTATATTGATAGGCACGCTACTGTTTATGCCTTTTAACTGGTCAGCAATGTTAATTATAATTACATCTTCATTGTAGGATTTTATAGCTTATATGGACAAATGAACATACACTCGATTAACTAACTACAGACTAAATGGAAAATGGTTCTCAGGCTAATGTTTGTAAAAGGTATTAGTACTTTTTTGTGACTAATATCTCCAAAATCATTGAGTGCTGAGCAAACAGACAAATTGGCTCTGCCTCAAAAGAGAACCCAGGCTCTTTTCTAACTTATACTAAACAAGTGATTTCTTCATTTAACTGTTAAAAAAAGTTAAGAAAATAACTCACCCTTTTACTGTCAGAGTTACACTAGGGCTAGGATTTTAAGACAGACAACATTAGATTTTCCTAAACTGATATGTTAATAATGTCCTTTAACCTCTCTTAGTTTATTCTAAAAAAGTTTTGCTATGAAAATTTTAAGCATACACTTGAAACTATTGTTATGTCAATTATACCTCAATAAAACATATGAAACTGTAAGCAATTAAAATATTATAAATTAATAATGTAAATTAATGAGAACTTTGAGAATAAATCCTTCTTTAGCCATCCTCCAGCTTGGAATTCCACATGTGCTAAAAAGTTGAACTATACTGTATTAAAGGCACTTATCACCAAAAAGTTTCTCATCACTTAAATAATGCACCTATATTTCCCTTAGATTGTTAGATTATACAACATATACTACTGTTGTAATAAGCTATTTTTCTAAGATGCTTAAAGCTCTACGGAGTAAATATAACCATGTTGGTTTTCTATAATACCATAAAATACCATTTCTATAATCTCATAAAATATTGGTTTCATTTTTATTTTTTCTCTTTAATTAAACTTTTTTTTTCACATTGGCATTTGAATTCTATGATGCACAAAATATGTCCTCTATGAGTGTTCCCTATAATTTCATCTCATTAGTTTACTCTTGTCACCTATTATCCTGTTTTCTTTGTATTCTCCACAGCCCGGATCATTCTCCTTCCTCAGTGGCCTTCATAAGCTTGTCTTACATTCACATTTCTTTTTTATATTCACTATACTTGAGGGAAAATTTTTGTATTTTTCTTAAATACAATGAAAGTACATTAAATTGGAATAATTGGAAAAGCAGTTTTTTGTGCAAACCAATATTACCATGTTACTGGTTCTATTTATAAAAGTCAAGTGGCAATTTTTTAGTTTCTCTATAAAGTTTAAAAATCAGAAAGCAATAAATGAAATTACTCTATAATATTACAGAGAATATACAAAGTTCCCTATTTCTTATTTCACAAAGGGAGAGTGATTAAGAACATGGGCATTATTTTTGTTTTGTTGAAGGCTGCATGATAACTAGTGATAACAATAGCATACAAATACACATTTACGTTTATGGTCGTGTGTAGCTATAACACATATGCTTGTGTGTATTTATGATTGACCTATTTTGTCCTCCATTCTTTTGGAAACAATATGATACTGATAACAGAAAATACTTTTCTCATCAATAGGATTTTAGCTATGCTTTTAAGCCTATTTTGTATTTTAAAGGGACTGAGGTTACTACCAATTGTTTAAAATATGAAAACCAAAACAGGGATGCCTGGGTAGCTCAGTGGTTGAGCCTCTGACTTCAGCTCAGTTCATAATCCTGGGGTCCTGGGACCCAGTTCCACATCGGGCTCTCTGTGGAGAGCCTGCTTCTCCCTCTGCCCATGTCTCTGCATATTTCTCTGTGTCTCATGAATAAATAAATTAAAAAAAAAAGAAAGAAAACCAAAACAAAAGTAAGAGTTGTGTTAGTTTTTTTTTCTCCCATTTCTGGCCTCTGCTCCCACCACTTTTTTCTGCCCTGCTCTTTGCCCCCTCCCCCACCCCGCCCCAGTTAGCCTTTGTTTGAGTTTACTAGTAAGAGCTCAGAGAATAAAAGGGAGATTTTAACTTTTTCTTTCCCTCTACTTTTCTGCTCTGGGATGCATTTTTCTGGTAAAGGCTACATCCCTCCCCCACACCCATACCCCATTTGTAGAAGCTCTGACATCATAGTGCTACTTACTCCTCTTGCCATTCAGACTTAGGGGTGGAACCAGCACCTGTTGTTTCTTGCATCTTAAGTACCATCAACATCTTTTATTGGCTTTTTAAAAATTTTCTCACACTTTTGCAACCAGTCTGTTTATTAAATTTTTTTTTTTTAAATTTTTTTTTTTAATTTTTTATTTATTTATGATAGTCACAGAGAGAGAGAGAGAGGCAGAGACACAGGCGGAGGGAGAAGCAGGCTCCATGCACCGGGAGCCTGATGTGGGATTCGATCCTGGGTCTCCAGGATCGCGCCCTGGGCCAAAGGCAGGCGCCAAACCGCTGCGCCACCCAGGGATCCCTGTTTATTAAATTTTTGAACCAGGTGAAGTTCCTGTTGGGATCCTGACTGATACAAGATCCCATTCTAGAAAGATAATAGTGGTTTTCTTAATTTTAGACAGTAGAAGCAACAGGAACATTTGTCTTAAGTGTTTTATTTATATATTTAAATTCACAGTTCCACATATTGAAACTTATTCAAAAGTTAATATGTATTTGTGAACAGATTACATGTGTTTTTAAGAAATAAAAAGCCCCAGCAACTTAATTTCAGGCACTCTTGCTAATTTCAGCCTCACTTCTGGGATTTCTACCTCCATGTTTTCCATTTGCTTTAAAAAAAAATCAATTTCCATGCCTATCCATATTTGTGAGTATATTTTAATGAGATTTTGAATTAAGGCATGTTTTCTTAACCTGCTGTTAGAAGAGGCATTTGCCTTGTTATGTCAAATGGTCCCTATAGAAAGAGTATTTTGAAATGGTTGCTTTCTTGGCAATATCCATTCAGGGATAGCCTCAATTCTTTTTTTTTTGTTTGTTTTGTTTTGTTTTGTTTTTTTGATAGATAGTCTCAATTCTTATAATGGTTGTGAATTGGCCTTTCTAGTTCCACAGATTTACTCAGGGTTAGTAATCTCCTATTATACTAAGACTATAAACGAGTGTTCAGTGAGGCCTATTTCAGATCTTTATGTTTGAGGTTCCTAAACTTGGTATTTTTAGTAATCATACATGATTTGAGAAAATCCAAAATAGCCATGTGGATAAATATGTAGAAATGCAACCATCAATTTATACATATGTATCTCTGAAGGGTTCCAGAGAACTAATCTATAGGAATAAAGGAGATCTAGTTGGTAGAAAGCAGTTCTTCTCTAAGTAGAAGCAACTTTCAGAAGTTATCAGTTTTCTTTATTCTGGAGCTTCCTATATTGACTGAAAGACATACACAGGGAATCCTTTTCCTGCACTAGGCAGAGGAACATATCATGTTTGAAAGTCTGGCCTGGTATATAGGACTACAAAGAGGTACCCATAATGCCAGTTAGAGAAAAACATCCCTATTCATGAAATACCATTATCCAAGATTCAAGTCATGGAAGTTCTCAATGAACTATAAAAATGACTATAAAAAGGTACCAAATACAGAAGAAAGGTAAATTTCCTCTTATAGAAACAATGTAAGAGATGGCAAACAGGCAAAGTATTCAGTAGCTGAATACATGCACATATACACACACATGCACACACATATTTAATAGAATATTATTCAGCCTTTTTAAAAAAAAGAACAAAATCTTGTCATTTGCAACAAAATGGATGGGCCTTGAGGCCAATACTAAGCTAAGTAAAAATTAGTCAGACAGAAAAAGACAAATACCATACGATCTCTCTTATATGTGGAATCTAAAAAACAAATAGGCAAAAACACAAACTCATAAATATAAGCTGCAAGGGTGGTGTGTTGGGAGAAATGAGTAAATGCACTTATATATATTTTTAGTTTAAAAAATTGAATAAAAATTAAACACACACATACATTTGACCCTTTAAACAACCATAAAAGCTACTGGTAGAGCAACAGGTGGTATGTTCAGACTATTATTTCTCCCCATCTTATAAGTGAGGAAACTGAGGCACATAGAGGTTAAGTAACTCTCCCTAGACTGTACATCTGATTGTTGGTAGAGAAAGATTTGAACCTACGTAGTGTGGCTCTGGCATTTATTCTTAACCAGTTCTCAACTATCCTCTCCAGTGTGACATCCTCAGGGTAGTCAGAATTATTGCCTGGATCTCAGGGCCCTTGGAGGGAGTGCTATACTGAACAAGGTGGAAGCTACCTAGCCTCTTAAAATTTGGCTTTGGGGGTCAACTAATGTAACTTATTTTATAATGTTTTTGTTGAAACAGTAAGAAACCCACTCTGAGGAATGAGAGAGGAGCACCAAAGCATCAAAAAAAATTTGCAAACAAGCTTTAAAGTCATCACGGTGAACAAAATAGCAGCGTTGACAATTACAATACATGATACCCAGAATGGTGTGTTGGTTTTATTTGACCTTATAACTCCTTTTATGTGGTCCTCATTTATCCATTTCAGGAAATGAAATAGAGCCTATCCTCAAGGCAGTTCTCCATTCTAATTGATATTCTAACCCCTCCCTTAGTTCTGACAACTTTCTATGTGGTGTTGGACAAGACTTCCACCCACTCAAGTTTCATTCATTTAGTTTTACCCAAATAGAAAATGCTCTGTTGCCTGTATCCAAAACATTGCTAAACCAATTCTTTAAATTCTGTTAATTTCCTCTTTTGGGAGGATTACACAACTGCTAAATTTGCATTTTAAACTTTCAGATAATTTTGAGTACTACTATGTAGAGAGAGGGGAAAAAAGTATTTTGTTAAGGTGATGTTGGTGTATGAGTGTGTGTGTGGCAGGCGGTGGTGGTATATATGTGCTGTCCTCTGAGAAAACTGCAGTTTTTCTATTTTAACTTAACTATAAAATGCTAAACTAATTTAGCCCAATTATTTTGAATATAGGTTCAATTTAGAAGGCCAATGATTGTCAAAAAATTTCAGCTGAAAAATATTGGAAAAATCATGCAACTGACCAGAATTCTGTTTTTCATTAAAATCAATACTGTGTTTTTGGGGGGTTTGGTTTGTTTGTTTACTTTTTAATAGCTCTAGTGAATGCCACCACTACAGTATTTAGTGGCATATCTTTGTATGTTCTGAGGAAACAATATGACTATGGTATACAGAGAAAAATTTCAAGAGGAACATTTCCTTCTGTGCCATGGTCTAAGACAGGAATTCCACATGCAGACAGGCAAATATTAGAATGATCAAACAGGCTCATCTGTCATGCCTTTATGGCCAAGGTTAATTCTAATTATATGGCTGGCTGCCAGTTTTCTCCTTTCTTCTTTGACCAAGGCAAAAAAAAAAAAAAAAAAAAAATCTATCTGAAAGAGAGAAACTACTCAGCAATTTATAAGTCCATTTCATGTTCCCTTGCTATGTAAAAGTTTCACACCTAGAATCACACAAAGTACAACTAAACTCCTAATGTAGCATTTTTTATGTAAAAGAAAAAAAAAAGAATCTTTTCACCTCAAAAATCCCTGTTGCCAGTCCTGTGATTGGCAAGAGCCTCAAGTTACTTCACTAATGGAAGTCCCAAGATTCTTCTTCCTTCTCCTAAGCTCAATTAGTGTTAACCTTTGCCTTCTACCAGTAAAATGCACTTACTTGTAGCCCATAAATTATGTAAATAACATCTCCTTATTTCCAGATGGCTTTTATATTTTTGTTTTTTGCTCTCCTATCCTCTTGTACACTCGAAGAAGGCCACAAACATTTATGTGTATTCATTTAGTCATACACTGATTCGGTGAATATTTATGCTGCGTGCTATTTTAGAGAGTTGGAGATACATTGGTCAAAAAAAATGCATGATTTGTACTATCAAGGAATTCACAATATGTCTATTAGACAGAATAGACCAAGTTATGCTGCAGTAACAAACAACTACCTACATCAATGCCTTAAAACAATGCTTTGTTTCTAGCTGGTGTTACATGAGGACTCTTGAGGATCTATACATTGTAGTCATTTCAATTTTTACAGAGATGGGTGTTCCATTTAAATGCATACTTCCATAATTACTAAGATAGAAAAAGAGAATGTGGCAAATCACACATTGGCTCTAAAAGCCTCTGTCTGTAAGTGATGTACTTCTCACACTTCATTGGCCAAAGCTGTCATATGTGCCTGTGTAACATTCTGAGGAAGCAAGACTTACTAATAAGCGCAGGAATGCAGGATCATATTTGTCAATGTTATACTATTTTCACCACCTACAGCATGCTGTAAAATTTTCATATATCTATGGCCAAGTGTAATATTCTATTTAAATGTCTTATAACCTACCTAGTGGATATTGCTAGGAAACCATGGCTTCTTATCTTTCTTTTCTTTTTTTTTTTAGAGCTATGTATCAACTAGGTCACACCTTATTGCCTCCTCTTTGGTCCTATGATTCAATTACTCAAAAATAAAAACAATAAATTATATTGCTGCCATAAATGCTGGGTCTTCATTAGTTTGTATCAGCTCCATGTTTTATTTTTTTTATTTTTTTTTTTAATATCCTCTTCCTGGTTATACATCTGTCCCTGCTTGACGTCTGGACTCAGCACATCACATACAGCTAGATTGTTTTCATTTCTAACTTCCGTCATGAGTTAATGCCCTTCCTCAAAACAAGAATTAAAGGAAACCAGACATGGAGAAAAATCTGTTTTTGACTGATTTTATTGAAGCTTAGACCTATGGCAAGATGTCATTTTAATGTTGGCACAAACATATAAGAAAAATCCTAATTTAATAGACTATGTTGTCAGGCTTTTTTCAGTGTATAATTCTGCTTTGAAAGATTAGAATAAATTTTGGTCTGTCCAAATGTGTGACACAGCAATAACAGATCTAATTGGGTCATAATGTATCTGTTTTGCTAACTTCTTCAAATCATTTCTCTTTATTATTTTATGAAACATTATAAAAGAGAAACATGAGTTACTTAATTAAATATATGCAGCACTTAATAAACTGTGCAAACTCTTTGAGCCTTTGTTTTTATAGTACAAATAATAATAGCTCTCTCACAAAATTATAGGGAGGAGATCTGTAAAATATCTAGCACAGTATTTAGCACACAGTGACTAGGTTTTCAAAGTTCTTGTTCTCGTACATTCTGTACACTGAAGTAACTGTGGAGTTTTGAGAACTGCTAACAATTAATGTTTTTGAAAAAATCACTCAGGAATAAATTATTCTAAATAAACCACTCCACTTCCTTCCCCAAATGACAAATGTTCTGAGTGAGGAATGTCAGTATCACCAGTAAATAGAAAATACAAACAGAGTGAAAGACAAATTGCCAGACTCAAAATGAATGTCCGTGTGAATGTAATCACTCTGGCTCAGAGAGAGAGAGAGAGAGAGAGAGAGAGAGAGAGAGAGAGATGAACAGCAGGGACTTTGCAAATGAGCCAGGCTGAGGTTTTATCAGTTTCACCCCCAGGCCAATACGCTGCTCCATTGTTTCAGTTAGATTTTGCCCTGAATTGAAACTACTTCAACAGTTTCATTCTTAAATCTCTCACCATCATATCTTTAACAAGTAAACAGGTAGATTTATCTGTTATGCATGGACGGAGTGGATTTTGTGTGTCTGTTTTATTATAGCATATTGATGCAAACACATATACACTGTTTCTAAAGGTTTATTAATGTAGTATTGTCCTTGTCATATTAGATTTTAATATTTTCTTTCTAGAACCTAAGCCTCAGGAAGCTAGGGAATGTTTGTCTACTCTCACATAAGACTTTTCTAGTTTTTACTCAAGTATTTAAAGATGTTGATCTGGGCAGCCTGGGTGGCTCAGCAGTTTAGTGCCACCTTCAGCCCAGGGCCTGATCCTGGAGTCCCGGGATCCAGTCCTGCATTGGGCTCCCTGCATGGAGCCTGCTTCTCCCTCTGCCTGCATCTCTGTCTCTCTCTCCTGCTCTCTCTCTCTCTCCCTGTGTGTCTCTCATGAATAAATAAATACAACCTTTAAAAAAAAAATAAAGGTGTTTGATCCAAAAAGAGAGAAAGATGATATCGAATCTTACCCATTCTTTAAAGGACCAGCTTAAAGATTATTATGAAACTAGGATTTAAGTAGTAACAAAAAAAGAAAAAAAAAAGAAATCAACTATCTTTAAATTTGTATGTTTCACCTATCTTATACTACCAAACATTTCAGTTATTTATTTGCATATTTTGTGTTTCCTACCAGAATATAAATTTTTAGAAAACAGGTATCTTTGGTTCTTTACATCCCTCTCATCCTCATATAGTTGAGTCACTTACTCTAAATTTTTGTTGAATGGGTAAAATTGGACATATTTTTGATACATAGGAAAAATCGGAACATAGCTTCAAAGTCACATTTGGATAGTCTTAGTCCTAGGATTTAAGATTAATCTGTGAATGAGGAAAATGAGGCTTCCTGGTGAAATATGTAGGAGACAGTAGTATTAGAGGCAAAAAAGGAAGCAAAAGAATTGGAAATGTCTTCAAGTGGAAGAATAAGTTAAGGAATGGAGATATATGCCAATCTTTTTAATGGTTAAGTACTGTTATTTCCTAACTAGTCGTTTAAGCGGGGCGGGGGGCGGTGGGGGGGTGGAATTAAAAGAACAGAAAAGTAGAAATAAATACAATCATGATCCTGAGACAGAATGAAATGAAATGAAATGAGGAGATAGGTTTGCCATGTTTGCCTGGCCATGGTATGCCAAGGGAGCACGAACTCCTGCCATGCTATTTTCTCTTTTGTTCACTTATTCAGCTCAATTGGTTACAAGCTAGTAGGACTACAGAAACTATATTAAAAAATGCTACTAATAAAACTTGGGTGTATTCTCTGCAACCCTGTTACTGACACACCATAGAATTTCTCATGTAACTCAACCATAAACAAACATCCCACATCCTACCATTTTTAACCACAAATCATCTCTTAGAATTGTTTAAATGTTTAACCATGACCAAATGTTGGAACATACTTTTAAATACTTTTCTTAAATGTCCTTCCTTATTTTACTTATTCAGTAGTTTAATTTCTCCTTTTAAATTACTTTTTATTTGGAGAAATGAAATTACCACAATTATTTCTCTCTATAATTGTTGACACTTACTTAAAAATAAAGATGCCAACTCATATTTTTTGCTTAGATTAAAAAAATCAAGGTGTCACATATCCTTATGGGTTCATTTATTCTTAGCTTTCTCTTTGTCTAAGCAATTACCAATTTTTAAAAAAAAGAACCTTTTAGATTACTCTTTTAGGATGAATTTCAAGGATGTGAAGGAAAAACAAGCCTCATGCAGTGTTGGTGGAAATGCAAACTGGTGTAGCCACTGTGGAAAACACTGTTATTCCTCAAAAAATTAAAAATAGAACTACCCTATGATGCAGTAATCACACTATTGGGTATTTACTCAAAGAATGCAAAAACACTAATTTGAAAAGATATATGAACCCCTGGTTATTGCAGCATTATTTACAATAGCCAAATTATGGAAACAGCCCAAGTGTCCATCAATATATAAATGGATAAAGTAGATATATATATGTTGGGAATGTTCCCAACTTCATAATATAACACTGTATGTTAACTATACTGGAATTACAATTAAAAATAAGTAATGAAATGTTACATATATAAAAAAAAGAGGGATGGCTTTTATGAGGTTAAGTATTAAACTCTTGGTTTCAGTCCTCACACTGAGATCTCAAGGTTGTGAGCTTGAGCTCCAAATTGTGCTTCATGCTCAGTGCGGAGTCAATTTGAGATTCTCTCTCCCTCCCATTCTCCCCCTGCTGCTCATGCTCTCTCACTCTCTCTAAAATAAATAAATGAATCTTTTTTTTTTAAAGAATAATGGTCAAATTCATGACATATTTTCAAAAGCTTAATTTATCAGCCTTTATAGTATGGGAGCTACCATTCTCATCCTTAATTGTGATTCTAGAAAATTATATATCATCTCAGAATATTTTCTAACTTCTTTGTTTCATTATACCCTGAGATGTACAACACTAACATTCAAATGTCTACAACTGAAAACATCTTTCCCATCAAATATTCTTCTCTTCTCTCTTCCCTATTTGAGAATGGCATCACCATCTAATGATTCAAGCCAGCGACATCCCATAAAAATGAATTTGCACAAATTCTTATCAGTCACAACTTGTAGAAGTCTCTCAAAATCTAACAGTTTATTTTTATTGCTATTGCTTTAGTTCAGGATTATAAAAACTCTTCTTTGTGTTATGCCAACTACCTCCTAACTTGCTCCCCTATCTCTGTTGTCTCTTATCAGTAATCAAGGAAAAGAGCAGTATAGCCTAGAAAAAAATCTAGGACTACCAAAATTAAATGATAGTACCACACTATCACAATTAATGGTTTATGCATTACTTTAGCAGTACAAATAAAACAGAAAAAAAGTAATTTATGTAGCATTTGTAAAATATAAAATGCATAGAAAAATGAAAGTGATTGATAGTTTTGTTTTTTTTAATATAGGAAATAATCTGGGATCCCTGGGTGGCACAGAGGTTTAGCACCTGCCTTTGGCCCAGGGCACGATCCTGGAGACCCGGGATCAAATCCCACGTCGGGCTCCTGGTGCATGGAGCCTGCTTCTCCCTCTGCCTGTGTCTCTGCCTCTCTCTCTTTCTCTGTGACTACCATAAGTAAATAAAAATTAAAAAAAATATATAGGGAATAATCTAATTGGACTACTTATTATGGTGGGAATACAATTGCTTTTTGCCTCATTAAAGACAATCTTTTTTATTTTTATTTGTTTTTTTGTTTTGTTTTTTGGGTTTTTTTTTGGAAAGACAAATATTTACTTAATGATCCCCATCTACATTGGAAATGAAACTACAAGGCTACTGTTGAAAAAAATATTTTTACTGAAAGCTTACCTCTTTTTCAAAAATTCACATATATAATAATGCTATATATATATATATATACACATTGTTTTCTGTATTTAATTATATTTCCTTATTTGAGACTGTAGATTTTTTGGTATAGATAGGGAATATAGTGTTTAATTTAGGGGTGCTGGACAAGGAGGGAATACTTCTTATACACCATTAAAAATACACATCCCTGTGATACATTTGAATTTTCATATATTAAGGACTTGCATCCTTTAAAATTCTAAGGACACATTTTATTTTTATAGCAATAGAAACAACTGTGTTTCTGAGTTTATATATAAAAATCATACACTGAGTTTATATTTAAAAAATCGCATACATTGCTGACAGAATTTTACTAAAGTAAGTCTTGGAATTTTACTAAGTTAATATTATTCATGTAATATAATTTTAAATATTACACTTAGTAGCATTTCCCAAGTAATAATGACTCAATTTATTTAAGAATATTAGTTAAATATTAAGAGTATACGTAACTGAATGTACTTTTGAAAAATCACTGGTCAAAGGATCAACAGTTGATACTTAGAAAATGGTTCAAAATGGTGTCAGGATAGTGGTCCTTGAGTCAGTCTCTACTTTCCATAAATCCTGGAGTAACAGGAAAGGACTCCAAATTATATTATTATGAGAGACTCAAATACTCAACTATTCTCTAGAATTCAAAAGGAATTAAAAACTCTCAGATGACTGATAAACTGGAATGAAAAATACCATGACCAATCGGCATATTCTCACCTAAACTAAACGAAACCACTAACCAGAGAAAAAAATGGAAACACATTTTGCATTTCCTTATCTATTTGTCACCTAAGTCAGAAATCCAGGGCCCATGCCAGGCAGTTGGACTGTCAAAGTATGAGAACGGACTTTGAGGAACCCAGAGTGCTGGTCCTTCCCTCTTCTATCACTGCATCCCCTCCCAAATCAATTCACAAACCACAATTCTGTGTAGGAAGTTGGAGAAATTTAGAAGTACCACCACATAACATGCTAAGAGGAAGAGTTCTCATAGGTAACTGTAGAATCAGAAGTTAATATATGAGACCCACTGGTAGATACACAATTTAGGCATTTTGATGATTCTTTTCTTTCTATTTAAAAAGCCAAAGTCTAGGGGTGCCTGGGTGGCTCAGTCCGCTAAGCATCTGCTCAGGTTATGATTCCACAGTCCTGGGGATGGAGGCCCCACATGGAGCTTCCTGCTAGGAGGAGAATCTGCTTCTCCCTCTCTGTCTGTCCCTCCCCCACCACTCGTGCTCTCTCTCTCTCCTCTCTCTCTCAAATAAATAGATAAAAATCTTAAAAAAAAGTCAAAGTCTGGAAACTGGTAGTTGAAGTTAATGCAACATTTTGAAGCAGAGGCACAGTGAATAAATGTCTATTAGAAAAATCTCAGTATTGTGAGATCAATTTGGGTTGATGAAAGGTACAGAATACTTTGCAGGATTCTATTCTATCCTGCCCAATGAAATCTTGTTCTCATTCCCAACTTCATCCACCCTTCACAAGTCTAACAAGCAGGAAAATAGTTATATTGTTGCATTTCACTGGATAAAGCACTATCTTGTACAGTCTTTAATAACAAAGAGGCTTTTTGTCACTTATCATTTGCTTTTAAACTTAGAAAAATATATGGATATAAAGAGCATACGTAACACACTTATATAATTTACTTTTAAATTTACAATACCTGAATAAAAAGTTTATGCAATTTTCTAAATGCATTAATACAAATGCATGTGACAGAAATACAATATATTAACAGTTTATTCTGAACATAAGTAATGTCTTTTTATGTAAGTAAGTTATTTTATGTATATCTTTATTTATCAAATTTTCTATAAAATTTACATATTACAGGAGAAAGAATTTTAAGCCATTAGTACTCTAGAGAAGAATAGTCTCACCTTCTTCTGTGAAACTGGGAAAGCTAAGTATCAGGGAGGAGAACTAATGAAGCAAGGTACATGGATAGTAGCTACAGAGTCAGAAATAGAACCTTGGCTTTTTTATCGTCTTTCTATTCTTTGTATATAATATGTTAAATTTTTTAAATTAAAAATGCTAACATGTAGATGTAGATTCTTCTACATTTTTATTCATTCAAATATATAGCAATAACCTATCATGAGCAAGATCTTTGTCAACAAGGAACTAACAAATCTCCTTTAGGCATATTCTTTTCATTAATTAAGCACAAAAATCGTGTGCTGAAAAAGTTTACTAATAAGCTAGTTATTATTTGTTTAATACTATTTGTTTAATACTTAGAACTAATACTAAGTTCTAAGAAAAGAACTTAGTTGTAAAAGCTACGTAAGAATTTATTCTATGAACATAAGAATGATCTAACGAAAACATTAAGCTATTTTATCCTTACAACTCTCATAGATGTAACTCATGTGATTGTCATTGGTTAGACAGGGGTAAACAATAGTTATTGAAGTCTGCACACAAAAAATATTGTTTTCATGTTTGCATACATTTCACTTATTTGGATATGCAAATACATCAGTTCTCATAAGTAGCCAATCACTTTTTCTAACTATTATAAATCTAGGGATGCCTGGGTGGCTCAGTGGTTGAGCATATACCTTCGGCTCAGGGTGTGATCCCGGGGTCTGTGGATCGAGTCCCACATTGGGCTTCTCCTAGGAAGGCTGCTTCTCCCGCTGCCTATGTCTCTGTCTCTCATGAATAAATAAATAAAATATTTTTTAAATAAAATCTTTTTTAAAAAATCTATTTTAATATATTGTATTTATGACGAGCTCTGTTAAGTGTGTGAAATGTTGGATATTCCTATTTTCTCACTGAATACAGAAAGAACTGCTATCCAAATATTATCATTAAATGCCTAACCTCACATGAATCACATCAATACATGGTTTTCTTTTTAAACTGTTAAATTAAACTTATATTTGTTCTGTATCTTTTTGTTTTCCTGCTCCAAATACACAATTCAATCTTCTTTTCTCTGAAATAATTTTGAGAATTCCAGTGCAGCTTTGTTGCAATATGATGGTGAGGGTCAGCTAAACTGAAATCATAACATAGGAAGTAAAATATATAAATTAGACCATTTAGCAGGTATTCAATATAATTAAAATCATATCATTTTGTGTCCTTTTATAAGTATATAAAAATATGAATTTTGTTCTTTTACAGACAGGTTAGTGAAACATAGAGAAAGCTTCTGACAGGAAGCAGCACTATTGACACTACCCAGGGCTTTCTTGAGTCTGTGCTCCCATCTCTCCAAGATACTTGCTTTTTCAATTTTGTTTTCTCTGTGGTCCATCCTGAGAGAGCAAGGTATCACTTATGAACTTCTTTTAAGTACATACAAAGGGAATCCAAAGTCATGGTTTAACTTCAATCTCTTTTCCTTTTCTTAGTTGCAGTGCTATGCAGCCACAACATATATTCCTTTTTATGCTTCTTTGCACAGGAGGCATCTTTCTGACTGCCAACTATAAGAATATTTCTCTGACTTCCCATCTCTGAATATTAGAAGTGAACATGGAAAATTTTGATTCCAGATACTTTGTTTACAGATAAAAAAACATAAATGCTCAGTTGGTAAAGTGTAAGCCAGTTAGTAACATCAATCTGGAGTATTTATCTATAGTCCAGAGTGTCTGGTATTATTTTTAATTATTTCTTATAACCCATTTCACCCCATGTTTCTAGCAAGATCCTTGAGTGATACAATGGTCCTACACATTGCTATTCTTAATAGTTTGTTGTGACAAATTTAGTGCTTAATAAATATTTCCACAATGATTAAATGAAGAAGGAAATTAATGCATAAAGTCACTTCTTTTTTACAGAAGACACTTTACTCCTTCTAGCCAGTCTCCTATTACTCTAAAACAATATATTTTCACATATCATTTTAACATTATCTCACTTTCATAAACTAATAGTAGTCTTCTGCATTCCCCTTACTAAAACTTCCAGTATAATTTTATAGTTTATTAGAATATATAAAAATAGGATTAGAAGGGAAATGATTTAGTTAAGCCATACATGATCATAAATTGCTGTGAAACCAATCTAAATCAGGGAAATATTTAAAGAAACATAAGATCTTAGAATAACAAAAAAGTGAACTGATGAGATCAAAAGGCAACTGTGTAAAAGTGCCAGCCCAGTGTTCTGGGGCAATTAAAATGCTTGAGCATAAGCTTCTCATGCAATGACAAAATTAAATACAGCCTCTCAAATGACAAGAAATAACTCAATTAATCAGTAAGTTGGGCAAAAGAAGTCCTATTGTTTAGAGTCACAGTTTAGCTTTCACTATTACATTTTAAAATATGAGAATATAAGCAAGTAAAAGTCATTAAAATTGTTAGCCATTCGAGAAATGCAAATTAAAGGTATAAGATTTCATTACATGCCTACTAGAATTGATAATACCAAATGCCAGAAAGGATACAGAGTAACTGAATCTTATATTGCTAGTAAAACTGTACAGACTCTGGAAAACAGTTTGGCAGCTTTTTTTTTGTTCGTGTTTTGTTTCTAAATAAAATTAAACATGAATTTACCATGGAATTCACTCATCAATCACACTCTTGAGTATTTATCCTAGAAAAATGAAAATTATGCTCACATGAAAACCTGTACACAGATGTTCATGGTAGCTTGAAATAATTTATCAAATAAATAATTTATTTAAAAAATGAACAGCTTAAAATTGGAAATCACATAAAGGTTTCTTTTACATGTGAAAGGATAGATATCATGTATTATATTTCTATAATGGAATACTACCCAGAAATATAAAGGAATATACCACCAATATGCACTAAATGAATGGAACTTCAGGGAATCATGTTGAGTGGGGGAAAAAGCTAACCTCAAAGTTTTTAATTGAATAATCTTCCACTTAGTAATATTCTTGAAGTCACAAAATATGGTCATGAGAACAAATCAGTGGTTGCCAGAGTTAGGGCTAGGGAAGAGGGTGACTTTAAGAGGAAAAAAGGAAAGGAAGAGTTTTTCATTGGTGATTAATGTGTTCTGTATCCTGATTTTGGTGATGTTTACATCAATATGTACATGTGAAATTTCAAAGAACTATACACTAAAAAAGTGTGCATGTGAAATCCGAATAAGGTTGGTAGTTGAGCTAATAATATTGTACCAATATAAATTTCCTAGTCTTAATGATTTACTATGATCATGTAAGATGTTATCATTAGGAGTTGGGTGAATTGTTTATAGGAGTTTTCTATTAATTTTGCAACTTTTGTAGAGTCAAAGTATTTTAAAATTAAAGTATTAAACAATAAAATAAAGGATACTTTTTCTTTTACCATTTGCCTAAAGTAGAGGCAAATTATTATAAAATTCAATGGTTTTCTCCATTACCTTTGATTTCTTTTCCAATTTAGCTGTTACTATTTGTACATTTATCTTACAAAAAATTATGAAATGGAAGTTCCATTTTCCTCATTACTGCAACATTGGAGAGAAATAAGATAAAAATATAGTGATGAATAAAAAGTAAATTTGTCAAATAACCACTTTTGAGTTTTTACACAATTAATATTTTGTTTGTTGGTTCTTCTCAGGCTGTATTATTTTCAAACACAACTGATAGGAAGGGGAGATAGTAACAAATAAAATCATTTCCAATAAAAAGATGAGAATACCACCACCAAAAACAACAAAATATTTGGACACAATTCTCCATTGGATCTCTGACTTTTCTGCCCATTGTTTTAAGCAAAGGCATTGGTAACTTCTGTATTGCTCTTTCAGGGATGTTTGTAAAACAAATGGTGTCTCTCTCTGGGGTAGGGGGAAGATTTGTCACCTGACCAAAATAACGAAGATAATGCCTCTCTCCAGGGCAACGACTGGTGGGCCAGTGGCTAGCTGTAGCCTTACAAAATTGGTGGTTTCCTAAACTCAAAGTTGCTCAGCTATCATACAAACTTATTTTGTGCATATCATCCATTTGGGTCCACCTTTGCATTCCTTGCAGGGGACTTGGGGAGGCTATGTTGTGATGAATAAAGTAAATTGTAAAGACTTCAGAAATTTCAGGATTTCTTCCTGACAGTGCCTTGGCACAATGTATCTTTTCTTACGCTCTAGTGGCAACTCCAGACCTGCCTAAATGTATATAGTCTCTGGATGGCAGCCTGTTCAGAATGAGAATTAGGACGTTAAAACTTAATTCTGGTTACAGTTTATAAATATGCTCTGATGCCTCTTTCATTTGACTCTTCCAGGCAAAGCTCTGGATGAAGTAAGAGATGACTGAAGAGAGAGAGAAAAAAAAAAGATGAAGTTATAGCAACTTCACTTTGTGAAGGTGGAGGAAGAGCAAAAATCCTGTACTTGGAGGAGAGATTACCTCAGACTGCGGGATGTATAGGGACGTGAAGGACATTAATGATCTTTCAGATCTGTCCCTAGAGGCTCCCACCAGAATATAAGCATCCTGGTGCTACTCTTTTATCTTTTCAATGATGTTTGAAAAGGAAGGGAACCAATTTGAGTGTGGAGCTCATGCTGCCTGCGGCCCTGTGAGTAATAAAATACTTTATCTTTGACCCCAAGTCTCCTATCTTGTACCAAGATCTAGGAAGCCCTGGCCCGCACACTGGGCTTGCAAATAGGATAAGAATCTCAGATTATTTGTACTTTTGACATACACATAAAATAACTAAAGAAGTCCAGTTTAATTATATCCTGGTTTTCCAAATTTGAAAATATAATTTGGAAGTATAGGTCTAAAAATAATAGTACTGGGCTCTGGATGATTTAAAGTGTTTTTATTGTTGGTTTATCATTGAAGTTCACAAATGCCTATGTAATAATTTATCTGCTGTCCTGCCATGCGTCCTCTTGGCTTCTAATTCTTGTGGACTCTACTGTGGATAGTTAAAAATGAGCTTTGATTTTCCACATATTGACAGCATTTCACTTTGTTCAAAGTAAATCTTGCTCAGGAGGCATGTATAAGCCTAAGAAATTAACATACAAAGGGCAACACTCAACCAATAGAGGAAAGGAGTTTGTCATGATCAGTCTTCAGGTAGGCAGTTCTGACAAACATTCCGTATGCTTCTCAGGAATTTCTAAGGAGGATTAAGCCCCAGTTGATTACAGTTCCTGCAGTAACATGTTTTATATTGCCTTTACTTCCTTCCTGTACTCTTCTTCACCCCACACTCTTGCTTCCTGGAATAACCCCATAAATAACCTACCTAAACACAAAAACTTGTTTGATTCTCTTCTTTTGTGTAGTGCCTAATTTAAACAAATGGCACAGCTCATTTCACAACAGATATGTTTAGGTTGCATATTTAAAGCTTATTTTTTCAGTTTAAGCAAATTCACATACTTCCATAAAATGAAATTAAAGGTTTATATTACAAGGTATAGTTTGAATTGAATTTTACAAAAAGGAATTAAAACCCCATCAACCTGGTAGTAATACTGTTTTGTGCTACAAGATGAGTCTACTGATTATGACCATTTGGATATATGACAATTTGTGAATTTACTTTGGGATACATTAGGACTGTGTCTTACCTAATCAGGATTATAACACCTGCTTTGGCCCCAAGTCAAAATAATTATACTCTGCAGATAACTATTGTATTGTATCTTGGACTTATCTAATGTAAGACATTTGGGGATACTCTAAAAAAACATTGAAATTTTGATGCTACTTGATGTTTTTGTGGAAAATCTACATTAGAGCTTCTAAGAAACAGAGACTGAGAAAAGCATTAATCTGCATTGTATGCATAAGATATTTAATTCAGTTCCAGTTGTATTGAGTTGGATGGCATTTAGAGAACTCGTAATGTGAGTGAGAGAATCTGTGATTGCTCTACAAGGAAGCAGAAGGGGGAAATGGAAGTTAGAAGAGTGAACAGTATCTAACAGAGAAGTTAATGGCCCTGTGATGATATATGGCAGAGCTGGAGAAATTAAGAGCTTCATGGAATTTTTTGCTTCTTCCTTAATTAGCGTTTGGTTTGGGAATACAACTCAATCATTGTTGAACTCTATGGTAGTACAAAGTTGACTAATAGTAGTGAAGAAATCTTCAGTTTTCATCTGTATCCATCAATGATCATACTAGACAGGCTAAACTGATGAATACTAAAAATTAGCTTACAAACATATAGCTGTCTCCAGATAACAAAGCATTCTTATAGAGGTTGCCATATGTAACGCTTATTTCCTAATGAGGGTAAATGAGACAAAATTGTTCACATTTTATAAATGCTGCTTTTGAATGTCAGATAATGATTTTTCACATGGTTGTATAAAACAACTAGTGGGACGCTAAGCTAGAACTATACTCAAGGTATTCCAACCCAAGTTGTAGGCTTTCTTCTCCTGTAGTCATTATGATCATGTTTATTTGGGGGTCATATTTCTTTTTGTGACTGTAACAAAAAGATTTTGCTGAAATCCAGATTTGGAGAAGCAGCTTTAAATCCCCCAAAGCCTCATTAAAGAGAAAATAAGCTCTGGAATTTAGAGGATACAGAGTCATTCTAAGAAGGAATAAGGCAATAGGAAATACAGTAGCAGCTGGTCCAGAAATCTTTTACTGATTACTTTAAAATGTTTTCCTACCCAACTACTAAAAGTAGTTACTATTTTTTCCTTATTTCTCTTTGACCCACTATCTCAATGGTTCAGCATTTTAATCACCTCGTTCTTGAAGACATCACACTTCCTCTGATCTTTCCATTCTTCCCAAAGAACTCACTTTCACAATAAACTCAAATAACAATGAGACAGTGAAGTATCTTCACTGATTTTTAATTTCTGACTTTTTAAACAAGTTGTTTTGCAGAGAGAATGTGGAATAAACAAGAAGACTTAAATAAAAGTAGCTATAGGGCTCTAATCTCTGGTATATTTCAGAAAAATCATTGAATTTGGAGGTTGAAAGAAAACCTTACAAATCACCAGTTATGAATTAACCAAGGTTACCTGAATCCAGAACTAGAAGCCAAACCTTTTGACTTAGGCCAGGGCTTTTCCCAATATACTATGTTGTATCCTCCACATCACCAACAATCTTGTTTTGCTTTCTCTACTTTTTAGTTGTCTTTTCTCTGTTAAGCCTTCGGTGGTGAAAAGTTGATAGCATTGATTAAATGTCCGTGCTATTATAAATATGATAGATAAAGTCACTAATCCCCATGGAATATCATGATTACAAACAATATTAGCTAATATTTTTTTCATCATCTATTAGATATACATTTACCTCCTACAAGTTCACAATATCCATGATTTACATATTAATTATTCACTTATTATTTTGTTCATTTAGGAAGTGTATCATCATCCTCTACTAATATAATACAAAATTGTGTTGTTAATAATTTTAAGTATAATTGAACCATTAAGAAAATAGGAACAAGAGCATATGCTTAGTAAGTTATCTCCATTTCAATGGGTTTATAAAGGAAAATAAAAAATTAAAAGTTTCACATAATTTGTGATTATATGAATAATCATGACTAAATTCTCACTCATTGAAAAATAATCATTTTTAGTTAGAAGTCTTAGTTAACACAATGCTCATTATAGTGAGCTTCTAATATTTTCTTAATTAGCATGCTTTCAGTTGAAGTCTTAAGCCATAGCTATTTGTAATAAAGTAAATCTTTTCTATCCATAATACATTCATAATATATACACATAATAATATATCAAAAAATGATGTTTACTCTCTTTAAGCAGGTACTACCCTAGTCCAACCAACTGTTAACTATCTGAAGCTATTGAAATAGGCTCTTCATTGATCTCTCCACTCCCATTTTACCTCCACAACACACACACACCATACTTCACAATAACAAAGCATTCTATATTGTAAATCTGGGCAACTGATGGGCTTAAAATTTTCCAATGTGGCTTCCAAGGTTCTGAACAACACAGCCCCAGCCTCTCTCTTCATATTCATTTTGAGCCATTCTTCTCCTTGGTTATTGTACTCCAGCCACACTGTTCCTTTCCCAGTTTCTCAAACATGCCCCACTCTCTTCCTCCACAAGTATCAGACTTGGTCCCTCTCTGCAATGCTCCTTGCACTCCTTGTTGACATTACCACTTTCCATAATGTTCCCATCTCATCCTTTAAGTAACATTTTACATGTCATCTCCTCAGTGAGACTTTCACTGACCAACTCACTTAACTAACGTCCTGTCAGTTTTGACAATAACACATTGTTTATAATCACATATCACTTATCATAATTTGTATTTATGAGTATATCTATGTATGAAAGTACTTCTTGGTTGCACTGGAGTAAAAAATATATAGCACTTTAATAATTTGTTTTTATAAGAAATATCAGTTAAGCTCAGCTTTTAAATAACTTAAAAAAGATTTAAAAATACATTATTTTATAGTAGAGTAGGACTAGCAAATCCAAAAATAAAATGTAATACACATAAAACATAAAATCTCTATATTTCAAAAGCACCTATCCCATAGAGTTCATTCGGATCCAGTTGCTACATCCTAATTTAAAAGACTGAAAAAAAAGTCTGGTGGCTACTCTATTTTTACTTTTTAAAAAAAAATTCCCAATATATTGTTTAATTTTTAAGAATTTTAAATAATTTGAGACTTATAGAAAAGTCATAAAAATAATACAAAGGACTCCCATAAACTTTTTACCCTGAATCCCCATTATTATGATTTTACCATAATCATTTTATCACCAAATACACACACACACAAAAATATAAAATATAATCTTTCTAAAAATATAGAATATATAATGCTTCACAAGTATTATCCTTATGTAAGAGTCAGGGTAATCTTTGTATTGTTCCATATTTAGTATATATACAGTTAAAGTATACACCTACATTTTTAACTTTGCCCAAATCTAGCTTCCATTATATTTTCCAAGTATCACATCTACATGAATTATCCAAAAGAGGCATTGTGCATATAATAAATATCAATGTTTCTTCCTTTCTTCTTTCTGGTAGCACTATTAAAATGCTTATTAAACATAAAAGGTAGACTTTAAGTGGAACAGACACAGCTGATATATGACCAGTATTGTCACAGAGGTGTTAATTCAGCATCTCCACTTTTTAAAATCTTTTTTGTTGGAGCCTTTTATTATTTACATGATGCCTCATATTATTGAACTAAAAGTAATAATACATATGTTAAAGTACAATCTCTGTAAAAGCATTAACTCACTTGATTCTTATAATAATCTTTGATAGAAACATAAATTTTTTTAAAAAAGATTTTCAGTAATTAAAACATATTTTCCATTCAGTCCATAAGGAGCTATGCTGGGATTCAAATCTAAATCTGTTGGATTCTAGAGCATATTTTTATAGCTATGATGTAACTACTTACAACTACCGGGTTTTAGATGATTCTTAACAAAGAATGGAAATAAAAACTGAGATATAACTATTAATATGAAGTATAATGGTTTGAAGACAACAAGCTTCTTAAAGAGAAGTGATGGAAAAAATGGTGTGTCATAGGAAGTCTAAAGCAGAAATCAAAATGAAAAATGACAAAGAACATTACAGTATATTTTATCTACAGAGTCAAGTGAGATGGTATACTTTCATTTGGGTGGGTTAGTCTCTGTGTCAACAATTGCCACTAAAAATAAATGTCTGATTCAGCATCCTATTTTACCAGAAGTTATCTGACAGCTTGTATCTATTGTAAATGATGTGCATTAAAACAAGATTGCTCTCCATCTGCTAGAAAGTGAAGCAGTGGTTTCTATTATAACTATGTTTAGAAAGAAAATGAGTCAGTTACCTAGAGTAGTGAAGTGTACTCTGTAAGACAGTGAACTATTAAACAATCATACTCTATCACTATTGAAATTTAAAATCCGGAACTACCAAATTATAGACAGAATTTTGCAGTTCAGGCTGTCAAAAGAGAAAAGGACACTAGAGAAAATAATTACGATAAGTAACTGCAATAATAACAGTAATAGTGTTACAAAAATAGTGACTTTATCCGTATACTCATCATTTAAAAGGATTGTTTCTTTTTTTTCTTTTTTTAAAGGTTTTTATTTATTTATTCACAGAGACACAGAGAGAGACAGAGACATAAACAGAGGGAGAAGCAGGCTCACTGTGGGAAGTCTGAGGTGGGACTCGATCCCAGGACCCTGGGATCACACCCTGAGCCAAAAGCAGACACTCAACCACTGAGCCACCTTGGTGTCCCTAAAAGGATCATTTCTGTTCAGAAATTTATGACTAATCAGGAACATCACAGCAAGATTTTCTGATTTTAAGTCATGACTTTATTGATTAGTGAATGTGTGACATTTAGCAAGCGTTCTCTTTCCCGACCTCAGTCTCCTGATCTGTATAATGGGTTTGATAAATACAGGCTTTTGTGAAGACTAAACCAATGATATAAGCAAATGGCTTATAAAAGAGCACGACAGAAAAAAAAAAAAAAAAAGAGCACGACAGAGTAAATGCATGACAAATAGAGAAAATTAGTAATCATAACAGACATAGTGCCCAATGGCATTTTGTCATAAATACTCTTAGGTAGCAACAAAGTTGGTTATAAAAGATGGAGCCTATATAGGTATGGGGGGAAAAACTCTTCTGATTATTAATTAACCTTGACATTTCTGTGTTTCCCCCTCATTTCAAATCACTGGAGGTTTTCCAAAACTACACCAATGGCTAATATTACACAGTTTTCTGGGGTAGCCATCAATAATTGAGGTCAGTGTTTGAGGAGAACTGCATTATCATTAATCCTGAATTGCATGGTACACCAGCATGCAGGAACAGACATTTTAAAAAGAGTGGCAACAGAATTATAGCTGTTACTTAGCAAAGAAGAAAACCTGTCCTTTCTAAGGGCAAAAGTTTGAAATTTCATCACTTAATATATCAAAATTGATAACAGGAAGCAACAAGTCTAACATCAACCAGGTTCAAATGTGCAAGTGAAAACAGGATTTGGACACAGATTGGCAAAGAAAAAGATACCACTGCCTCCCTTCCCCTAATATAATAAAAATCTAAACAGAACAAAAGTGTTGCTATCCAGGTTATTAACTTAATATTCATGATGGAGTTTGGTTACCAATTATACAAACTCTTAATTATAGGGTACCTATATACCACTTATGAATATGTCTATATACTCCTATTCCTGTCAAAGAGTAGATAGCAAAATGTATTCCATGGTGTAGATTTAGATCTCTTTTTTTTTCTTCTAAAATTGTGTTATCTTTAAAAAAAAATCTGTTTTCTTATGAAAAAGTATAAGGAGCAAGCAAACCTTGCAATTCTGAAATGGTAGATAGGATAATTAGGCTCACATAAGTCATTTCTGAACAAAAAAGAATATGTTTTGGGGGGCATTCAGGCCACCAACCTTAGAATATGACACCAGAAGAAGCATTTCTCATGCATGGGTGTGTCAGCTAGACCTTAGTTACGACCGAAATGTGACTCTCTCATTACTCTGCTTTCTCTCATAACCCCTCTCCCTGTGATTTCTCCCTTACAGTTCTCCTTGCCAGCCAGGCTTGCACTGAGTTTTAACTGTGCAGAGAAAGCATAGTTATGGGTCCATTGGCCCTCTCAATTTCTAAAGCTATTTCCTTCACAAACTGTGACTTGAATGGTTTGAAAAGTTAAGGGTAAGTAGTTTCCACACCACAAGAAATGTTAGTATTTACCCACTTCTTTTTTTCTCAGCCCATACAAGCTCTTTCATTTCCAAAATTGAGAGTAAATATTCCCTTCAAATGCCAGCATATTAACAAAGGTTGACTATGCATGGGAAAATTGAGCTCATCATTATAATCACTCGAAAAGATGCAGGGCAAGATTTCTTTCTTCTGTCCCCATAAGTTACACATTCAGGGAAACCACTCAACCGCTCTTCAGTTGTACTCCTGTGGCTTCCTAAGAGTTAATGATGCCTTCCAAAGGTGCTTCTTTCCCAATGAGGGAGTAACTGAGGCAAGTAGACTTGGGCTCATTCAGAATTCATAGCTTCATCGTGTACAGAGAACACAGAATTAAGGCATCTTTGGAATGTGGCTACCTGGGTGAGAATATGGTAGTCCTGGATGTCAACAGTAGCAAAGAAAAGACACAATTCTTCTGAAACGAGTCACCTGTTTCCTGACTGATTCATGATTACAGTCATATGATCACTTACAAATAGTTTCTTTTTTCTTCCTTTTTCAAAAATTGAACAGTGTCTGTTTTTAGAACCTTAGGTTCATAGACAATTGAGCAGATACAAAATTCCCATATACCCCCTTTCTTCCTCACCCTTGGCTTCTTCTATTTTGTATTAGTGTTCAGACTTGTTACAGTTAATGAAACAATACTATCTCATTGTTATCAACTGAAGTCCATAGTTTACTTAGGGTTCATGTTTTGTTCTATACAGTTAGTTGTATGGGTTTTGGCAAATGCATAATGAATGACATGTATCCACCATTGCAGCACTACATGGAGCAGTTTCATTGCCCTAAAACTTATTTTTATTCTATCCATCCATCCTCTCCTCTTCCCCTGCCCCAGCCTCTGGCAACCACCGATCTTTCTGTTTTCTCTGTAGTTTTTTTCCTTTTTCAGAATGTCATATGGTTACTTACTTCAATTTTTCAGAACAAATCCAGTGTGTCATTTCTATCCATCTTCCTAGAACGGACACATATGCAAACTTACAGGTGTCCCATGTTAAGGTACAAAATCACCATACTGCACATTCCCGAGTGTCATTTTCCTCAGGACTGAGTACCCAATCTTGTGCGTGAATGGTAGCTCAGCATAAACCCCCAATTTCCTCATCTTAACCGCCCCCCCTTCCTCCCAAATTAAAGCTGATTCATTATGGGTGTAGTGTAGTGGATAAGAATGCTAGTCGCTTGAGTTTGAGCCCTGACTACAACATGTACTGGCTCGTTGACTATGGACAAGTAGTTTACCTCTCCAAGCCTCATCTGTAAACGAAGATAAAGGTATTCATTACCTCACAAGATACCATGAAGATTAAATTGATCAATTTATAGGGAGTGCTTAGAACAATGACTGGCCAAAGTAAATAGTCAGTAATGGTGTAATGGTGTAATCTCTCTCTCTTTTTAAACATTTTATTTATTTATTTATTTATTTATTTATTTATTTATTTATTTATTCATGGAAGACACAGAGAGTGAGAAGGGAGAGACACAAGCAGAGGGAGAAGCAGGTTCCATGCAGGGAGCCTGATGTGGGACTCGATCCCAGGACCCTGGGATCATGCCCTGGGCTGAAGGCATATGCTCAACTGCTGAACCACCCAGGTGTCCTGATATTAATATCTTTCTTTCTCCGTGTCAAAGAAAGAGGGCCTAGCAGAACTGCCTATTCATATTCTGATGTAATACAAAACACAAAGAAAGTAAGATGGATAATGCAGAAGTAGTTAATTGACTACTTCTCTATATGTAACAAATAGTTGAGTCTTCAGGTAAATGATGATAGAGTGACTTGAGGTTCTGGGGTAGTTGAGATCATCTATGAGAACATGCTCAATAAAATCACCTCCATCATAGAGAATAGCACAGATGAGCTCACTATATGAATTTCATGTGATATATTTGGCATCAATTCAAACAGGACAAAGGGGCAGAGCTGGATGCTCCATAAAGTATTGCATTATAATTTGTCTCAGCATATAATGCTTCTACATTATGAACACTAAGAATATTATTATGAAAAATAAATAATATAAAGATCTTTCCAATTCAAATCTTTTAAAACTACCTCCTAGAAAATTTCATAGCTCAGAAATAAGTTTTGAAAAATATTATTTATTACAAGTATTTAAGATTAGAGACTGATCTTCTAAATTTACTTAAAATATTATTGGATAAAATAAATATTCTTATTTCATTTGAGAAAAATGGTATTTTAGCTTTAATTGCAATTAATCATACTTTAGCTGTTGATCCTATAGATTATGAAGCAATTTTTGAGCTATTCACTATTATTCAACTTAATACAATTACTTTTAATAAAATATACTTAAAATTATTTTTATATCATATAGTATTGTATGATGAGTAAAATCCAATGTGGGATAACTCTACAAAAATTTTTAAAAATTAAAACCAGACACAGCTTAAAAATATCTTCTTTATTAAGCAACCTCAAATGTATGTATTATTATTCTACTTATCCAAGTACTTGTTTTTGAATAATTGAAACAGATACAGCTCCAAAGAGTAAGAAGAGCATTTAAGCAAGGTAGAGTTTGCAGCAGCTAGTTCTATTTCTCACTAAAAATTTCCCTATCTTCAATCATCTAAACCTACGTTTGTCTTATTCATCAGGGAATCACTATAGATCCTTAAAGTATTTCTTTCTATGGAATAAACTAGGGTTTTCTCTGTAAATTTAGCATGCTTCAGCATAAAAACAAACAAATAAAAAAACATGTTTGGGAGCCAAAGTGTGAATAATTGCCTTGTTAAATCATCATAGGTGTCATCGATGCAGTTTTCACTGTCTTTGAATAAATGACAAAATGTCTTTCTTTTTCCTGCTGCATGGGAGTAAGTAAGCAATTTCCCTCAGTAGCTACACAGCAACCTTATGACCATGGTGGGGGGGGGGGGGGAGATGTAGTTGTGGATGGCAGAGCAGAGCTATGGAAGGGATGTGTCTCTCTAATGATGCCGTTGAGGTATCAATTCAACCAAGCCTGGATCCAACCAATCTTGCTCTTCTCTGGATTTCCTCTAAGTGAGAAAATAAATTTACTTATCATTTAAGGAGACGGAATTAGGATTTTTGTTACTGTGTAAAGTGTTATCAAACATACTGATCATTATTATGCTACATTTATACTGTTTCAGCTACCTTCTCTCTCTCTTTTACCTCTGGCATTACCTCCACCAATAATCCATTTTGTCCTCTACTCTCAGATTGAATTTCACATCATATCTATTCAAAGTATGCTCCAAAACAAACAAGGAAAAAAATTAAAACTAGCTCTAGTGTATATTAAAGAAAATCCAAGAGCCAGTCTGGAAAATAAAGCTTTCTGTGGCCTGGTAGTAGCAGTGAGATCTTAAGAAGCACAAATAGAAGAATAATCATCATTCAATCATCTGGAAAGAGTTGCAGCTTGAGTGGGGAGAGTTCATGGTGTCTCTTGGCTTTCCAGAAAGAGGGTGTTTAGGTTCTAGGAATTTGCCACAAGTATTTAGAGAAATTGCCCCAATATGAAGATGCCTATCATTTCATTTGCTGGCCAGGGTATAATATACTTGTTTCTCTGATTATGTGTTTGCCAAGCAAACTTTTAGAAGATCACATGGATTTGTGAATGTCTCAAGAGGAGAATGAAAATGACTCTTTCAAGGTAAAATGATAAACCTGAATTCTGAATATTCAGGGGAATGTAAAAAACATTGGCAAAACAAGACCCCACTCAGTTTAAAATACTTTTTAGAAACAAATGCATTTGCTCTACTTTTGTTATTAACCAAAATGCAAAAAATAAAATAAAATCAGATAGTGGTTACAGTGGCAGACAGTCATCTGTTACCAGAAGCTCATAGCTCATGCTCCTCCCTTTCTAAAATGTGGAGTGGTTAACAACTTCCCAGTTAGAAACCATATATTTTTAAAATTGTATCTGTTTACTCATGAGAGACACAGAGAGAAGCAGAGACATAGGCAGAGGGTTCAGAGGCAGGCTTCTCACAGGGAGTCGGATGCAGGACTCAATTCCAGGACCCCTGAGATCACGACCTAAGCCAAAGGCAAATGCTCAACCACTGAGCCACCCAGGTGCCTCTAGAAACCACATATTTTAGCCCCCTTACCTTCAGATATGACCAACTGACTAGATGTCACTAACTATTAATGTAGCTGAAATAATAAAAGTAGCTACTAAGCTGGAATTGGAAAAGAAAGGAAAGAAGAAAGAAAGAAGAAAGAAAAGAAAGAAAGAAAGAAAGAAAGAAAGAAAGAAAGAAAGAAAGAAAGAAAGAAAGAAAGAAAGAAAGAAAGAAAGAAAGAAAGAAAGAAAGAAAGAAAGAAAGAAAGAAAGAAAGAAAGAAAGAAAGAAAGAAAGAAAGAAAGAAAGAAAGAAAGAAAGAAAGAAAGAAGAAAAGGCAGATATGCCTTTTTTTCTCTCTTTGGTCAAAAAATCAGAGGATTCTCAGGCCCTAAAGGACATAGGAACCACAAGATGAAAGGAGCCTCCATCTTTGATTCATCGCATGAAGAAAAGTTGGCTGATAGCTAAGAACATTGCATTGGATTCTACCTTGAGCAATAACACAGAAAGCAAATAAATGAAATTCCTATTGTGCTATCCACTGAAATTTATAGCAGTGAGTGTTATCACGACAAATTCAAAACTTGGTAGCATAAGTATAGAACCACCTTAACAAAAATTTAAAATATGTAACATTGGTTTCATTGTTATTGCAGCAGCATCAAGGTAATTATTGCTCAGGATTGAAATATTCAAGGTTAAAAATACTTAATAAAAAATGTCATTTGTAGTGTCTTGATATATATATATATGTATATAGATATAGATATAGATGATATAGATAGATATAGATATAGATATATGAAGAAAAAAAAACAAATGCTCCATGAGCCTGTGGATTTAAAGGAAGAAGTTTAAAAGTATAATAGTATTAGTATTAGTTTCTAATGCTTATTTTAACAAGATACTACCGAAAAAGAAAAGTATAAATTAGAAGTGTCTGGTTGAGAGCAAAAACCGAAAGGGAATAGAGCAAGTACAGAACTGAGGCCTCCCAGGTTTGGAAAGCAAGTTGTTTCTATCTAGGACCCGAATAGTTAAAAAAAAAAAAAAAAAAAAGCACTGAAAATGTCTTTGAGCAAAAAAGCCAATTAAGACCCCCCCCCAATTAAACAGAAGAATTTCACTCAGACAAAAGGTGTTTGTTCCCACTGAAACATTGTTTTCAGACCTTGCAGTGACCACCATTAGATTGATAGAGAAAACCAAGAGTATGAGGTACAAAGAAATTATTTGGGCTTGATAATTATCTCTAGAATATAACTTAGAATATTGGTATATAGAAGTAATGGGAAGCAAAGAAATCAAAATTCTACCAATTTTCAAGGGAATTTATAACCATAGGCTCATAGTTATGAGCCTAGCTTACGAAATTCTTTGTCTCTTCAAACCTTAAAACAAAATGAAAAGAACAAGAAACAGTCTGTGAATTATAGAGTCCACAGGGGGAGACTATTCCCCATTGCCAATTTCAGATGTATTGACCACAATGGACTAGAAAGATCCCCTCAGAGGAAGCATAGGTAACGAACAATGGTCAAGGAGAAATGTTACAGGGAAAGAAATAGCATCTAGACAAGAAACTTCCAAACCTCCAGGGCAGGAGGGCCTTCCTTTACTTCCTGGCAGGCTTTCATTATTGCTCTACTCCAATGATTACTGTGTGCCTCCAATCTTCTTTTCTAGCTGATACTTTTTGTTTGTCATTCTATCACTGGCCCATCAATTTATAAGGGTATGGAAGGGACAGTGTGTAAAGACACCTTGTCTTTTGGTTCATAGTTTGCTGTATACAAGGAAGCACAATAGATCATAATGGAAAGGATTACATATCACCTAGAAAGCTTCCACTCCAACCTAAATGTAGTGTATTCTATGTATGGGATTAGATGTGTAAGGATGCATATGGATATTTGGTAGCCAGAAGAGAAGACTGTGACCGAAGTGGCAATGTATTTATTGGAAATGGAATGTTCCCACTTCCATAGTGGAAGCATGGTGGTGCCGTGAACAAGAAACTGCCTGACCAGGTGCTACATTTAATAGCTATAGTCATCATGATGTACATGTGTATTTATTTATAACTAGAAGTTTGTATTTTTTTGACCACTTTCCTCCAATCCTCCCTTTCTCCAACTTCGGCTACTGGTAATCACAAATCTGATCTATTTTTCTATGAGTCTGTTTTTATCACTTTTTGTTTAGATGTCACAAATAAGTGAGTTCATACAGTTTCTGTCTTTCCTGTCTGACATCTCACTAAGCATAATGTCTTCAAAGTCCATCTATGTTGTCACAAATAGGAGGATTTCCTCTTTTTTTTTCTCTTTAATGGTTAATAATATTCCTCTGCATAATATTTGTGATATACACATATACACATGTATGTGTATACACATACATGTGTATACATGTATGTGTATATCACACGTATGTGTATATCACAAATTCTTTGGATAAAAATGCAATGATACATCGACAGACACTTAGGTTTTTTTCATGTCTTGGCTATTATAAATAACACTACTGTGAACATGGGGGTGCAGATATCTTTTTGAGTTAGTGTTTTCATTGCCTTTGGATATATTCCCAGAAGTGGAATTACTATATCATATGGTAGTTCTACTTTTATTTTTGAATATCCTTCATACTGTCTTCCATAATGGCTGTATCAATTTACAACCCCACCAGCAGTATACAAGGGTTCCCTTTCCTCCATAACTGTGTGAGCTTTGCTATTTCCTATCTTTTTGATGAGGGACATTCTAACAGACCGAAAGTCATAACCTATTGTGCTATCAATTTGCATTTCCCTATTAACTAGTGATGTTGAGCACCTTGTCATGTACCTTTTGGTCTTCATTTATCTTCTTTGGAGAAATGTCTATTCATGTCTTTTGCCCATTGTTTAATGGGGCTGATTTTTTTCTCTTTCTTCCTTTCTTTCTTTCTTTTCTTTTTCTTTTCTTTCTTTTCTTTTTCTTTTCTTTCTTTTCTTTCTTTCTTTCTTTCTTTCTTTCTTCTTTCTTTCTTTCTTTCTTTTTTTTCTTTCTTTCTTTCTTCTTCTTTCCTTTCTTTTTTTTTATGCTATTGAGTTGTGTTAGTTCTTTATATATTTTGGATATTAACCCCTTATCAGATACAAAGTTTGCAAATACTTTTTTTTTCCATCTGATATGTTGTCTTTTCACTTTGTTGATGGTTTCTTTTGCTATGCAGAAGCTTTTTAGTTTGGTATAGTCCTACTGGTTCATTTATCTGTTTATCTATTTAGTTAGTTGGGCTTTAGATGTCATATGCAAAAATTAATTACCAGTATACATGTCAAAGAGATTTATTGCTATGTTTTCTTCTAGGAGTTTCATGGTATCATGTCTTACACTTAAGACTTTTATCCATTTTGAATAAATTCTTGTGAGTGGTATAAGATATGAGTCCAATTTCCTTCTTTTACATGTGAATATTCAATTATCCCATGATAGTATGTTGAAGAAACTGGATTCTTTCCACTGAGTATTCTTGGCTCTGTTGTCAAATAGTTAACCATATGTGCTTGGGTTAACTTCTGGGTTCTCAATTCTCTCCCATCAGTCTATTTGTTTTAATGCCAGCACCATACTATTTTGATGACTATAGATTTGTAGCATATCTGGCAATCAGGAAGTATGACACTTCCTGCCTAAACACAATTTTTAGAAGTACTTACAAAGACAATGATATCAGTAAAACTGAAAGAAGACCCGATACCCTCAACGTTTGACTTTTTTCTTTGTATGATTAAAAAGGAATCTTGAGTAAACACTACTTGACACTGTAAAACATCCACCTTGACTCTACAGCCAAGCCTGTTTCTCCCTAGTCAAACCGCTAAGAATCTGGCTCTAGGGAAAATATCAATTTTGGATCAATATCCAGCAAGGCTCAGCAGTCAAGCAGAACAAAGCATAACAGTGTAAAAACTGTTTTTTTTTTTCCTTCTTGTTCTCCTCTTTTTTTTTAGTTGGATATGAATATATAACCTACAGTAAAATTTTGAATTTATGTTATACATGAATGAGTGGTAACATATAGGGGAAATGGTGTCAAGTACTTATTTGTTTTTAATTTTTGTCCTTTCCCTTGTGGTGGTGTTTATAAACTAAGACTTTCTATTTTTTGAAAATAACATTTGTGCTTGACCCATTTACCTCATAAACTTCAAAAAAATCACTGCTTAGTATTTTATTTGTTATTTAGAATGTATTTTTTGTAAACTATAATAACTCTATCATCTGGTTGTAATATTTGATATTTGGTGTATAACTGTTAAACTCTATCTCCATGAAAGAATATATCACATCATTATATTTGATGTCCTCATTACACCTAAGTGATATAGGAAATTCATCCATATATTTTCAAAAGCAGTACCACGAGCCCATATGTACCTTTTGTTTTCATAGAACTCTATGTAAGAAACAATTAGAAATAATTTTAAACTACTTGGAAATATAAAATTATTATTTTGTAATAATGGTGCAGATTCTTCCAGTATGCAAACTACTCTCTGGCAGAGAGTACAAGAGGTTTTTGGCCACTTGAGAATCATTTTAAAAGTGAAACAATAATTTACTTAATGTTACCTCAGTGGCTTAGAATATTCACATAGATTCCAAAAGTGTTGGAGAATCTGATAGAATAAGAGCTACCATATGTTTCTTAAAGTATATTTTTAAAGATAAAAATAGGTATACTAGGACTGTTATCCAGAGAACTCCCACCCCAGATTTTTTTTAAAGATTTTATTTTTTAAAAAATTTTTAAAAATTAAAGATTTTATTTATTTAGTCATGAAAGACACACACACAGAGAGAGAGAGAGAGAGGTGGAGACACAGGCAGAGGCAAAAACAGGCTCCCTCTGGCGAGGCTCTCAGTTGAGGGCCTGATGTGGGACTCGATCCCTGGAACCCCAGGATCATGCCCTGAACCAAAGGCAGATGCTCAAGAGCTGAGCCACCCAGGTATCTCCCCACCCCAGCTTCTTCTTTGTATTGTAAAATGTTACTGGGAAAAAAAAAATGCCATTTGCCTTGAAAAGAGATAAGAAAAACATTCCTTGATATGAATTTGAATGGCCTTGGCCAAAAGTAAATGGAATAATTCTCTTAGAAAAGGGAATAAAGAATTGGAACAAAGTATTTGTCCATATTCCAAACAAGTTAGATAAGTTGAAAGAGACCCAGTAAGTGCCTGGAAAGAACAACAAGAAGTCAAAGAATTGTACATAAGAAAGAAATATCATACAACAGTGATTATAGTAGATGATGTTGGTTCTTAATCCATTTTTGTTTTTCCATGTTAGGTTGGTCCCAATTTCGCTCCCATGTCCTTCTGTCTTTCACACGCCAATGGTAAAAACAATGTATTTTGCTGTCCCATTCAGGTAGGTATCTACCCTATTTCTGACCAAACAGACATGAAAATATGTCTGCTTAAGAGCTCTTCCACACTCAAGGAAAATACAGTGCTCTCCCCCTCCCCACCCCCATCCCGCTTTTTTTTTTTCTTTATTTTGAACTGAATATATTGTTCCTACACAGGATCCCTATAACTTCAGTAGTCCTTTATGACAACAAGAGAATTAGCCTGAAAAGCA
The DNA here is from genome assembly GCF_048418805.1 of Vulpes vulpes. Lineage (NCBI taxonomy): Eukaryota > Metazoa > Chordata > Mammalia > Carnivora > Canidae > Vulpes > Vulpes vulpes. The sequence goes on from NW_027325669.1 coordinate 730,808, forward strand.
CACATTAAAGATAACATCACAAACATCACAGGTAAATGGACACACATCCTTAATGATATTGTTGAGCCACTCAAAAAACCAATACAGGGACTGTCTTATATCTAGATTTTAAGTGAAATAATAAATTCCTTTCATAACTTAATATATAGTAGTTGTTCTTTTTTTTTCTATTACTTTATCTATTTAGGAGGACCTCATTAATCAGTGTGAGAATTCAGAGAAGAAATCTTTATAGGGAGTGGTTGGAGAGTTGGGAAGATACTAAATATATTTACCAGAAATAGCACCGTGACTCAGTAATTTAGAGATAAGCTTAATAAACTCTGAAAAATTACAGAGTAAAAAAGAACAGCAGAGAGTCAATAGAGATGTAGAATGTTTTGCATTATTTTATTTTGAGTTACTGTATTATTATGAATGATGTGAACTAAGGACACAGTGAGAGTTGATTTAATTTGGGGTGAGTTTCCAGTAAAGGCTGTAATGAACATAAATCACTCCAAATTACTCTTTCATAATCCCAGGATAATCACAATATAATTTGTATCTGAACGAGAGAGTGATTAAAGGTAATGTCATATATGAACCTCCACCTGAAGAGAGGCCTGGAGAGGAATTTGGAGCATTTGACTCTAGACAAAATTAATTAATGAAAATAATTTGAGTCATATATAAGACAGCTAATATGGGTTTATACCTTTGAGTGAGCCTTTGAACAAAAAGCTTCACTCAGAATAGTGCAGACCATGAAACACAAACTTGAATATCCATGTTGTCTTGCCTAATCACATCAGCAACTCCTGAAAGGAACTTTGGATTGAAAAGTGGCAGTGATAACTCTCCTGAAGCACTTAGTAAATTGGCCAATTTAGGTAGGTGCCTATTGTTTAGACAATTCTTTATGAATCTAAATGTCACCTAGGAATGTTCGAGTCACTGAGAGAAGGTAGTAGTAATGTAAATAGGCAATAAGCATATAGATATTTAGATTGATTATGGACAGATAAAAAATGAAAATAGAGCTAACATTATAGTGATATTCACTTGAATTTGTAGCTACACATAACAAAACACATTGGTAGGACTTGGGGAATAATAAATACAAATTTATAGACTAGGGATATAGTCACTATGCTCCATTAATTTTACCCACTGAGTATAAGAAGTGAGCAAATAGCTCCATTGGTCCCTTTCATTAGGTGAATTTGGAGATCCACTCATCTGAATACTGTTCCTATGTGCAGGGTGAAGATTGTTTTAAAGATACACTAATAACCCAAAATATACTTTAGGAGTTAGGTTTATTCATCTAGTCTATCATCTATCTATCTATCTATCTATCTATCTATCATCTATTTATCTATTTTTTAAAGAAACTTTAAGTTCAAGATCTCCAAGAAGAAAATTAGGTCAAGTTAACACTTAAACTTAGTAAGATGATGATTGAAATTATGAAATGTGTCCATTCTCTCAGTTTTCCTCTAATAAAGAGAAGTGTGACAAAAGATTTTGAAGGAGACTAATTTTACATAATTTTCAAGAAACATTTTTTGTGGGTATGTGTAGAGGATAGTTCTTCCTCAAAAAGGTAGGACTCACAATGTTAAACTTATCAAAATATGAATATGAATGTTCTAGGATTAGGGGCCTCATGAACTATAGATGAGTATACAATCCTTCAATATTTATACTTCCATGAGGAGAACAAGAACACATAGTAGCATGTCTTTAGATATTTCCTAATGCTCAAACCTATAGCAACTCCAGAACTATCTGAGTCATCAAACTAATAGATAGTGCTCCATCATGGGGCTATAATCTATAGAGTTAATTCCCCTATAGAGCAGACTAAGGAGATTAACATACAAAGATGAGCAACAATTCTACTTACGTCGCTTACAGGTGAATAGTGAATACAGGCTGTAACTTGGAACCTAGGCTGGCTCTAGGAGCCACTTAATAGAATTGAAAAACCTGATGTCTACCCCAAGAGTCACCTTGTTACAAAACCCCTTTCATGGGCATCGGCAAACCTACCTCATTTCTGGCTTCCCAAAGTCACAGAGCATTTAAGATTATTATTTAATAAATCCATCCTATTCCTTAATAGCTGTTTACTTTAGTTCTATCTCTAATTTCTCATCTATGATTAGTCTTGCCGGAAGTCGGGGTCCAGGTAGGTGATGGGAAAAAGCTTATTAACTATTTAAATACTGTCATTCACTCCTGTGTACAGGACTTGAGCTTCACTACTTTGGTTCCTTGCAGTTGGCCTGCTCTTACAGAGAAAAAAGACGATGACACCCATTACCCTCGTTCCACACATGGGGTCATGGATTCACAAATAAATCCTACAAAAACTCTGCCATTTACACTCTATAAGTAAAAAATCCATCCTTTATGGAAAAATGATATACATTACACCTAGAAAATATTCAATTCCTGCTCTTTCTCATGACAGGGGATTTTTCTTTTCCTCAGGTTAGCCATCTCACACAACTCTACTGAGTTTGGGTTTTGTACATGGTAACGCACATCCACCAAAATACATTTTTTTTCCCAAATGGACAAACCAACTTCATTATTATCACTAAAAGTACAAGTTAAAATAGCCAACTAAAAGATTTTTTTTTCAATGCAGCTTTTGAAGAGGTAAGGCAACTCTCCCTCCATTTCTACTGCTATTAAGGTCAAGCTCTACGACTTTAAATATATTCCAATGTTTTCTGAAGTTACATGAGAATGAGCCAAAGATATACCAGTCACCATAGAATTAGGAAAAGGTAGGGGAAATCTCACTGGTGGCACATGTCCCCTTTAGTGGGTGGTACAGATTTATTCTAGCCTTAACATTCAAAATACTCTGGCGCAGGCCCAAAAGTAGAAGTTGAAGGAAAGAAAAACCTACTGTTCCTATTCTAGATAGTATAATATTAATCCTAGAAAAATTTCTGGTAATAAGAGAAAAGTGGGATATTTGAAAGTGTGCTATTAGAAACTGGCTTATATTTATAAAAGAACAAAAGAGCTCTGCTTTCTCAGATATCTCCAATTCATGACTGAAAAACTGCGTTAGAGATATAGAGCAAACCCAAATAAAAAATTCCAAAGAACCTATTGTGATAAATGATACAAGACGAAATTACATTTAAACAGTTACTAGGCCCAAAGGAATCCTGCAGAGAATAAGTGCAAACAATATAGGGGTTTTCTACTCCTAATTCCTTTGACAAAAATGACAAAATATGGTTCTTTCATGTAATGACAGAGAGAAACAGGAATCTTGAGAATATAAAATGCGTTGCTATTCAGAAAAGGAGATGGTGTTCACATACATTTCAGATTGACAGTTTTATTTAGAACGGGTCTCTGGATCTTTGTTTTTAAGAATGGGGAGGGATAAGATGATAGAATGAGGAGAGAAACACAATAGCTTCACCTCTTAACATTTTTGACAGGTAAGACTGTATAAAGGTTAATTTGAAATTCAGTTAGCACATCCAGGGAAAAACACGCAAGCAAATATATTTCTAAACAGAATTCCAGAAGAATGCTGTTAGCACATTTGTAAATTTCCAATTCTTTCTTACTACCCTTATCCAACAACCCAAACAAATCAGTTTAAATACAACTTCTTTTACTAATGTCTTTTGAAGCATCACTGCAGTCAGATTGAGTCAAGTAACCATCTGCTGCAAATACAAATAGAGCTACATTCAAGAATTATATTACACAGCCTTCCTAGCGAAGTTCTTACGTGCAAGCTGTTCTTGTCAAAATCAAAACCATTGTGATGATGCATCTTAATATTCAATCAGACTTTAAGTAAAGAGTGACAAAAGTCCACATATGGATGACAGCTGTTTCTTCAGTAAATATTTTCCCATTTATTGAATGGAGGCTTATGGCAGTTCAGGATATGTTCCATCAGACATTTCAGCCTGAACTGCTTGGGGACGATTAAAATGGTAACAAGGATAAAATTTCAGTTTCCAAATCTTTGCTACATCTTACATCTGAAAGAACAGCAGCTCCTCTGATTAAAATTGTACACTATGTCATTAATTTGAGAGTATCCTTGCCCAGTACTAACTGGTGAAATGACTGAATTTATAAGACTCTACATATATTTTTGCCCCTCCCCCTCAATAATGCCATAGCTTTTGTAAAATTGGAGCATAATTCCCATATTGATTTTCTAATCATAGAAACAAACTCGATGGGAATTTAAACATTTATTACTATATTTTGACAAACTGTGAAATATTTAAAAAGATTAATGAGCCTATTAACTAAAAGAAGGTCAGATAAGACATCTTTTTAACCAACAAAGAGGCTTGCAAAATTAGAAAGACAGGAAAAAAAAAAGTGAAATCCAATCCTGATGAATTCAGTAACTCCATAATTACTTAGTATTTACATATCAGTAGTTGGAGAAAAAAAAAAGCTGGTTTCAACTAACAAAGATGACCTCAATGTTTTAGTCATGTGCATGAACTTGTATTATGCCCCTTTTATAAATCCCAAATGTGCTGGATTTAAGTTTATTAATAGCACATCTTTCAAGTAGTATTTTTGAAGCTTGCTTAACTACAAGGTCTACTGCTAAGGGAACTTAAAGTCTTCTCTCTTTAACCTAAAAGTATCCCGAGGCTCTTGTCTGGTGACCCCAAAGCAATTCTTAAGAGGATGACAGGTTGTTTGCATCTCAGGTTAAGCCAGCGATATTAATGTGATGAGGAACTGGTACTCCCCAGCTTTTGCATGGTAAATTATAGTCCTTCTTTCCTCCTTGCAATGCAGTTGCTGAAATCGACATTTAAAAATCCTTTGAGCCTATAGTCAGTCTTAAATTCCAAAACTCCTGTCAGACTGTTGTATTGTTTTGAACTATTATATTTTTAAGTGAAAACTATTTCAGATCAAACACTATAAAAAAAGAACTTCTTACCCTGCTATTGGATCTACTGCTATTGCCTTAGGATTATGAAGCTCCAGGTCAATCAGAGTGACACATACAGACCCGTTGTAATTACAAACAAAGATCCGGTCACTGACATGGTCCACAAAATAGAGATTTCTGGTAAGCCAGTCAATCGCCATTTGTTGCACATCTGAAAAACACACATACACAAAATCATTACATTGCAGGTGCAAATTTAGTATCATAAGCCAAAGAGTACAGAAGTCTGCCCAAACCATCACAGAAGACATATCAAAAGTAAAGGTAGTTTTATGATAAAATAAATCTGTCAATATAATTTCTTGCTATGCTAAAATAAGTGATTTAATTATGCTATAAGGTAATGACTACCTTTTGATACCTTCCTTCTTGTTATCTAAGGACTGAAGATGATCTAGACAAATGGACAAAGGATTTCTAAATCTTAAAATACAAGTATTTACAATAAAATCTTTGTCTTTGTTCCCCCATTTATACAAAATAGTTCATTCATTTCAATGGTTCAATGATATAGCTAAACTTAGTAGTAAGAGGAATCAACTTTTTGTGAGTCTAAGGGTAAGCCTATATTTTCAGATCCTCTTTCATTAAAAACAAAAAGGAGGAGTGGAAAAGTTGGAAAAAGAGGTCTGTAAGATCTTTTTGTTTACAAAGGATATTCAAAATAAAAGGTGTGGTGATACGTTTTTCAATGGCATACATAGGCATTATAAAACAGGTCTGCTCAACGATTAATTCTCTAGAAGAGTGTTATTCAATACTACTTTCTGTGATGAAGGAAGTATTCTACATCCACGTTGTCCAATAAAGTAGCCATTAGCCAAATGTGTCTAGTGAACACTTAAAATGTGGCTAGTGTGACTAAATTTGTATTGTATTTCATTTTAATGACCTCAGAATTAAATTTAAAAGAAGTAGGTAGTGGCTAAAATGGATAGAGCAGCCCTGGGAGACTGTATCTGTATTTGACTTGAATATCTTCTTTTTGATCAGACCTCAATATTGAAATTTCATGCTAATTTGTAGATATTTATCTGGTAGAAAAGATAACCCCGAAAGTTATGGATGTACTGCCCTGTGAGACATTAACCATTTTCATACTTATTTACAAATTTTATTTATACATTCTTTTTCTTTAAAATGTCTGTAAATATCCAATTCTACTTATGCTCCGTGATCAGCAATACTGGGCTGGTTCTCTCAATAATTCCATAAATAAATTTCTTGTTCATATTTATTCTTGAATTTTATGACAATCATGTTTTTATCTATTAGAAATTATACTTTGATACCTCCTTGTTCAAACTTACTATGGATCTATGATTCATTCACTAAGTGGTTTCCTCCTACAGTCTGAACCTAAACATTCTTCCTACGCTTTGCTTCAAGATACTTCCGTAGTAACATGCTGCTTCAGTGAATGATATCCTTTCAACAGAAAGACTAACATAGATGCATGTGTCATTATTATCACTATAATGGTATATTGTCAAAGCAAGATATAAAAAGTAGCAACTTTGTGGGAATTTCTATCATGCCTTACAAGGACAAGCAGAAAGTGGATATTGTAATTCATTGGGCACACATTATCAAGCTATTGATTACAGTCTCGTTCCTGAAATGCAGTCTTTATGGAAAGATAACCATTTAAATGTTCCAAAAACTACATGCAGCCTTTTTCAACCCCATTCAGCAACCAGTATTTTTTTTTTTAATTTATGATAGTCACAGAGAGAGAGAGAGAGGCAGAGACACAGGCGGAGGGAGAAGCAGGCTCCATGCGCCGGGAGCCTGATGTGGGATTCGATCCCGGGTCTCCAGGATCGCGCCCTGGGCCAAAGGCAGGCGCTAAACCGCTGCGCCACCCAGGGATCCCCCAGCAACCAGTATTTTGAAAAAGCTGAACTATATCTCTGTCTACAGAAATCTGCAAATGCATGCTTTATTTTTTATTCTTTTTACATTATTATATCAACTAGAGCACAGAATCCATTGTATCAAATGTCATTTTAAATACCTTGGGTTCAGAGAAAGTATGTGCCAGAGCCCATTCAATGACCCATCCCTCGTGCTAAGCATGCAGTTTGTGTAGTCTATGCAATTGTAGTTTAAGACAAGAGTTTTTTGACAGCATTCACACCTTTTTTCAATTCTGTATCATTACAGAAGGATTCCCTGCTATTGAAACAATAGGTATTGTTAACAACCATCCATGTCTGAAGCAACAAGGTCTCACTAAAGAACCTCATAATTGGCCAAAAACTTAGTAACTGTGGGAATTGGCTTTCTTTCTTTTTCTTATATTTGAAGTTTCTGTCTAGTTTTAATGTAATCTTTTATTAAGATTGGAGAATTGAGGAAATTAAACAAAAAAGTTCAAGTAAGTAAGCCAATAGATACATAGACAGTTAAGTAAATAAATTTGTCAATAAATTATTGACACATTTCAGGAAATAGGTGAATCTTCTAGACAATGGACTCAGTATTTCATTTTAATTTTGCTGAAATATAACCAAGATCTTAGGAAATTGTTAAAGATAATTATAATCATTTTATGACATTATGAAAAAAAATCCTAAATTTTTAGTTAGATCCTCATCACTTTACTAGTACCAGAACAAAAATTTAAATATATCCCTGTTATTTTGTTTCCCAGTTATTTTTTATTCATTTTTCAACCAGTCAATTGGATTTTTCCTTTAATTTTTATTATTATTATTTTGTTTGGAAATGGATTTTATTATGTAACTCAGAATTTTCTAATTGGTATAAGTAAAGGTAACTTATCCGCTCATACCTACAAAATATCAATATTGGTAAAATTGTAAACAATAATGAAAAACACTGAAAGTATTTTGAAATTTGAACATCACATAAGTAGCTATTAACTATGTTTTTAAAATACAATATTTGCTAGGTCTAACAACTTAAAGTTGTACCCAGTGAAAATAAAATGAAAAGTTCAAGGAAAAAGTTAAAAAAAAAAGACAAATACTTACACTCTACAATTAGAGAAAAAACAATTTACAACAGATTTTTCATACTGACCCAAAGCAAGTAGTTAATTACCAGAGTTGTTGAATATGGAGCTTAAACATTTTTAATTCACTAAAATGTAATGTATATTAGTATGTATACTAATATGTAATAATAATAATGTATACTAATATGTAATATTGTGGACTGAATTGTTTTTCCCCAAAATTCATGTGTTGAAGTCCTAACTTACACATTGCCTTAGAATGTGACTGCATTTGGAGATAAAGTCTTAAAGAGATGATTAAATCAAGGCCATTAAGATGTTCCCTAATATAACCTGATCTATATCCTTATAAAAAGAGAATATGATATACAATGAGAGATAGTGAGAATCCCCACACACAGAGGAAAGGCTATTTGCAAGCCTAAGAGAGGCCGCAGCAGAACCCAAACTAGTTGAAACCTTGATCTGGAACCTCCTATCTTCAGAATTGTGAGAAAATGGATTTCCATTGCCTAAGCCACCTATTCTGTGGTATTTTATGGCACTCTGGCAAAATAACATACTTATTTAAGTATTGTTTAACAGAGTTGTCTATGCCACAAAATTATTAAGAACAAAAGTCAAAATCTTAAGAAAAAAATATAAAGGAATATCTACATGTCCTTTCAATGTTATACTGAACCATTGTCTAATAGGCACCTTAAATTAATTTTCCTGAGTAATATATTGTTGTTTAACTTACAATTTAATACTTATCAGATCCCAGTATCTATGAATTTAGATATTAATTTGTACATTGATAAACTGCAAAAATATTATGTCCAATAGTGATGCAAAGGATTTCCATCAGGTTGTAAAGATAACCCCAGTTTTCTTGTACGATATGACATTAACTAGTCTTATATCTAATTTTAGAATCTTAAGTTAGCATGTTTTTATTTCATTTTTTGTAAACACTTCAAGTTCTTCTATACTCCTTTGAAACAGATTTATGATCCTTCTGATTCTCTCATTAGTGAGCTAAGTGACTCCTTAACACATATTCACTATATATTTGTATGAATCATGTTTTTAAGTTTTTGATAGTTACTCATTAATAAAATTTACTTTTTGACTTCTATTCAATTTATTAGCTATATAATCTTCAACTACCCAGAGATGGAAAATGCCAATGTCCACAAGAATGAGAAAGATAATATAAATAATCAAAACTTGTTGGAAGGAACTATGGCAAAGCTAGGAGATAACCTGGAGTATACAACTACTTAAAAGGCAGGCTCAATCCCAGCTTTTTGTTGTGACATAGAAATGCCTCATTATTTCAAAGGAGACCAAAATACAGTCTATAAGTGTTGCCTACAAGAGACTCACTTCAAATCTAAAGACACACACAGACTAAAAGTGAAGAGAGGGAAAAAGATATTCCATGCAAATGGAAAGGAAGAAAGCTGGGGTAAGGGGGGTAGAATGCTCATATCAAGCCAAATAGATTAAAAAAAAAAAGAAGAAGAATGTTGCAACAACAAACAAAGAAGGATATTTCATAATGATACAGAGTAAATCCAACAAGAAGATATAACACTTGTAAATATTTATGCACCCAATACAGGAACAACTAATATGTAAAATAAATATTAACAGATACAAACGGAGAAATTGATAGAAATAAGTAATACTCCACTTGCATCACTGGATTTACAGACATAAACTTAATATGAAAACAATGTCCTTGAACAGCACATTATACCAGATAGACTCATCAGAATATTCTAACTAAACACAGCAGAGTACACATTCTTCTCAAGTGTTTATGGAATATTCTATAGAACAGACCACATAGCACGCTACAAAACAAGTTTCAATAAATTTAAAAAGACTGAAATGATATCAAATATCTTTGTTGACCATAACAATATAAAATTAGAAATCAACTATAAGAAGAAAATTAAAAGAAAAAGAAGCAAATACAAACATGTGGAGACTTAACAGCATGTTACTAAACAATCACATGCCAATGAAGAAATTAAAAAAAAAAATACCCGAGACAAATAAAAATGGAAACACAATTGTCCAAAATCTATGGCACACAGCAAAAGCAGATCTAGCAGGGAAATTTACAGATATAGGTCCACTCCAAGAAATATATAAAATTCCCCAAAAAAAAACCTTTTTAACATTACATCTAAGGGAACTAGAAAAAGAAGGACAAACAAAACTCAAAACCAGTAGAAGGAGGGAAGTAATAAAGGTTAGAGCAGAAGTAAATACAACAGAAACCAAAAAAGAGCCCCCCCCCCTCTCAAAACAAAACAAAACAAAACAAACAAAACTGATAGGACAGATCAGACCAACAAAACTGCTGGTTCTTTGAAGAGATCTATAAAATTGATAAAACTTTAGCCATATGACTCATCAAAAAAAAACTCAATCAGAAATGAAAGAGAAATAATAACTGACATCATATAAATATGAAGTATTATAGGATAATATTATGAAAAACTATATGCCAACAAATTGGATAATCTAACAAATAAATTCATAGAAATAGATAACAACCCAAAACTGAATCAGGAAGAAACAGAAAATTTGACAGACCAATTATCAGCAATGAATTTAAATCAGTAATCAAAAAACTCCCAGGAAACATAAGTTCAGGATCAGAAGGTATATTCTATCAAACATAAAAAAAAAAAAAGAGTCAATACCTATTCCTTTCAAACTATCCCAAAAAATAGAAGAGGAAGGAAACTTCCAAAGTTGCATTCTTTGAGGCCAGCATTTCCTGATACCTAATCCAGATAAAGGTACCACTAAAAAAGTGAACTACAGGCCAATATCTCTGAGGATCACATGCAAATATCCTTAACAAAATATTGGCAAACCCAATTCAACAATACATAAAAAAATCATTCCATGCAATCAAGTGGATTTTATTTCTGGGATATGAGGGTAGTTTGGTATTTGCAAATCAAAGTGACACACCACATTGACAAGAGAAAGGATAAAAACCAGATGATCAGGTCAATAGATGCAGAAAAAGCACTTGACAATTTGCAACATCCATTCATGATAAAACCTTCAACAAAGTAGGTTTAGAGGGAATATACTTCAACATAATAAAGACCTTATAAGGAAAACCTACAACTAATATCATAATTAATGAAGAAAAATTGAGTTTTTCTCCTAACAGGAACAAAACAAGAATATTCATTTTCACCCTTTTTTTTTCAACTTATGTTGGACCACAGCAATCAGACACCAAAAATAAATTTATATATATATATATATATATATATATATATATATATAATTTGTGTGTGTGTATATACACATACACATATTTAGTATTTGCAGATGAGAAGATACTATACATATATATGTATATTACTCTTTATATATTACATATGTATTACCCTATACATATATACAGGTGTGTGTGTATACACACAGGTATACACACACACACACACACACACACAAACACACACACGTATATTACCCTGAAGACTCCACCAAAATATACTACAACTGATAAATGAATTCAGTAAGGTTGTGGTATACAAAATCAATATATAGAAATCTGTTGCATTTCTATACACTAATAATGAAGCAGCAGAAAGAGAAATAATCTCATTTACAATTGCACCAAAAATGAGAAAATACCTAAAAAAATTAACCAAAGAATTGAAAAACCTGTACTCTGAAAACTATAAAATATTGATGAAAGAAATTGAAAAAAAAAAAAAACAAAGAAATAGGAAGATTTCCCATGCTCATGGATTGAAAGAACAAATATTGTTAAAATGTCTATACTACTCAAAGCAATTTACAAATTTAATGCATTCCCTATCAAAATACCAACAGCATTTTTCACCGAAGCAGAACAAGCAATCCTAAAATTTGTACGGAACCATAAAAGACCCCAAACACCCAAAGCAATCTTGAAAATGAAGAACAAAACTGGAGGTATCACAATTCCAGATGCTAAGATATTCTATAAATCTGTAATCAAAATAATGTGCACGGGCACAAAAATAGACACATAGATCAATGGGGCAGAATAGAGAGCCCAGAAATAAACCTATGATTAAATGTTCAACTCATTTTCAAATAAGGAGGCAAGAATAGGCAATGGAGAAAAAAGTCGCTTCAAAGAGTGTTGTTAGGAAAACTGGACAGCTGCATGTAAAAGAATGAAACTGGACCACTTTCTTACATCATACATAAAAATAAATTCAAAATGGATTAAGGACCTAAATATGAGATCTAAAAGCATAAAAATCCTAGTATAGAGCACAGGCAGCAATATCTTTGATATTGGCCATAGCAACACTTTTCTAGATATGTCTCCTGTAGCGAAGGAAACAAAAGGAAAAATCAACTTTTGGGACTACATCAAAATAAAAAGCTTATGCACAGTGAAGTAAACAATAAAATTAAAAGTCATTCTACTGGGAGGGAGAAATTATTTACAAATGAAATAACTGTTAAGGAATTAGTATTCAAAATATATAAAGAACTTATGTAACTCAGTGCCAAAAAAATCCAGACATAATTAAAAATGGGCATAAGACAGGTATAGACATTTCTCCGAAGAAAGTGTATATATATATATATATATATATATATATATATATAGCCAACAGCCACATGAAAAGATGCTCAATATCACTAATAATTAGGGAAATGTATCAGAATGAATAAAATCAAGAACACAAGAAACAAGTGTGGTAATGATGTGGGGTGTACAAGAAACAAAAAATGTAGTGTCCTGTTGATGGGAATGTAAAGTGGTACAGTCACTGTGGAAAGCAGTATGGATGTTACTCAAAAAAATAAAATAAAATAAAATTACTATACAATCCAGTAACTCTACTACTGGTTATTTACACAAAGAATAGGAAAACACCAATTCAAAACGATATATGCACCCTTATGTGTACTGCAGAATTATTTATAGTAGCCAAATTATGAAAGCAGACTAAGTGTCCATCAATAGATGAATGCATAAAGAAGATGCAGTGTGTGTGTTTGAACAAACATACAGTGGAATACTACTCAGCAATAAAAAAATAATGAGCTCTTTCCACTTGCAACTACATGCATGGATCTAATGATTGTAATGCTAAATTAAATAAGCCAGTCAGAGAAAGACAAATGCCATATCATTTCACTCATGTGTGGAAATTTGGAGACAAAATAAAACAAACAAACAAAAACAAAGAATAAAGAGACAAACCAAAGAAGAGACTCTTAACGGTAAAGAACAAACTGATGATTTTCAGATGTGAGGTGGGTGGGGCGATGAGTGAAATAGGAGAAGATTAGGAGTACACTTACCATCAGGAGTGCTGAGTAATATGTAGAATTATTGAATCATACATTGTATACTGGAAACTAATATAACAGTATATGTTAACTACACTGGAATTAAAACTTTAAAAAGTGAATTTCTTGTAATTAAAAAAAGAAATAAAAAAATAAAAATCATTCAAATTGTTAAGGTGTAGTAAAAAATTTTAAAGAAAAAGTAAAATTGTCATTATTGTTAGATGACATAATATTATAAATTTAAAAAAAAACCTAAAGCCTCTATCCCAAAACTAATAAGTGATTTCCCTTAAGTTGCATAATATAAAATCAATAAGCATATATCTGTTGCATATCTATATATTAATAATGAATTATCAGAAAAAGATATCTAGTAATTTATCCCTATTACAATAACATTACAAGGAATAAAATATGTAGGAATAAACTGAATCAATGAAGTGAAGGACTTATACTCTAAAAACTATAAAACATTGATGAAATAAATGATAACACAAAAAATGGAATAATAAATTATGCTCATAGATTGGAAGAATATTATTTAAATATCTGTACTACCCATGTATTCTACAGATTCAATACAATCTCTATCAAACTACCAACGTATTTTTTCACAAAACTAGAAAAATAATGCTAAAATTTGTTTGAAACCACAAAAAACATCAAATATCCAAAGCAATCTTGGGAATGAAGAACAAAGCCAGAGGTATCACGCTCCTGAATTTCAAACTATACTACAAAGTCATAGTAATCAAAACATTATGGTACTGGCACAAAAACAGAACTAATAGGTCAATGGAACAGAATAGCCCAGAAATAAACCCATGCTTATATGGTCAATTGGTCTACGACAAAGGAGGCAAGATTATACAATGGAAAAAAGACAAGAGTCTTCAATAAACGGTGTTGGGAGAACTAAACAGCCACATGCAAAAGGATAGTGAACTAATCTCTAACATCATATATAAAAACAAACTGAAAATGGATTAAAGACAAAAATAAAACCTGAAACCATAAAACTCCTAGAAAAAAAAAAAACATAGGTAATAAGCCCTCCCCTATTTAAAAAGATTTTATTTATTTATTTGACAGAGACAGAGAGTGTACAAGTAGACAGAGAGGCAGGCAGAGGGAGAGGGAGAGGGAGAAGCAAGCTCCCTACTGAGCAGGAGCCTGAAGTAGGGCCCCATCCCAGGACCTCGGGATCATGACCTGAGGTAAAGGAAGACGCTTAACCAACTAAGACACCCAGGTGCCCCAATTATAAGCTTTTTGACATTGGTCTTAGTGATAAATATATCTATATATCTATATCTATATCTATATCTATCTATCTATCTATCTATCTATCTATCTATCTATCTATATCTAACTCCATCCTTGGGTTAGGGCAATAAAAACAAAAATAGGCAAACAGGACCACATTAAAGTAAAAAGCTTTTGCACAGCAAAGGAAACTATCAACCAAAAGAAAAGGTAATGCATTAATGGGAAGAAGATATTTGCAAATGATATATCCAATAAAGGGTTAGCATCCAAAAATATATAAAGAACTCATAAAACAATATCAAATAAGCAATCAATCTGATCAAAAAATGGGCAGAGGATCTGAATAGACATTTTTCCCAAATATATAAAGACACATAAAAAGATGCTGAACATCACTAATTATCAGGAAAATGCAAACCAAAACCACAATGAGATATCACCTCATACCTGTCTGAATGGCTATTATAAAAAAAACCAAAAAACAAAAAATAACAAGGGTCGGAAAAGATGTGGAGAAAAGGGAACTCTTGTGTACTGTTAATGGAATGTAAATTGGTGCTCTGTATAGAAAAATTGTATTGGGGTTTCTCAAAAAAATTTAAAAAAATAGAACTACTTTTGTGATGTAACAATTCTAAGTATTTATGCAAAGAAAATGAAAACAGTGATTTGAATAGACATATGCACCCCTATGTTCATTGCAGCATTATTTACAATAGACATGACATGGAAACAAACTAAATGTCCATCAGTAGATGAATGGGTAAAGAAGACATGGTGAATACATGCAATGTAATATTACTCCACCATTAAAAAAACAAAAATATCTTGCCTTTTGTGATAATGAGAATAGACCTAGAATAAATAAATCCAAGAAAGAATAATATCATATGACTTCACTTAAATGTAGAATCTAAAAACCAAAATGAACAAACAAAACAAAACAGAAACAGACTCATAGATACAGAGAATGAAGTGATGGTTTTCCAGAAGGTTAGGGAAGTGGGAGGTTGAATGAAATAGGTGAAGGGGATTAAGAGGTACAGTATTCCAGTCATAGAATAAGTAAGATATAGGGATGCAATGTTAAGGACAGCATAGGGTATACAGTCAATAATATCGTAACAACTTTGAACGGGGACAGGTGGCAAGCAGACTTACTGTGGTGACCATTTGGTAATGCATGTACATATGTACTATGTAGTAGATCTGGAAACTAATACACATCATATATCAATTTTTCTTCAATTAAAAAGAACAAAACAGGGACAATCAATAAAAAATAAACAAACATAACAAGCTCAAAATATGGATTTTTGAATTTCATTTGAAGTCTCCCAATTTTTAAATATGGTAAACTGATTTTTAAATTAATAAAGCATTATGTGTATCATATAAAACTTGTTTAGAGCCAAACTGAATTAAATCGTGTTTGTGATTCCACCAAAGCAAAGCAAACAGTATATATAATTTACTTACGTCTAACCCTCTACTTAAATTATGTTCTTGAGAAAGTCACTAATATTTATAAAAGCCATTGTTCTTGTATTCAAAGAACATAATATCCAATTTATAAAGTAGCAAGGGGATTAAACCAGAAAACAAATATTAGGAATCTAGTACAATGACATGCAGTAAGTATTCCATGAATATTAGTTGCCTTCCAGAGGCAGAAGGACTAAAACGCTGCCCTTTAGTTTATGTCTTTGTGACTTCTTGTAATATTTATTACTAGGGAAAGGCATGATATAGATAAAACCATAAATAACTAATGATAAAAAAGACACTTAATGGGTTTGATAATTTTAAAATACGCCACAAATGTTTTGATACTGTTCCTTTCAGAAGGTAAAGATTGATTCTCTTCCCTTTGAGTTCAGGCTGTTCCTTGTGACTTTTTGCACTAAATAGAATGTGGTAAAAATGACAACGTGTGATTTTCAAGGATAAGCCCTAAGAGGCATCATAGCTTCCCTTTTACTCTTTGTTTTCGTATAACTGGTGGAAACCAGATGGCATACTATGAGGATACTCAAGCAACCCTGTGCAGAGGCCCATTTTGCAAGGGACAGAGGCCTACTTCCAACAGTCACAAGAAGGAGCTTGGAAGTAAATCTTCCAGCCCAGTGAAATCACTGGATGCCTATTAGTAGTCCTTGCTAACATCTTGACTATGGCCTCAAGAGAAATCTTATGCCAGTCACCTACCTCAGTGACTCCTGAATTTCTGACACACAAAAAGGACAAGATAATACGTGCTCTTTTTTTTTTAAAGATTTTATTTATTTATTCAGGAGAGACACAGAGAGAGAGGCAGAGACACAGGCAGAGGGAGAAGCAGGCTCCCTGCGGGGAGCCCGATGTTGGACTCGATCCCGGGACCGCAGGATCACAACCTGAGCTGAAGGCAGATACTCACCCACTGAGCCACAGGTGTCCCTAGGTGCTCTTTTTAAGCCACTAAATTTGGGGGTAACTTGTTAATGCAGCAATAGGTAACTAATGCACTTGTCAAATCCCTGTAGTTTCTAAAGATAGATTTCATTGGCTTCCCATCACTTGAATATAATTTATAAAAGCACATCTGAATTGCAATGTCTCTACAGATAACTATTTTCATTCCTTTAAATCTGAGTACAGATTAATGCTAAAACACGGAGGATACTCTATAAATGCTCATAAAGATAACTTTTCTTGTTTCTCTTGAAATTTTTTAATTTATTTCTGCAAAGTACGGTTCTGTGCTGAAACAACTATATTTGGGCATGATCAAAGTATGGATTTTCTTATATGGCCCCTTCCCAAGAAGGGTAGTGTCAGATAATATTAATGACTTAAGTAGAGACTGGTCTGAGAGGGTATCCTTAGAAGGATGGTATTTTAACTAATTCAAAATAAGATGATTGACCATGTGGAGATGAGGGGGCATAGCCTACCTAGCAGGACTGAACTTGACATATTCTCAAAATGAGTAGTGACATGAGAAGCTATATAGCTAAAGTATAAATGGATGAGAAGAGATGAGGTAACAGAGACTGGCAGGTGTGCATATACTATAGTAGGTGGGTAGATTTCATAAATATTAAATTGGAAAACGCCAGGGGATCACTTTATTTTAAATGTAATTTTTATTTTTATCATGTACATCAATTAAAAAACAACTCATCAAGGCTGACAGTAAAACATAGCAGTGCCTAGTTTACCTCTAATCGTCTAATTGTTTTAGCTATTTCCATTGTATTTATTTCCATAAGTCTACATATCATGTCTCTACTATGATTTTAACATTTTTAAAGTTTATATGTAATCTATTGACTTTCTGTTATGCAAGATTAGGTTTTAATTCTTTACAACCCTCTACATATGCACATACAGATACATGTTCATGCTTTCCTCTCGTCCTCCCACAATCTTAATTTTTAGTGATATTAATATTCGATATTTATATAATTGCTACATAAATTTTAGTTGAACAGCAAAGAAAAATTTAATACGATACTTCCTTCCCTGAACGATTTTTATTTTTAGTTTCATTTTTTGTTTTTTTTTTTTTTTTCCCTTTGGTATAGTTTATTATGGCATAATTCTACAAAAGAACTCTAAAATGCCTCCCTAAATGAAAAAACAAAACAACACACTCATCTATTAATATCTTTTTTTTTCTTTGCTTTTGAAATCCTTCCTGTTGCCTGCCATCCCCTTGTTCCAATCTGCATGAGCTTGTTCCATAGCCATGGTCCTGGGACTTTTTTTTTTTTTAATAATTTCAGGCATTTATCATTTAACTGCTTCAGAAATCAAACATCCCATTTTCTGCCAATATAGGGGATTAAGAGGTTGTCTGGCTGTGGAGATTGGGGTAGGGAACCTAGTAGCCAAGATATTCTTAAAACAGGTTCTAAGCTAATCCACTTATTACTAGTCTTATCCTATATCCTCACCTTTAGAGGTGAACAGTGTAATTTTTTGAGCCTCTCTGGGGTTCTTCATCTTGGCACCCCATCTCCACTCAGCAAAGCAGAGAAACATTAAAAATAACCCATTTATCATTTAATCATTTGCTGTTTATTGTCTAAAATTATCTCAAATGCTTTTTTTTCCTATCTCTTTCTTTACTTTTGGTTTAAGAAAATTAGAAAATTAAAGACATTTCTTTACAGAGTTTACAGGGGACTTCCAAAAAAGAACAAATACAATATAAACACTTTTATTCAATCTGCAGTGTTTAATGGAAAATCCCTGGGGACAGTTTCAAGCAGAAAAGTTAGACATCTGTTTAGCTTTATAAAAAGATCATCTAGCTGTTGTGTGGATAAAAGGGATAATTCTGAAAGCAGGTGACCAGTTAGGAAGATTCTGCAAATTCCAGGAGAGAAATGGTGGCTTCAAAGAGAGCTCAGAGCAAAGGTGAGCCTACGCAGTACATACTGCACGTAGTTCCTTTGTCAAAATTAAATAAATAATCATGTTTAAAGGAATACATATAAGTTATAATCTAGCTTAGATGAAGCAGCCAAGAATGAGAGAAAAATTGAAGACATCACAGAAAATCAGAAACATTCCAAACACAGATTTCTTCTATCCACATCTATTCATTTTGTACTACGAATATTTTAACTTAGTATTTTTATTTCCACTCAAATATTGTGTCTCAAGCTGTGATGTTGCCTTCAACCAAAGAAAATGTTTCTAATGTAAATACAGAGAAGAGCACGTAAAAATAAAATTTTAAAAATTGTAAGGTTGTAAAGAAGCTGTTTTCCTTGATTTATGTGTTTCTTGGTTTAAGTGGGAAATTAACATTTAAGTTTTGTATCATATTTCTTTGCCAGAACATTTGAAAATGCTCACTGAATGGTAAGATATAATTGCATTTATTTTTATATGTCATCATAATCTTTATCAAGAAGCATGTACTCACTCTATCCCTACATGATATTAAATAAACCGAATTGAGTAAACAAAGCCTCCGTCTTCTTGGTATAATAATTAAAATGGTATTATACAATTTCAGTTTAGGTGTACTGTGGGCAGGCACATCCTGAATCAAGAATAGACTCTGGCACATTACAGAGCTCTT
Source organism: Vulpes vulpes (assembly GCF_048418805.1). Taxonomy (NCBI): domain Eukaryota; kingdom Metazoa; phylum Chordata; class Mammalia; order Carnivora; family Canidae; genus Vulpes; species Vulpes vulpes. Next base: position 750,434 of record NW_027325669.1, read on the forward strand.
TCCTTCTCCTTTACCTAATGAAAGACTGGCTCTTGCTAAGCTCCAATTCTATTCTTAAACATATGAAATACAATCAAAATGATCATCAAGGCCAGTTCTTTATATAATTAGTCACAAATTTATACATACAATCTGTGTATGTCTTTACGAGAAAAGACAAAGAAGGTGCTTCTGGCATGGGATGGTGGGTCAGTATTAGGTATTTGTATAAGTCTTGAGTGTGTTCTTATGTTTTCTGTTGGGAGAAGGAACACGAGATGACTGAGCTTTCACTATTCCACTATTTCTCAATTCTATCTTCTAATCCACACTACCAAACAATGTTATTACCTATGGTGGATGCACTTAGAAAAGATGCAAGTATTATTCTCTGTCTAAAGCAAAAACAAAATGAAACAAAACAAACACACAAACAAGAAACAAAACCAATTTGCTCAAGTGTTTTTCCCACCAGACAAAACTTTGCATTCTTATTTGACTCCTAACTCAAGTGGTTCATCCTTTGTCTTAGTTTTATCACTTCTCACTTCATCCCAGACTAAATCTATCACAAATCTTAAGAGCTTCACTTGAAACTACACATACCCTACACATATCTTTCCATCTCTAGTATTACTCTCCTTAGTCCAGACACTATTTTTCTCTCCTTTGGATGGCTGCAATAGCTTCTTCACTGACCTTTAAATTAAGGGATCACTGTAAAATCCAGATTATGTCAGGACACCAACGGAGAAAAAGGTTTCTTTATAGTCTGAGTTCTATGCTACAGTTGATTGTCGGTGAAGGAAAAAAAAAGTCTTAACAAATTGATAAGAGTCTTGGAATTTACTCTCTTGTGCTAATGCTTTAAAATGATATCCCTGATATTTTCATAAATATCTAAGTTTGCTGAGTCAGAACATTATAGGATGTTTCTCTTTGTAGCATTTTACCATGAACACCATGCAGGAGATAATTCCAACCCCCATTTGTAGTCTTTAAATTTGTTGTTTCTTACCTAGTTTTATTAACAGGTTTTACTCTAAATCTTAAGCCTATATTTTTACTTTCCAAAATATCACTCCTCTCCTTTAATCTCCAATGACTTCTCACCACATTTGGCATAAAATCTAAAATCTCTAACATAGCTTATGCCTTTAATCTTTCACCTCCTATCTTCCATGGTCACTCTATTCCAGTCACACTGGCCTCCTTACTTTTTCTTGACCCTCAAAGAAAGCTTCCACCTTAGGACATTTGTACTCGATCTTCAAGAAAAGAGTATCTGAATGTGCATGGCTTGTGTTCTCGCTTCACCCAGTATCTTCTCAAATGTCAGTTTTTCAAAAAGGCTTCTCCTGACCAGTGGATATTAAAAATACCATCTCACTCCCCCTCCACAGACAGAGACTCATCACCATTAGTCAATAACATTGCCCTAATAATTCACTTTCTTGTAGCATTCATCACTTATAGAAATGAACTAGTTACTTAGAAGTTTACTATCTCCTCATACTAGAATGTAAGCCCCATACCAGCAGATTCTATATATCTTATATTCACTGCTATATTCCCCAAACCTAGAATTGTGTTTAGTCCATGGTAAGTGTCCAGTAATATTTCCAAATCAGTACTGCTGTTCTATTCATGCTAGTCTTTGCTCAAGAACCTCCAGGCTAAAATCTATGCTCCCACCTCTAAATAAATCAGTGTGGGAGTCATCTTAAGTCCCAGCCCCATTATTCTTTAATCAGCTACAATATTTTCCTTGATTTTACCTGTGAGCTCAAATTTGGCAAGTCATTATTCTTTACCCAGGAAAGATGTATATAAGAAGGTTTTACATCATTTAATGTGGATGAGTACTATTATGAAAGTAAAATTGGATGGATAGTAATTTATTGGAATGAGTACCCACGGTGAGTAACAATAGTTGAGGGATGATAGTGCCATATAACAGTTGGAAGAATAATGACAACTGGAGAGCCTAAATGAATAAGAAGGGATAATAAAGCAAAGATCAGAACAATGTCCTGACAAAATGTTGTACTGGTGATGAAATGCCATCACATCCACTTTTGCATTAAAACTGCCACCTCTTGACTTATACAGCCTCACTGCTTCCAATTCTTTACCATCCTTTTTGGTTGTCTATTCCTCCCAAAATCATTTTATGACTCTCAGAACTTCACAACTCTATTATCAAGAATTTATTGGCAGGTGCTTGGTGGCTCAGTGGTTCAGTGTTTGCCTTTGGCTCAGGTTGTGATCCCGGAGTCCTGAGATCGAGTCCCATATTGAGCTCCCCATGGGAAGCCTGCATCTCCCTCTGCCTCTGCCTCTCTCTCTGTGTTTTTCATAGATAGATAGGTAGAATCTTAAAAAAAAAAAAAAAAGAATTTATTGGCACGTTGGCCATGGTTTGTTTCTGAAACTACTGGTTACTTTGACTTGCTCTGTTTGCATATTAGATTATTTTAGATTACCTTTTGATTCACATCCATAAAACACAAGCTTTTGATTAAATGATGATTACTACTATGTATTTATTTTATACATAATGCAATTATATATCATCTTATATATATTATCATTTTACAATATTATTATTGTTTTTTATTCACATTTGTCATATTCCTTAATCTATTCAATCTGGAACAAAATAAGTAAAAAATGATGTGTCTTCCTGAGTCATTATTTCCAATGTGCAATTAGAGAAGAAAATGTACTGATGTATTTCTAGTGGACTGATTCTGTAAATAGACTTTCAGTTGGAATGATGCTATTGGTTGCATTGGGTCTGATAAAAAAAAAGTTCAAGTGAGAAAATCAAAGACCAAATATTTGTAAGATGCTTCCTCACTATTAGCAAACATTTTAGATTAAATTTACTCTACTGTTAGGATTAATTACATGACGGTAATGAAATGGCATGAGTTCTTCGGAGACATGTACATAATAAAAAATAATAAATACCTTTGGACTGTCTTTATTTATTTAATTAAAAAATTTAAAAGTTAAGCCCAGGAGTCAAAAACAATCACAAGTGATCAGTTTAATTTATTTGAAATGGGTGGAGATTATTTCTAGGATTTACGCTGAAGCATCCTGAAGGTGTGAGAGGATTTCTGAATTAAAGAATAACATAGGAGAAATCCGGATTTAGTCAATCTCTGCAATGACAAATTTACAGTCCTCCACCTCAGACATCTAAAGTTCGCCTGAGACCCATAAACATGGAGAAAGAGTATTTGTTTGTTTCTGTTTGTCTGTTTTTCTGGGGATTTGAACTATGACACTCCAGAGGGATACACTAAGAAGTAAATGTACTTCCATTTTTAGAATGAAGAAAAGAGAATGTCTTAGTTTGAGTGGCTATGACAAAATATCATAGACTGGATATCTTAAGTAACACATATTTATTTCCCACAGTTCTTGATTGTGGGAGTCCAAAATCAAAGTGCCAACTGATTCTGTATCTAGAGTAAGCTCTCTTTCAGGTTTAGATCATCTTCTTTCTGTGTTCCCACATGGAAGAGAGAGAGATCTGTGGTCATCGCCTTTTCTATAAAGGTATCAATCCCATCAAGAGAATCTCTTATAACTTCATCTGAATTTAATTACCTCTCGAAGACCTTACACCTAGATACTGCCACACTGGGGATTAGGGCTTCAACATATGAATTTGGGGATACACAAACATTCAGTTCCTAGCATTCAAAACGTGAAATATTCCATTCAAAATGTAATTATAAGCACATAAATTGATTGCTAACAATAAATTCTGAAAATATATATTTGTTGAAAAAATTTAATAAATAAATAAATAAATAAATAAATAGGCACATATAAAGCATATACATTACCTAATAGTTCAATGCTCATCCTAGGTTTAATTTGGGGTTAGACAACATCAATTTTTAAAATTTTGGTTCTAATATGCTAATACCACTTGATCTTTAAGCCAAAAAATCAATAATATTAGTCTTCAAGTAATGTTTGCCATTTAAATCCATCAGAAACCCTAAGAAAGGGCAGCCCGAGTGGCTCAGCGGTTTAGTGCTGCCTTCAGCCCAGGGCCTGATCCTGGAGACCTGGGATCGAGTCCCACATCAGGCTCCCTACATGGAGCCTGCTTCTCCCTCTGCCTGTGTCTCTGCTTCTCTCTCTCTCTCTGTGTCTCTCATGAATAAATAAATAATATATTTAAAAAAAGAAACCCTAGAAAATTATGTATTTTTGAAAATCTGGCTATAATAATCTTTCAATACTTTTAAACTTTATATAATGATGCTTAGAAATAAATCAAATGCTACATTCAATATGAACTACAGGCATACCTTGGATATATTGTGAGTTCAGTTCCAGACCACCACAGCAAAGCAAGTATTGCAAGATATATATTATTTATATATATTATATATACAAAATAATAAACCAATATATATATGTAATAAACCAATATATATTTATATATATTGGTTTCCCAGTGCATATAATTGTTATTTTTACACTATGCTGTAGTCTATTTAGTGTGCAATAGCATGATGTTTAAAAAAAAACAATGTACATACCTTAATTAAAATACACTTTTTCACCAAATAATGCTACCTAACACCTGAGCTTTCAGTGAGTCATTGCTTTTTCTGGCAGAGGGACTTGCTTCAATAACGATGATTGTGACTGATAAAGGTGGCAGTTGCTGAACACTGAGGTGGCCATTTTTTAAATGATGCAGTGATGAAGCTTGCCACATCAATGGACTCTTCCTTTTACCAACAACCTCTCTGTGGCACGCGATGCTGGTTGATAGCATTTTGTGCCCTGCAGAACTTCTTGGAAAATTGGAGTCAATCCCCTCAAGCCCTGCTGCTGCCATATCACCTAAGTTTATGTAATATTCTAGATATGCTGTTGACATTTTACCAATCTTTGCAGCATCTTCCCCACGACTAGGTTCCATCTCAAGAAACCACTTCCTGTGTAACCCTTCATCCATTCAAGTTTTATAATAATAATGCAGCAATTCAGTCACATCTTTAGGCTCCACTCTAATTTTAGTTCTCTTGATGTTTCCACCACATCTGCAGTTACTTCCTCCATTGGTACATTGAAGCCCTTAAAGTCATCCATGAGCATTGGAATCAACTACTTCCAAACTTTGTGAGTGTTGACATTTTGACCTCTTCCCATGAATCACAAATGTTTTAAATGCCATTCAGATTAATAAATACTTTCCAGAAGGTTTTCAATTTATAGGGATACCTTATTTTATTGTACTTTGCTTTATTGTACTTTGAATATGTTTCATTTTTTTATAAAATGAAGTTTATAGGCAACCTTATGTCAAGAAAGTTTCTAGATGACAGTTTTCCAAGTGCATTTTCTCACTTCATTTCTCTGTCTCACATTTAGTAATTCTTCCAGTATTTTGAGGTTTTTCACTATTATATTTGTAATGGTGATTTGTAATCAGTGATACTTAATGACCTATTGTCATAGATTCGGGGAACCATATATTACATCCATATAAGACAGTGAATTTAATTAATAAATGTTGTGAATGCTCTGAGTGCTACACCAGCCCACCATCTCTCTCTCTCTCTCTCTCTCTCTCTCTCTCTTTCTCTCTCTCTCCCCCTCAGGTCTTCCTATTCCCTGAGACATAGCAATATTTAAATTAGTTCAATAAAAACACTACAATGGCTTCTAAGAGTTCAAGTGAAAGGAAGACGTCACATGTCTCTCACTTTAAATAGAAAACTAGAAATGATTAACCTTAGTGAGGAAGGCATGTCAAAGGCCAAGACTGGCTGGAAGCTGGGATTCTTGCACCAGTTAGCTGAGTTGTAAATGGAAAAGCTCTTGACAGAAATAAAAAGTGCTACTCTAGTGAAGACATGAATGATAAGAAAGTGAAACCACCTCTGCTGATACAGAGAAAGTTATAGTCTGGATGAAAGATCAAGCCACCTATGACATTCCCTTAAACTAAAGCCTAAGCCAGAACAAGAACCTAACTCTCTTTAATTTTATGAAGCCTGAGAGATAAGGAAGCTGCAAAGTGCAAGATAATAGACCAAGTGCTGATATTGAAGCTGTAGCAAGTAATTCTGATCTAGTTAATATCATTAATGGAGGTAGAAACAGAAAACAACAGATCTTCAATGTAGACAAAACAGGCTTCTATTGGAAGAAGATGCCATCTAGTACTATCATAGCTAGAGAGGAGAAGTCAATGCCTGGCTTCAAAGATTTAAGAGATAGCCGGATTTCATGTTGGGCTAATGCGGCTGGTGACTTTCAGTTAAATCCAATACTCATTTACCATTCAAAAATTCCCAGGGCCCTCAGAATTACATTACACACTCTGCCTGTGCTCTATAAAAAGAACAACAAAGCTTAGATGACAGTACCCATCTGTTTACAACGGGGCTTACTGAATAATTTAAGAACACTGTAGAGACCTATTGTAAAAAAAAAAGAAAAAGAAAAAAGAAAAAAAGAAAAGAAAGAAAAGTAAAAAAAAAGGAAAAAGAAAAAAAAAAAGAAGAGAAGATTTCTTTTAAAATATTACAACTCATTGACAATGCACCTGCTCACCCAAGAGCTCTTCTGGGAATGTACATAAACCTTGAATTAGAAAGAGTTACACAGGAAGTAGTTTCTTGAGATGAAACCTAGTCCTGGGGAAGATGCTGCAAAGAATGGTGAAATGTCAACAGTGTATCTAGAATATTACATAAACTTAGGTGATATGGCAGCAGCAGGGCTTGAGGGGATTGACTCCAATTTTCCAAGAAGTTCTGCAGGGCACAAAATGCTATCAACTAGAATCGCATGCCACAGAGAGGTTGTTGGTAAAAGGAAGAGTCCATTGATGTGGCAAGCTTCATCACTGTTATCATTTTAAGAAATGGCCACCTCAGTGTTCAGCAATTTGCCATCCTGATCAGTGAGCAACCATCGTCAATGAAGCAAGACCAAGACCCTCTGCCAGAAAAAGCAATGACTCACTGAAAGCTCAGGTGTTAGGTAGCATTATTTGGCAACAAAGTGTGTGTGTGTGTGTGGGGGGTGTATTAAGATTTATTTATTTATTTTTAGAGAGAGAGTGAGAGCACAAGTAGGAGGGGCCAAGGGATAGGAAGAGAGAATCTCAGGCTGACTTAACACTGGTAGCAGAGCCAGAAGCAGGCAGGGCTTGATCTCACAACCCTGAGATCATGACGGAGCTGAAACCAAGAGTCAGAGGCTTAACCAACTGTACCATCCAGGTGCCTAAGCAATGAAGTATACTTTAAGTAAGATATGTACATTATATTTTAAGACATAATCCTAATTGCACAATTAATAGACTATAGTATAGTATAAAATTTCATTTATATTCACTGGGAAACCAAAAAAAAATTGACTTGCTTTATTGTGATATTCACTCTACTGTGGTGATCTGGAACTGAACTGGATATGTTCAAGATAAGCCTTCACAATTCAAAAGGGAAAAAGTTGGAAAATAGAGCCTGTGTTTATCAAAATAATCCTTGATTCTTCATGTAATTTTTTTGTGTATCTCATCTTATGGAAATGGAATGGACAACATTAATTGAGAGTCCCAAAATAAAAGCTCAGGCTTAACATAGAATGAGATGGAACATTGAGATGATTATTTGCATAATGCACACATTAGAAGCATTTTGCCTCAATTATCTGTAGTTTAGGAACAAACATCTTTTTTGCACAAATTATCTGAGTACCTGCAGTAATTCTCAGTGGCCTTTTGTGTGAGTAATCACAATCATAATGCATTCCTTCAAATTCTAAATTTTTGTGGAGATACCCATGATAATTCTAATTTAGTCAGTTCTATTCTTCTAACAAATCAAATGGTCAAAATTATAAGAGAGAGTAAAACTTGCATCTGATACAGAGAAGAGTTTAAAGGAAACCTTTATTTCATTTTTAAATCTCTTAAAAATCTAACTGAAAGTTGTTCCTCTTCAGAACTTCAGAGATAATTAAATATCTCTCTTTGTGATAACAAAAGTAAACATAAAAAGACTGTTTATTTTCAAAACCTTTATAGTGTATGTCAGTAGAAGTCAATGTTGCCATCTTTCTTCCTGACAGACGTAACTCCCTCCCCTTTTTTATTGATGTCCATGAAGGAAGATGAAATACTTGATGAGCTCCTGAAATCAGTTGAGAGGAGACAAATAATAGAATAGACCTAATGGGGCACTTTGGAGAAAATATGGGAGTCTTTCCTTTAAATAAATTGATGATTCCAAGGAAAGATAGGAAATTGTGGAAAGTACACTGTGACATACTGTGAATAAATAATGGTAATTCTCAAAGGAGTAGAACAAAACATAGTAAAAATCAGCTCCTATACTGGTTTTACTGCAGTTGTAAGTAACTATGATAACAGCAAAAAAATAACTTCAACTGGGACACCTGGGTGGCTCAGTGGTTGAACATCTCCCTTCACATTCAAGGAGCGATCCTGGAGTCCCAGCATTGAGTCCCACATTGGGCTCCCTGCATGGAGCCTGCTTCTCCCTCTGCCTGTGTCTTTTCCTCTTCTCTGTGTCTCTCATGAATAAATAAATTAAACCTTAAAAAAAAAAAAAACTTCAACTAAAAAAGAATTGGTATGAACTATTTTAAATAAAAGACACCAAAAAAAAAAAAATCTATGCTGGATACCCTGGATTGTGTCTATCAATCTCATTCTGTTTTTTGTCCATTTGAAGAGATTGAAAAGCCTTAAACTATCTTATCCACAAAAACTCAAGCTTTTAGAAGCAATATGACAGACACTCGAATTTGGAAGAAAAAGTTGGAGGCCACTTTCCTGCCAATTCTAACCTTTTCAACTGACAAGGACAATTGTAAATAAGACATTTGCTTGGTGTAGTCCTCAGTGTCCATCATCCAGCTTCCTCATGGGAAGCAGCATGGATGCAGCAGTAGTGGTCTCAGGGTCATCATAAGCATTCTCGCTTCCTGATTGTAGCTGAGGACATCCAGTCCCCAGTTTCCAGGGTTTCCAAGACAACTGACAATGCAGTGGTAGCAATAGTAGTGGGTTCTTATTTCCAGCATAGTTCTGGTGAAGAGAATCACAGTAGTACTTAAAGTTTTGTGTTATCTGGATGTCATTTCCAAAGGCACAGTCTAGAATTCTCTCCTTTATCTCTTTCCATCATTTTGAGAGCATTCTGAATTAAAGCCCTTCCTTATTCAAACAGTGAGATGTCTGTTCCCTGCACGAAAACTGGACTGATGTATCAAAAATTATTTCGAATAACAGACATAGAAAGTCTTCTATAAACGAGAAATCAGACACTTTCTAATAATTTTTATTTCATCTACCTCTCACCCATCCAAACTATATTTTTTAAACAACACAAATGACCAACCAAGTCTTAAGGCCAGGTGAGGCATTTCATACGGATAATAAATTGTTCTTACCAATTCAGATAAGCTGAAGAGTTCCACCAAGCCACAAGACAATAAAGGTTTTTGTTTCTATTATTGCTGTCATTGTTTTTAGTAAACAAAATAATATCTCACAACAACAACAAAAATTAAATAGAAACTTCTTCGGCTATAGGATTATTGTCCTTTTTTTGTGACGTTTCAGGATTAACAACACTCTAGCACAATTTTGGGTTCTGTTATTTTTTATGTGAATTTATTGGGAAATTAGTCTCATTGTTGAATAGTAGTACATAGGACTTCCTTATCATTTAGTTTTGGAAATACAGTATAACTACTTATTTTTCAGTGAAACTAAACAGGATAATAACAATATATAGAGATAGACACATCTTCTTTAGCATTACCTTAAAATGAGTGATTAAAATGCTATGGATTAATCCTCACACTAAAATGACAAAAGTTGCTTAGAAAACTTATATGACTTTATCAAGTAAATATTGTTATTAAGATGATAACGATTTACAAAATATCTTAGGTCTACATTTAATCATTAGATTTGCAATTTCAGAAACACTGTTTGAGTTGTTCACCAAAGGATTAGCAGGCTTTGGGGAATTATTTCATGCTTACCAGACACTCAGGAGACTAAGTGATCAACCAGAATGTCAATTTGTTAATTTACTACTACTGATAGGATGCTCCAGTGACACAATTACTAAGGGGCACCCTCCTAACAAAATCCTCCCTAGAGGAATTTATGGTATGTGAGAAACCAAACCTGAAAGTTATTTGTTAAGCTCAAAATCCAAGCAAAGGAAATTCCATATAATGGAGTTGAGGTCTTTTAAGTTTTATAAGATACTTAGAAAATTATCAGGACTACACTATAGAATGGTACCTTTTTGACAACCAGAACACCTATGAATGTGCCTCCTACACACCATTTATTTTTTTGAATCTAGACCTGTATTTCACAAATTTTGTAAAAAATCTTTCACCATCTATATTATCATGTCTTCATTTGACATTACGTTTTTAAAAATTTAATTTTATTAACATATAGTGTATTATTAATTTCAGAGGTAGAATTTAGTGATTCATCAGTTGCATATAACATCCAGTGCTCATTGCATCGAATGCCCTCCTTAATGCACATCACCCATTAGCCCACATCACCCATTAGCCCATCATCTCCCACCCACCTCCCCTCTAGCAACCCTCAGTTTGTTTCCTATAGTTAAGAGTCTCATACTTTTTCTCCCTCTCCCTCTCTGTTTTTATCCTGTTTTTCCTTCCCTCCCTCTATGTTCATCTGTTTTGTTTCTTAAATTCCACATATGAGTGAAATCATATGGTATTTGTCTTTCTCTGACTGACACTGCTTTCTTCTATCATCAAAAGATTTTGTCCTCATTCTCTTATCTAACTCTGGAAAAAATGTTAAAATTAAATTGGAAGTTACAGGCATTGTCTATATTTTAAAGTTAGTTCCAAAATATATTCTTTGCCACCATCCTCAACCACAAATCATCTTTTAGGCTAGGCCTTTTCCTGGAATGAATTTCACATATGTACAAATCTGTATTCCATGTCTAATTCCTGTCAGCTCTAATTCTGAAACAGACTCTGATGTTGTTATCATAATCTCAGAGTATTTTGTATGTGGATCCTATATCCTTTGTGTATAGAGTAAAAGGAGTTGGGCCATTAGGAAGAAATAGCTAGAAAACTGTGATTACAGTAAGGCTCTATATATTCTTACACAAATAGCTTATATAGGTTTAACCACAGACAGTAAATATATAAAAAAGTAATGAGAGAATCAATCTGAATGATTCTCCCTAAGGCCTTTAAAACAGTATTTCTCAAAGTGGATAACATAAAACCCTAGCTATTTTGGATGTTAATACATATTAGGTATATATACATATATGTGTATATATATATATATATATATATATATATATATATATATATATATTATACCTGATTATAGTATATAATGGATGTTAATACATATTAGGTGTGTGTATATATATATATATACCTGATTATAGTATATATTATATATATATACATATATATATACACACACACACACACACACTCATATCACCTCCTTACAAACAAGTTTCCAGAGAAACATACAGACACATCCACAAAAATAATCAAGCGTTCAGTCTCAATAAATAAAGAAAATTCTGGGCTACACAAAGTCAAACAAGTACTTTACTGAAGGATTTTGAATAATATTTAACATGTTATGTACATATAAAATCCAGTAAGTTTCCATAGCATGCAGAATTTCCTAAATTTGCTTGACTACAAAATTAATTTTACAAAAATGTCTTATAGAACTGGTTTCACAAGGAACATATTTTAGGAACTTGTACTGAAAAATCATTTTTTTTAAGATTTTATTTATCTATTTACAAGAGACATAGAGAGGGAGGCAGAGACAAAGGCAGAGGGAGAAGCAGGCTCCCTGCAAGGACCCTGATATAGGACTCGATCCCAGGAACCCAGGATCATGACCTGAGCCAAAGGCAAATGCTCAATCACTGAGCCACCCAAGTGTCCCTAAAAAAGGGTTGAAGTATAACTATTGAAAATGATTAAGGGACAGAAAAATAAGAAAGGGATAAAAAGAAAAGAAACAAATATTCCTCTTCTTTCACACATGGACACACAAACACACATGCCCAGAAATATCTCAAATTATAAGAAAAACAAACACAAAGTAATAGAAGGGGAAATATGGTTAAATCTGGGTGGGATCTTAGCAGTTATGTGAATTATGTTATGTTATGTTATGTTATGTTATGTTATGTTATGATGTTATGTTATTTAATCAGAGAGAGAGGGATCCCTGGGTGGTGCAGTGGTTTAGCGCTTGCCTTTGGCCCAGGGCGTGATCCTGGAGACCCGGGATCGAATCCCACATGGGGCTCCGGGTACATGGAGCCTGCTTCTCCCTCTGCCTGTGTCTCTGCCTCTCTCTCTCTCTCTCTCTGTGTGTGTGTGTGTGTGTGTGTGACTATCAGAAATAAATAAAAATTAAAAAAAAACACTATAAAAAAATCAGAGAGCCCCGAAAAAAAAAAAAAATCAGAGAGAGAGAGTGACAAACCAGGGGGGTGTGGCAAGCAGAGGGAGAGGGAGAAAGCAAACTCCCCACTGAGAAGGGAGCCTAATGTGAGGCTCAGTGCCAGAACCCTGGATCATCATCTGTGCCAAAGGCAGATGCTTAACCCACTGGCACCCCAGTTCTTTCATTTTAAATGATTTGCTTAAGGTCATATAGCCAGTTAGTGTCAGAGCTAGGACCATATCAACTCACCATTCCTTTTACCCCAATTATTGTGGTGATAGAAACATTAACCAGTGTTAAAATAAATGTACAAGTCACAAGATGTTACAGCCTGAAAAAAATAAAATTATAGATACCATAAACTTAATCAAAACCTGAAATGCTGTATGCTAGTTTTACTACTTTGTTTAATTATGCTCCGACTTCTCACTGTCTTTAGATTTGATGCTAAGTTCCTATTGTAAAGATGTCTACTACAGTAAAAACTTTTAATTGTCAAGGAATATGAGGAGAAAAAATGCCCATTTTTCTTGACAATCCTTTAAGGAAATGCAAAATAAAAAGAAAGAATTAAAGTAAACAATTATATTTATAGTGAAAAATTATCATATAAATACTGTCAGAAATTATTTTACTAGGGCTATTTGCCATGAAACTAATAGCTTCTCTTTTTTTATCCTTCTCTTTTTTCTCTTTCCCTCATTTCCTTCTTTCTGCTATGACGATAAAGCTTATTAACACAGAAGCACAGGTTTCAGTAATTAGATGTCATGTATTTCAAAAATAGTCCATGACTTATTTATTCATTATAAAAAGGGCATTTTAACTTTCTAGTTTCAGATTGGTAGCTTAGGAAAATCTGCCAAATACTTTGGCCTACTTAGTGTATGGAATCATGATGGGATCATCAAGACAGCCCAACTTTGATTATTAAAATCCATAATGATGCAAGCAGACATGTGAATCTAGACAAAAAAAATACTATGAAAATTATGATTTAAAAATTTTATATAATACCAAGCAAGTTTTGTAGAGAAATACATAGCTAGCATGTAAGGTATATTTCACAAAATTCATAGGGAAAAAATACCAAAAATTGAAGCTTAGCACATTGCTAATATTTGCTTTGGTGAGTTTCAAGCATGTTGCCAAATGACAAGAAAAACTAATTTAGCCCTTTGCAGCCTGACAACTGAACTAACAATGAAGACAAATTTATGGAACAGACTGCTAAGAGTATTCTTTTCTCCTTCTTCTCTTCTTTTTACTAGGCATTCAGGATAGTCTTTTATGATTGCATTCTTATTGCAAATCAGAATGGGGTACTTACTTCAAAATATAAATTCATCTAATGTTAATATAAAAATTAAGACATAATTTAATATCACTGCCTACAGCATTAAGCATATGGTATCAAAAAGGGAATTCTGAAAGTGCTCTGGCAATGTGTCCTCAGGCAACATTTTTGCCAATTTTAACTCTCTCTGTCTCTCTTATTTTATTTATGTATGTATGTATGCATGTATTTATTTATTTATTTATTTATTTAGCATTATATGGATGGCCTGATCACTTTGCTAAAATTCCAGGTCCCAACAGGAATGCACTGTATTAAGTAGCCACACACACAGCAGTCACGTCTCAGAAAAAAAGTTATATAAATATGATAAACATAAAATGAGAAGCTTTTAAGAAGTATAAAGAATTTAACAAAACATGTATTTGCTTTTAAAACAAGAGTTAATAAAAATGCATATCCAGGAATAAAGAGCTATAATACCCTTATGGAGGATTTGCTTTAGATTCGTCACAGATGTATCATAGGGAATACTATAAAACAAGTTATTACAAACAAGATTTTTGTTAAGATTTATATTTCCACAATATACACTAATCAAAAAGTCTACATTCTAAGGGCACCTGGGTGGCTCAATTGGTTAAGCGTCCAATCTTGATTTCAGCTCAGGTCATGATCTCAGGGTCATGGGATCAAGTCTGGCATAGGGCTCTGCATTCAGTGGAGAGTCTGTCCCTCTCCCTCTTTTTCTCCCCCCACCTATGCTCTCTCTCTCTCTTCCTCAAAAAGGAAAAGAAGAAAAAATCTGAATTCTAAATAACTGAAACAAACGTGTCTGTGTGTGAGAGAGAGACAGAGAGAGAGAGAGAGGAAAATCTTGATAATTTTTCTTTAAAAGGCTCATAAATTTATAAGAAAATGATGGTCTTAGCCATTTCTTCTTCAGCTATTCAACTAAGAGTTGAATAATTCCTGAACTTTTTCTAATGGAATGGCAGAACCAGAATTGATCAATTTTTGAACAGACATCACCTCTGATGAAGAATGAAAAGGATACAACCCCACATTTGAAGTAGCTGACAGAGTTTCTCAGGGGTTGAGAAATACAAAGAAATTCTGACTCTCTGGGCATATGGGTAGTTCAGTGATTGAGTGTCTGCCTTAGGCTTAGGTCATGATCCTGGGGTCCTGGGATCAAGTCCCACATTGGACTCCCTGCAGGGAGTCTGCTTCTCCCTCTGCCTGTGTCTCTGCCTCTCTCTGTCTCTCATGAATAAATAAATAAATAAATAAATAAATAAATAAATAAATAAATAAATAAAAATAAATAAATAAATAATTAAATAAATAAAATATTTTTAAAAAAGAAAGAAATCCTGACTCTCCTTCACTTATTATCATAAAAGGCATCTGGGGCCCTGATAATAACTAGGTATATATACTTCAGATAAGAAACACATTCACCATTTTATGCATTCAAGGACCTAAATATAGGATAACAGAATTTCCCTCTAGAGAAAAAAATTTAATCAGACCCAAGAAGGAAAAGGGTTAAAAATTCACACTATGTTGTTCTATTTAATATCTGCACTAAAAATTAATTGACCTCTACTTTAAGAGCTTTGGCTCCAATAGTGTTTAACTGAATTGCCTTAGGATGGTGAGACTCTTTTTTTTTTTTTTTTAAGATTTTATTTATTTATTTATTTATTTATTTATTTATTTATTTATTATTTATTTATTCATGAGAGACACACTGAGAGAGAGAGGCAGAGAGACAGAGAGAGGGAGAAGCAGGCTCTTTGCAGTCCCCCTGATGCGGGACTCTATCCCTGGACCAGGATCACACCCTGAGCCGAAGGCTGATGCTCAACCACTGAGCCAGCCAAGCGTCCCGGATGGTGAGACTCTAAAAGGTCTGGATCAAGTTGCTCCTATGATCATTGAGATTAGGACCCAAAATAAAACTATAGGCATATACCTTGGGGAAGTCAGAGTTAAGCCCATAAAAGCCAATAGTCATTGAGAAGACTCAGTGCCTCAGAAATATTTAAGATTAACAGGTGAGGCTATTACCTAGACACAGATCAGATCTTACTTTGCCATACTGCAGACTGGTTTCCTAAATGTCTCTGGCAGTGATCTGGTATAGTTTCTCTGGAAGTTGGCTTTAACTTTGTTCTCTCTAATTCTGTCCTCACCCTTCCCTCCCATCTTAAACTTAAAGGAGTCATCTTTCATTGGTGAAACTAACAGGTAAACACAAAATTCAAATATAAGGCAATTGTTTTATGATGTCCTAAGGTCACATATCACATAAGAAGGGCTGTTAAAATCAAATGGAAAACTTTTGGAAAGAATATGACACCTTAAAGAATGAGTAAGAGGTGCTTGGTTATAGGGAAGGAGAACCTATGTTCTAAGATAAAGAAGCAGCATATACAAACATACATTTAAACGAGAAAATGAAGTATGTTAAAGGACGTATAAGTACTATTTTTAGGTAGAACATATGATTTGAGTAAGGACAGGTTGGGCAGTTTAGCTGCCTGCAGAGAAGCCAGATTGATGAAGTTTTATTTTAACCTGAGCTAAAAAAGAATCTACGTCAAGTGATTCCGCATTTAAGTAATGGAGAATCATGGCCACTCTAGCAGAATTATAGCGATTGGAATGAACATACAAGTCCACGCAGAGTGGACCACTTCACTAGCAATCATTTTAAAAAGGCAAATTAAAGCAACAAGAATGGTTTTTAACCAATAATTATAAAGTTCAAGTTCATAAAAATTCAATATTTTTTTAAATACAATATTTGAGCATATGTCCTGTAATAAAGTATAACAAGGTTCTATGATGATTTATCTCTTCATCATTATGACACTGTGTGATCTTAGGATGTTGCTGCAAAGTTCCACAACCATAATCATATTCTAAAGTGCAGACTCACATGAGCTTCCACTGTTTGGGATCAGCATTTCTACTGCTACAGGCGGATTTTTTTGTCTTGAGATTGTGCTTATATTTCAATAGAGACACAACCTGGTCATTCTTATCCAGCCATATCCTAATGGAGGGTGCTTGCGAAGCAGTAAAGGCTATGAAATTCCTAGTTTGGGTTAAGGCAAAAGTGCACATTTCATAATCAAGAAAGATCATTGCTTAGTACCTATTGATGCCAAAAGGTAAAGATTTCTTATTAACCTCAAATAATATTTATTTTGTTAATTTCTTTTTCTCATCTATAAACTGACAATTACAAACAGTATGCAGATTGCATTTTTATGATGGTAATGAAGTATATATGTAGAATTTCTACAATTTTTAAAAATGTTTGTTAAAAATTGATTTATAAATTTGAATGCACAATTAAATATTTAGGACTTTTTCCTTGTCTATGTATTTTGTGAATTTGACTATGATATGCCTTGGTGAAGGCTGGTTGTTATTGAACTTAATGGGAGTTCTCCGTGCTTCTTCGATTTTGATGTCCATGATCATTCCAGATTAGGGAAGTTTTCAGCTATAGTTTTTTCAAATACATTTTCTGCCCATTTATCTCTCTCTTCATCTTCTGGGACTCCTATGATATGAAGTTTATTGTGTTTTACTAAGTCGCTGAGTATTCCAAATCTACCTTTGTGGACCATTACCTTTCTTTCTTACTTCCTTTTGGCTTCATTATTTTCCATAATTTGATCTTCTATATCACTGATTTGTTTGTCTGCTTCATCTATCCTCATTTTTATGGACTTCATTTGCGTTTGCATCTTGGTTATAGCAATTTTAATTTTGACCTCACTAGATTTTAGTTCTTTTATCTCTATAGTAAGGGATTCTATAGTGTCTTCTATGCTTTCTCCAAGCCCAGCTAGTATTCTAATAATTGTTGTTTCATATCCTGGTTCAGACATCTTAACTGTATCTGTATTAATTAAATCCCTGTCTGTGAGATCTATCTAGTGTTCTTTCTTTTGGGGTGAATTCCTTCATTTTATCATTTTGCCCAGAGAAGAAAGAGAACGAAGAGCAAGAAAAGCAAAAACAAAAACAAACAAAAATGAAATAAGAAACAAAACAAAGCAAAAAAACAACAAAGGAAAAATAAAAAGAAAACAACAAGGAAAACAAAACACAAAATCAGAAAACCAAAAAGAAAAAAACAAAACAAAACAAAAAGATACCCCCTCCCAACCCCCCAGATCCTGGGTGTTTTTCAGCTTTCTTGTTAAAACTCTAGATCCAAAAATAAAATTAATTAATTAATTTAAGTAGACAAAAATAAAACATATATATGAAAAGTATAGATATAAAAATTTAAAAAATTAATAATAAACATTAAAAGAAGGAATTGGAAAATATAATAAATATATGAAAAAGTAATAAAAATAAAAGAAATAAAGAATAAAAGTAAAAAAGGAAGTTCAATCCTGTTTTCCCTAGAGCTGAAGCTTTGCAGCCCTCTATCATCAATAACCTTGGTGTGAGCTAGTTGTTTGTTTGCGGGGGGTGGGGGGGTACTGCATTGACTCTCAGGCTGACTTGTTTAAGAGGAAATGCTTCTCCACAGCCCAGGGGGATGCGACATGTACAAAGCTCCAGCTTCCATGAGATGGCGCATTCTTGCTCCCTGAAGGATTTTAGCACTGATGAGTGATGAAAATGGCTGTACCCTGCTCTCTAGCCTCAGACCTGAAAGTTCATATTACCTATTATTCAGTGAGCCCCCACAGAAAAGCAATCAATCACTGTGTATCTTTGATTTCCATCAGAACTCTATGTTCACACTGCTCCTCTTGGAGCCTTTTTAATCTCAGGTGTGGACCGAGTTGCAAAACTCCAAATTTTAGGAACACAGGGTGTAAACCCACACTATTCTTCAGGGGAGGGTCTCCCCACAATTGCCAGCCAGTCGCATCAGTAGTCACTCATGGTGGTTTGCAGTTTATAGCAGAAAGCCAACACCAAGACCCACTGCTCTCTGCTGGCTTCTCAGCATCTATGCCTGGCAACAGCATAGCACTTGTTCTTCCTGCAACCCAGGGGATCCTCAGACCACTCTGTAACTTCTGGGATCCTGCCCTTTTTTGCCACCTGAGCACCTTTAATCCAGGCACATCCCCCATGGTAGTGAACTTAAAAGTTCATACTGTGTGCTCCCCCACTTCTATTACTTTGGGGTAGCCTCCCTAAGCAAGCTCCAACTGCACTACCACAACCACAGCTATGTCTCCCCCAAGTGAACTTCCATACCTCCTACCTTCCAAAAGGTGGCCATTTTTATACTTCTACTTATAGACTTGATAGTTTTGTTCTTTCATTTGTTCTCTGATTTCTTGGGTGTTCAGAATAACTTGATAACTATCTAGCTGTTTTCAAGGCTCAGACAAGCTGAGGGTCCTCTTACTCCTCTACCATCTTAACTCCTCCCCTATAGGTAGAATTTCTTAACCTATAAAATAAACGTTCGGTCAGTGTTATCCAACATGATTATTAGAGAGTTGCTAACTCAAGAGAAAGGAGTAAAATTTATAAAGGACAAATAAAGTGTTAAAATCCCCAAATTATCCAATCAAGGGTTTCATTTAAAGTATTTAGGCAGAGGTTCAAATGGAAAATGAGCTAAGACTGACACTGAAACAGGCCAAAAACAAAAGAGAGAGAGAGAGGAAGATAAAAGCCAGTAAATGAGGGTAATTCAGAAGCAAAGTTTAGAAAGAATATGAAATTCTTTTATTTTTGTCCAGGAATATTCTGCTGGACTAGAGCTGAGTTCATGAATGGATCAGGACAAGCTGGTCAAATCCATATTAGAATCCTAAAAGTCATACACAAATATTGCAAAATATTGAAGGATCATACATAAAATGGAATAGAAGTATCTACTATCTATCTAGGAGAGAAAAATCTGGTCCTGAATCATCTGGTTAAGAAGGGATTAACTTCCTATTCTTCCTATTTCAATCATCTCTGTGTGCTTTCTCCTGAGGAAATAGCTAGACATGGCTATTTGAATTCCATAATTCTTGTTTATTTGGGGTATCTGTGTCCCTAGTACAGACAGCACTTTCCAAGAAAAATCAGAGGAAATACTGAGTTGCTGCAGATGTGCTTTGTGTGGATACTTTGTTGGAGAACCAATTTTGCTTACAAAACACTTCCAAAATTTTCTCCAAAGTCTACAACTTTTAAGCTAAAACACTAGATAATAAATACCAGATATCTTTAAATAAGAAATATAATTTCTAGCATTTTCCTCAATGTGCACTGGTTAATATAATTTATTGAGTATATTATTATCACTCTTCATACTCTCACATTGTTGCTTAGGAGTGATTCTCAATGTTCAAGGTAGGCCTTTGTAAGTGAATACATCAGGATCAACTGGTGGGCCTTTTCAAATGAAATAGCTTTCCACATCTTACCTTGTCTACTTTCCTTCCAAGATTCTTATACCTCTCTTCCATTTAGAGACTGTCTTTTTGAGCCATGGTTCCTAACGTTAGTGTACATAATTAGTTTTGGCTGGCTAAAAAAAAAAAAAAAAGTCAAGACCCACTGGAGCAGTGGGGTGTTTAGCAAGGACTAATAAAGTCGGACCCAATTCATGCCTGTAGCCAGTATTCATTGTGTGCTGTTACCCAGTTTCTCACTGTCCCAATTTCTCCCTCAGCATAAGAGGCATAGTTAGATTTTCCTAATGCATATAGTCACTTAGTACGTTCAATAACTCAGAGATATTATTTGTGGTAGATTTGGGAGGTTCTTTGAAAGTACCAGTGTTTGTCTTTCTAACGTAGAAGGAAAAAAAAAAAGATTTAGTTGTCACATCTCCGCCTTCATTTTAGCCATTCAATATTGTCTAATATATGAGTCCTGTAGCTAAATTTTTTCTATTACAAAACAGGAAGTGCATACAGAAATGTGGTATGTATACAACAAGGTGAGATAGAAAATACAAATTTTAAACACAAATTATTGCACTAAGCTGTTTAAGTAAATCATCATGCAGATTTTAAATGCAAGTCAGTTTGACCTGTAATGATTCCTTTTCTCCTCATTGTCAATTTAAAACATAATAATTTTTGTTTTCAAAAAGAATTCTTTCCTCAAGGTAAATTCAGAGAAAAGCATCTACAGAAGAGTGGATAGTGACAGGTATTCAGGCATACTCCCAGCAGTTCATTATTTTTGTTTATATAGTACAAGAGAGATTTTATGTAATTATACATGCAAGGAATATTCCAACTTCATTATCAACTCAAAAACTGTCATGGTGAATGAAGGGCCCACCATATCCAATGGCAGCTATTCTCTGACAAGTTGATGAAATGCATGGTTTGCAAGCAATGACAGAGGAACCTAGCCCTGCTCACACCTCTGCCCCACTCCCATCATTAAATTACTTCCACACATTTAATCACTTTTCTACAGTGACTGAAATTGCACAGCTTAAATGTGCCTTTGTCAAAATATATTTATTCTAATTAAAAGATTTCCATTGCATTTATTATTTATGGTTCAAAATGAATGCTCTATTTAGGATTTCAGTGAATTACTTAACAAAAATATCTTTAGTTTTCTAGATTTGCCAAGAAATGTCTTTTAACTCAAATGCAATCTAAGTTACAAATTATATTCTACACATATTTTAATGTGTAATTGCTTGACCATGCCCAGATTTACTAAAATAAAAAAAAAAAAGTTGTTTTCAAAATACATATTACAGAAGAAATTACTTCTACTAATAGAGCATATTTTTTTTTTTAAAGATTTTATTTATTTATTCATAGAGACACAGCTAGAGAGAGAGGCAGAGACACAGGCAGAGGGAGAAGCAGGCTCCATGCAGGGAGCCCGATGTGGGACTCGATCCCGGGTCTCCAGGATCACGCCCCGGGCTGCAGGCAGCGCTAAACCGCTGCGCCACCGGGGCTGCCCTACTAATAGAGCATATTAAATGTAGAAAAGTTGCTTAAGTAAACCTGGAAAATAATTTTACCTGGCAACTTAGTGAATATCTTAGCTATTTGACTGCTAATATTCATTCCTTTTGCTACAGACAAATACATTTGAATTAGTTGAAGTCATCATTAATATGGTAGGGACTGAACCTTTTGTTTGAACAGTTTCCAACAGCTGGCTCAGCCAATGACTGAGATACTCAAATCACACAGTGGCACTAGTTGTGCCGGCACCACTTATTATTTACTATTTATTAGGAATTATCATTTTCCAAAGAATCCTTGAAAATAGCCAATGTCTACCACTTTCACTAGGTATTTTGGTTCAGTGTCACAATAAATAGCTTTTGCAATTGTTTTATTTATGTTAAGGGGATTTTTAAATCATTGGATTTGATTTGCTAAACATTGATTTATGTTCATTCAACTATATACAATCATACCTTTATATTCCATTTTTATAATTTTTGCTACTGATTCATTTAATATAATCATACTTATTACATATTACATGATATTATTTTGATGTTTAATAAAATTAATAGTCAATAATTTTAATTGTATGCCAAAAATATTAATGAAATATAAGTATTGAATCCAAACTGTCAAACGTTCTACATCTGAAAAATACATTTATTCTATCACAGCACTTTTTTTTTGCTTCTTAACTTGACTGCACATTTTTCTTTACTTTTCTACCAATTTTTATGTTAGCAGCATTGGCAAGAATAATTTTTATTCTGTAAATCATAAAATAAATGGACACATCTTGAAATTCTCATGCATACAGATTCCCCAGGCAAGTACAGATAAAATTTATACTCCTATGTTAAAGGGGTGGAGGTCAGGACAGAGAGAGAGAGAGAGAGAAAGAGACATTGAGAGAGCGAGCACCCCCTTAAAAGAAAGAACTAATATGTGTATCTGTGTAACAATGTGATTTAAATTTACAGTAATATGCAGGAAGTATAGTTGTTATTTTGTAAATTTCTGGCATAAGAAATAAAAATAAATCAAAATCACAAATCATTCTTTTGGAAGATACATTAAAATTCTGATCTGCTAAGAAAAAAGTCAACAAACACAGGTAGTTGTTACCAATTAGCATAAATCTAATAGTTTTTAAGGCATTTTAACAAACACTACAGTTGATGAGCTTATAATTATCAACTCTGTTTCTTACTTTTTAAAACTTCCACCTTCACTATCACATTGTGAACTATCACTCAGTGGCAAATTATAATTCTCATTTAGGTGACACTGTAATAAGCATTAAAGAAGAATTAAAATTAACTCTGTAACTTACTACTTACATAAACAGTGAAACCATGTGTGTATGTGTCTGTATATTCAAAACAGGGAGTGGATACATTTATATAAGTACATTCATATTTGCATATATAGGTTTCTCATGCCAAATACTATGTTAGAAAAATCTAAGAATCCTGTTAACTGATCTATAAATGAAATCCTTAAAGGGCGACATATAATATGAGTTGATATATAATATGAGTTGAAATACTCACTGTGGAAGGATTGAAGAATATTGATTGTCCACTCATCTATTAGTCTTCCTGTTTTTGTTATCTGGATACATTTGAGCTGATTTGAAGATTCTCTTGATTCAATCCAACAAATCATGTCTTCATTATAAATAAAATCCAGAGTATGAATTTCATTTCCATTGACTGAGCTCAGGGTTGCCATTTTACTTCCATTAAGATAGAAAACTTCAATTGTTTCAGAATTTGCAATTAAAAGCATAGGCAACCTATCTGTAGGTTCTGGAATAAAGGAGAAAGAGACATGAGTTCAATAAGAGGCAATTTTTTTTCACACTATTGCATTACTTACTAAAAACTTATTTCTATATTTTAACGTATCTCTAATAAAATTGCTGGCAAAAGTATTTACTAATAATTCCTATAAGAGAGGAGGCAAAATGATGGAATAGTAGGGGTCCTCAATTCATCTGGTTCCACAAATTTACCTAGAGAACTTTCAAAACATTCTGAACACCTACAAATTCAACCTGAGATGTAAAGAGAGCACAGCTGGAATGCTAAAGAGAGAAAAGTGATAACTTCTGACATGGTAGGAAGGCAAAAAAAAGAGGTGGGGAGAGGAGCCATGGCAAGCCCAGCAAACTGGGCCCAGAAGCAAAGCCAAGCTGAGGCAAGCTTTGGCACAAAAGCTGAGCCCTGGCCAAGTAGGAACTTTAAAAATCCAAAGCTGAGTCTTCCTGACTGAAAAGTGCTCACCAGGGAAATAGGGCAAAATCCCAGGAGGGGCAGTGAAGCCTCAATATTCCTGGAGACACAATAAGAATAGGGGCACCCAGGAAAAGGCTCATCGCAAATCTCAGTCAGATTGTGGTAAAGGGCTGGAATGCTGCAACCCTCTGGGGCATTTGGAGAAGCTGGCTAGTTTTCCTGGCAGGCGCTGGAGCTCCCTTGACCCTAGAACCTGGCAATGGATGGAGGTAGCTGTCCTCCATTCTCTTTGGCGGAGGCAGATCTCAGGAGCACAGGTCCATCTGCACAGGGATGATGATCCAAGGGCACTGAAGCAGACAAGCCTGGCTATCCACCATGCCCTTCAGGAGAGGCAGACCTGGGAGGGCACAGGACAGTGAGATTCTCCCGTCAATGGGTGACCTTCAATTTATGCAGATCAGTGCACCTGTGCCTGCCCACAGGAACATCTAGGCCATTGTGGACTGGAAGACTGTGTTTCGGTACTAATGGGAAGCAATTGGCTCCAGAGCTGAAGATATGCCCATCGCCATTTTTAATTTTTTTCCTTCTTTTTGCCTTTCACCTGGAAGAGGCAGAACCTCTAGAACAAAGGCTGCAAAGAATAAACAGCTCATATGAGCCCAGAACCCAATAAGAGAAGGGACAGCTCTGCCCCGGCACAGACACCCAAGAATCAGTACAACAGACCCCGATTGCAGAAGAACTGCTGGAGGAATAAGGGAAGACCAAGTTCACTGACCAAGCAGCACTGGAAAGCTCCAGGACTGAGGGAAAATAGTATATAGAACTAGAGGGTTTTTTTCATTACAATTTGTTTATATTTCAGGTTAAAAATTTCCAATATTTTTTCTCTTTTCCTGCTTTAACTATAATATTTACAAACTCTTCATTTTTTGAAGCTTTTTCCTTTTTGACTTTCATATTTCTACAATTACATGTCTTAGTTATAATTTTCATTTTTGGATTCCCTTCAACGTATTCAGTTTAATTTTGGTAGATGTACAAGTAATGGTTTTTTGTTTTTTGTTTTTTTAATTTTCTGTCTTGTTGTGTTTTATAATGGTGGAAGTTAGTACCTTCTAACACATGGACCATAATACACCCAGAACCAGGTGTAACACCTTGTTGGTTCATTCTGTGAGACTATAATCTTGTTCTTACCATTCTGCTCCCCTCTTTTATCTTGTTTCTTTCTTTCTTTCTTTCTTTTTTTTTTTTATTTTGGCCGATGTTGGGTCTCTATATAAGTTTTTCTGGTTTTTATAAATTTGGGACTGAGCATCTGCTAACATACAGAACAAAATACACTGAGAACCAAGAGGATAACTCTCTACGTCCCCTTGGGGACACTATATTCTGTCTCCACCAGCACTTTCTCACCACCCACTCCTTTTTTTTTTTGTTTTGTTGTTTTTGTTTTTGTTTTATTTTTAATTTGTTTTAAAATTTGTTTTTCACTTTAGTGGTCCTTTTATTTTCTTCTGTTCTTCTTTTTTTTTTTTTTATTTTCTAGTCTCTGAAATCTTCAGAATTACCTAGGGTCTATTTTATTTTATTTATTTTTTTTTTAAATTTTATTTATTTATGATAGTCATACAGAGAGAAAGAGAGAGGCAGAGACACAGGCAGAGGGAGAAGCAGGCTCCATGCACCGGGAGTCTGATGTGGGATTCGATCCCGGGTCTCCAGGATCGCACCCTGGGCCAAAGGCAGGCGCCAAACCGCTGCGCCACCCAGGGATCCCCCTAGGGTCTATTTTACATAGGTCATGGTTGATATTCTTGACTGTTTGCTCATACAGCCACTCTGCACTGGACAGAATGACTAGAAGGAATAATTCACAAAAGAAAAAAAAACCCAGAAGTAATACTCTCTGCAACAGAATTGCTGGATGTGTATTTAAACACAACATCAAAGATACAATTCAGAAATACAATTATAAAATTATGGGTGGCTCTGGAAAAAAGCATAAAGGACTCTAGGGATTCTCTTACTGCTGAATTAATTTCTAATCAGGCCAAAATTAAAAATACTTTAACTGAGATATAGTCTAAACTAGATGCTCTAACTGCTAAGATTAACAAGGTGGAAGAGAGAGTGAGTGACATGGAAGACAAGTTGATGAAAAGGAAGGAAGCTGAGGGGGAAAAAAAGAGAAAAACAAGAACCCACAAGGAAAGGCTTAGGGAAATAAATGATAGCTTGAGAAGGAATAATATTCATCTTATTGGGGTTCCAGAATATATATATATATATAGCCACAAAGTATATTTGAACAAATCATAGCTGAGAAAAGGGATCTGGGGAAGGGAACAGGCATTCAGATGGAAAAGACAAAGAGTCCCTCCCTCATATTAACAAAAAACGTTCAACACCTCAACATTTAATAGTGAAACTTGCAAATTACAAAGATAAAGAGATAATTCTTAAAGCAGCTTGAGACAAGAGATTCGTAACTTACAAGGGGAGAAATATCAGATTAGTAGCAAACCTCTCCACAGAGACCTGGAAGGCCAGAAAGGGCTGGCAGGATGTATTCAGGGTACTAAATGAGAAAAATTGCAAACAAGAATATTTTATACAACAAGGCTATTATTCAGAATAGAAGGAGAGATAAAGAGCTTCCAGGACAGACAGAAACTGAAAGAATATGTGACCACCAAACTGGCTTTGCAAGAATTATTAAGGGGGACCCTGCAAAAGAAAGAGGAAGCCCAAAGAAACAATCCACAAAAACATGGACTGTATAGGTATCACGATGACACTAAATTCATATCTTTCAATAGTTACTCTGATATAAATGGACTAAATGATCCCATCAAAAGACACAGGATATCAGACTGGATAAAAAAGCAAGACCTATATATATATGATGTCTACAAGAGACTCATTTTAGACCAAAGGATACCTCCAGACTGAAAATGAAGGCGTGGAGAACCATTTACCATTCAAATAGTCCTCAAAAGAAAGGTGGGGTGGTAATCCTCATATCAGATAAATTAGATACCAAAGATCATAATAAGAGACAAAGAGGGACAATATATCATACCTAAAGGGTCTATCCAACAAGAAGACCTAATAATTATGAATATTTATGCCTCTAATGTGGGAGCAGCCAAATATATCAATTAATAACGAAAGTAAAGAGATACCTACCTAATAATACATTAATAGTAGGTGACTTCAACACAGAACTCTCAGCAAAAGACAGATATTCTAAGCAGAGCATCACTAAAGAAACAAGGGCTTTGAATGATACACTGGATCAAACAGACTTCACAGATATATAACAGAACATTCCTCTCTAATGCAACTGGATACCCAGTCTTCTCAAGTTTACATGATTAGGATACCAAAAGAGTGGTATTGTCCCCTGCATATTTAGACCACAATGCTTTGAAACTGGAACTCAATCATAAGAAGATTTGGAAGAAACTCAAACATGGAGGTCAAAGAGCATCCTACTAAAAGATGAATGGGTCACCAGGAAATTAGAGAATAATTAAAGAGTCATGGAAATTAATGAAAATGAGAATGTAACCGTTCAAAATCTTTGGGATACAGCTAAAACAGTCCTAAGAGGGAAATAGATCTCAATCCTCCCTTAAAAAATTGGAAAAAACTCAAATACACAAGCTAACCTTGTACCTAAAGAAATTGGAGAAAGAACAGCAAATAAAGCCTACACCAAGCAGAAGAAGAGAGATAATGAAAATTAGAGCAGAAATAAATGAAATAGAGACCAGAAGAACTGCAGAACACATCAACAAAAATAGGAGCTGGTCCTTTGAAAGAATTAATAAGATAGATAAACGCCTTGCCAGTCTCATTAAAAAGAAAAAAGACTCAAATTAATAAAGCCATGAATGAAAGAGGAGAGATCACAACCAATGTCAAGGAAATACAAAAGATTTTAAAAACGTGTTATGAGCAACTATTTGCCAACAAAGTAGGCAATCTAGAAGAAATGGATGCATTTCTGGAAACTCACAAATTACCAAGTGTGGAACAGGGAAAAACATAAAACCTGAACAGGTCAACAGCCAGTGAAGAAACTGAAGCAGTCATCAAAAACCTCCCAAGACACAAAAGTCCAGGGCCAGATGGCTTCCCAGGGGAATTCTATCAAACATTTCAAGAAGAAATACCTATTCTACTAAAACTGTTTCAAAGGATTAAAGGGAGAGAATACTTCCAAACTTCTTCCATGAGACCAGCATTACCTTGATCCCAAAACCAGACAAAGATCCCACCAAAAAGGAGAATTAGAGACCAATATCCCTGATGAACATGGATGCAAAAATTCTCAACAAGATACTGTTTTAGGATTAACAGTACATTAAGAGGATAATTCACCTTGACCAAGTGGGATTTATCCCTGGGATGCAATGTTTGTTCAACACTGGTAAAACAACCAACGTGATAGATCACATCAACAAGAAAATAACAAGAACCATATGATCCTCTCAATACATACAGAGAAGGCATTTGACAAAATACAGCACCCATTCCTGATTAAAACTCTTCAAAGTGTAGGGATAGAAGGAACATTCTTCAAAATCATAAAAGCCATTTGTGAAAAGCCCACAGCAAATATCATTCTTAATGGGGAAAAACTGAGAGCCTTTCCCCTAAGATCAGGAATACGACAGGGATGTCCAGTCTCACCACTGCTATTCAACATAGTACTAGAAGTTCTACCCTCAGGAATCAGGCAACAAAAAGAAATAAAAGGCATTTAAATTTGTAAAGAAGTCAAACTCTCCATCTTTGCAGATGATGTGATATTTTATGTAGAAAACCCATAAGACTCCACTCCAAGATTGCTAGAACTCATACAGTAATTCAGCAATATGGCAGGATACAAAATCAGTGGCATTTCTGTACACTAACAAAGAGATTGAAGGAAGAGAAATTGAGGAATCAATCCCATCCCATTTACAGTTGCACCCAAAACCATATGATACCTAAGAATAAACCTAACCAAAGAGGTAAAAGATCTATATTCTAAAAATTACAGAAAACATATGAAAGAAATTAAGAAAGACATAAAGAGATGGGAAAACATTTCATGTTCATGGATTGGAAGAATACATATTGTGAAAATGTCTATGCTACCCAGGGCAATTTACACATTCAGTGCAATCCCTATCAAAATACCATGGACTTTCTTCACAGAGTTGGAACAAATAATCTTAAGATTTGTGTGGAATAAGAAAAGACCTCAAATAGCCAGAGGAATATTGAAAAAGAAAACCAATGCTAGTAGCATCACAATGGCTAATTTCAAGCTGTACTACAAAGCTGTGATCATCAAGACCACATAGTACTGATACAAAAACAGACACACAGATCAATGGAACAGGATAGAGAACCCAGAAATGGACTCTGAACTCTATGGTCAACTCATCCTCAACAAGGCAGGAAAGAATATCCACTGGAAAAAGGACAGTCTCTTCAATAAATGGTGTTAGGAAAATTGGACAGCTACATACAGATAAATGAAACTGGACCAATCTCTTAACTATACACAAAGTTAAACTCAAAATGGTTGAAAGATCTAAATGTGAGACAAGAATCCATCAAAATACTAGAGGAGAACACAGGCAACAACATTTTTGAACTTGGCCACCGCAACTTCTTGCAAGACACATATATGAAGGCAAGGGAAACAAAAGCAAAAGTTAACTATTAGGACTTCATTAAGTCCCAAGCGTTTTTCATAGATAGATTCTGCAGAGCAATGGAAACAATCAACAAAACCGAAAGGCAACCGACAGAATGGGAGAAGATATTTTCAAATGACATATCAGATAAAGGGTTAGTATCCAAGATCTATAAAGAACTTATCAAAATCAACACCTAAGAAACAAACAATCGAGCTATGAAATGGCAGAAGACATGAACAGACATTTCTCCAAAGAAGACATGGCCAACAAGCGCATGAAAAAATGCTCCACATCACTGGCCATCAGGGAAATGTAAATCCAAACCACAATGAGATACCACCTCACACCAGTGAGAATGGTGAAAATTAACAAGACAGGAAACCACAAATGTTGGAGAGGATGTGGAGAAAGGGGAACCCTCTTGCACTATTGGTGGGATTGCAAACTGGTGTAGCCACTCTGGAAAACTGTGTGGAAGTTCCTCAAAGAGTTGAAAATAGACCTGCCCTACAACCCAGCAATTGGACTACTGGGTATTTACCCCAAAGATACTGATATAGTGAAATGCTGGGACACTTGATCGCAATGTTCATAGCAGCAATGTCCACAGCAGCCAAACTGTGGAAGGAGCCACAATGTCCTTCGACAGATGAATGGATAAAGAAGATATGGTCTATGTATACAATGAAATATTACTCAGCCATCAGAAAGGATGAATACCCACTATTTGCTTCAATATGGATAGAACTGGAGGGTATTATGCTGAATGAAGTAAGTCAATCGGAGGACAATCATCATATGGTTTCACTCATATATGGAATATAAAAAATAGTAAAAGGGATTAAAAGGCAAAGGAGGGAAACTGAGTGGGGAAAACTTAGAGAGGAAGACAAACCATGAGAGACTCCTAACTCTGGGAAACAAAGGGCTGTGGAAGGGGAGGTAGGCAAGGGGATGAGGTAACTGGGTAATAGGCACTAAGGAGGGCAGGTGATGGGATGAGCCCTAGGGTTATACTATATGTTGGCAAATTTAATTTAAATTTTAAAAACAAAGAAAATAATTAAAAAATAATAAAGTTAATACAGAGAAGCCCTAAAAAATAATTCCTATATATGCTTCATTAACTATATATATTTCAGTTCACTTCTCTAAAGAAAACATAGTCTACTGAACATTTTATTCTTAGTTGCAATGTGTTGTGTAAATGCTATTTTGTATTCTTAGTTGCAATGTGTTGTGTAAATGCTATTTAGTTGATAAAGTAAGTTTCATTGTTGATAAAGTAAGTTAGGTGAGTTTGTTTTTGTTTGTTTGTTTTGTTTGTTTTTATGGGGGGAAGTTTGTTTGTTTGTTTCAACAATGAGGATGGTTCTGGACTGACCTCTCCATACAGTTTTATAGTCTTCCCTTGTGAACAAGGCATGCTTTTTTGAGGTGGATGTATGAAACAGAAGTGGATTTTCTGGAATGGAACATGCAAAGCCCATGGGCCCACAAACAACACCTGTAACTTCAGCCATACTGACTCCTTGACCTACTCACATTCCCTTAATGCCTAGATTATGATTACTGAGCCATTTCTTTCCATGTTTCTTCTCTACATTCAGGAAAGTAAGACTGTAGAGGTAAAAGAAATTTGCTCAATATCACTTTTAGAATAATTCATCTTTGCTTGTGTTAGGATTAGTGAGTTTTTGATGAATTTCAATACTTGTTAAGATTTAAAGGTAACAGTAAAATTTCATGTAAAATTAATATTGAAAGAGGTTAGCTATACAGTCATAATCAGAGTAGATGTTTTGCTAATTAGGATATAAGAAAAATTTGGAAATCTTTGATTCCTCTTTTTTTCTGTGCTACATACAAAGTATTAGTAAGTACTCTTGATTCTGATGCCGAACATATCAGTAATCCCGCCTCTTGTCAGGGATTATTACTACCAACTGGCTCCAAGCTGCCATCATCTGTCAACTAGATCATTCCAAGAGCCTTCTAACTGGTTTCTCTGCTTTCATCAGTGTCCTCCTCCTCTTTATCTCAACACAATAGGCAGAGTTATACCTGTAAAATGCTAGTGTCAATCAAGTCAATCTTTTGCCCATTTCCTCAAAAGGCTCCCATTCCAATCAGAGTAAAAATCAAAGCCTTTATAATGGCTGCTAAAGCCTTCTATAATCTATATTCATTACCTGTTTGACCTCATTTCCTTTATCTTCTTACTACTCTCACCCTTGTCATCTCCCTCCAGACACCCTGCCCTTCTTACTGTTTCTTGAACAACAAGCCAAATAAGCTTCCATCTCAGGGGCTCTTCCTTGCTCCTAGAGTAATCACTCCCATATATCAGAATGCCTGACATACTTGCCTCCTTTCGGGTATTATTTTAATGTAAACTTTCTGGTGAAGACTTCTCTAACCCCTTTACTTTGTGAGAATTGCAAGCCCTACAAATCAGGTTCCTTGTGTTTTACTCAGAACATTATTTGGATTTTTATCTCCTAAGAAATGAACCCAATTGAGGCATAAAATTCTCTACCTTCAGAAAGACACTAGAAGTTTTTGACTGAATAAAAACATCAAAACAAACAAACAACAAAAATTCTCAATGAGATTATAAAATTAATTAGCTCAACAAAAGGAAGTCTCAAAAACTCTGAGATCATTTCCACGATAAAGAGTTCTCTAAGAAGAATTTGTAAAATTGTGAATTATCTCTGCTTGACATAACCTTGTCAAGGGACCACATCATAGCTTGGATAACTAGTTGGCTTCTCTCTTAACTTCTTCAAGCCATCTTGAATTATGTAATGCTTGCCTTCGCCTTTCCCTAATTTGGAAGTCCAGATCTGGTCCCTTTTCAACACTCCTAGCTCTGTTGTTTTCGAGTTGATCTTAGCACTTCTGAAACCTGCTGGATCATAGATTTCTCAGGTTATGAAGGGATCTTAGATGGCTGTGTTATCAGGTTAACAAAGATATACTGCCAGTCTGTTGGTGCTTACTGTCTTCATTTGACAATTGAAACTATCTTTAGTGAAATTGACTCACATAAAAAGTGAACCACTACTGAAAGCTTCTTTGCTTTCAAGCTTTATGAGAAGTCCAGATGTAGACAATAATTTTGTAACTGGTTACTAGTCAGTAAATGTAGTTATGTAATAAGCATTCTTTGGAATGAGGCTAGAATATGAAGGAACACTGATTCCCCTTAGAAAATGAGATGAAAATGAATTAATGGTCAACACAGACAATGCTTACTTGACATAACTGATCAATCTATTTGATTTTTGTAGTTGCTTTTTGAGTGAATCCGTTGACTCTTCTAATACAAAACATTAGAACTACTGACTTTATACCTTCTGATAAACAGAAAAGTAAAGTCAGATGCTTCATAATTGGATATAGTCTGATTTGATAATGACACAAAATTCACAGGACATACTGGAAGAAAGATACTTGTTAGTTATAATGTGCTTCACTGAAATAATACTTATGAGTCTAAGATAATTATTAACTGTGATAATACACAAATAACATAAGGCCTACTTATGGGGGTAGGAAGAAGCCTGAGAAACACAAGAATCCACAAAATAATCAGGCTAAGGATATAAACCTTTTTTGTTGTTGTTGTTTTTGTTCTACTTCATGAAAGCCTGCATAGATAATTTGCCTCAACCTCAACTATGTCTGATTTCCAGTGTGCATCATTACCTTGAGTTTCTACATGTCAGTGAAAGAATACCATTAGCTTGGGTAATGAGGATAAAAATCTGACCAGAATAAACATGATGTTCTTTAAAAATGTCATGTTTAGAGTCAGTGGACAGTCTTCCCAAAGGAATAGTCGGAAAGTACATTATATGACTTTAGTCAAAGGAATATCTATATCAACACTTAGAAGTAATAAATTCTAACTTTCCATATAGAAGAGTTCAAAGCATAAGAAAGCATTCAATGAATATTCTAACTTAGGGAATGAAGACTCAGCTTGAGTAAACCTCCCCAACAGGCTGTCAATCGAGTCATGCTGGGGGAGGAAAATTGTCCTCATCTTCTTCACCATTCACCATATGTCAACAGCATTAAAAATAGGTATTTTCTCCCCCTAACAGTTAGGAAGATGTGTATTTATGCTCTGTATGATCTGAAAATATTTTTCCTATCATATATGTTATATTAATCAGTACTACAATTTTTGAAGACTGATTAGGAAACTGTGAATTAAAAAGAGAAACTTGGAAGTAGAAAGAAGCTCATCTAACTAGATTCATAAAAATGACTATTTAAATTCTAAGCCACTATAACCACATCCTTGCAAATATATCCTTATCCTCTCATAGTCAAGAATATACTAAATGTATATGTATATACTTTAAACAATATGATTTTGACAGATGGCTGATGCTAAATGAGTGTTGTCAGAGTGAATAAAACTTATTTTTAAGATTTCCTTTAAACTTTTTCTTCCATTCAATTCTAAGAATATTAGTTCAGCTATTTTCTTTTTACGTGATTAGAATTTTGGATTCAGGTATTTACAAATAAATATAAGCCTAATAAATATTTGTTAGAACAAATGTATATACATGAATATATATATATATATATGTATACATGTTCATTAATTAGTTACATTGTGTTCTAATTTCCCCATAATTCTGAACATCTATCTCCACTGAATGAAGTTCAGTGTTGAGTCAAAGATCATTTATCTCCACTTAATGAAGTTCAGTGTTGAGTCTAAGATGAAAAAACAAAAGACAAAAAGAGTCTCAGGTTCAACTGGATAAGAGTTAAATAATGTCTCACATGTAAAATATATAAAATGAAGAGTCAGAGTAAGACAATGTATAAAAAAATGTAAAAAAAAAAACAAAAACAAAAACTGCTCAGCAGTTGAGCATCTGCCTTCAGCTCAGGGAGGGATCCTGGAATCCAGGATCGGGTCCCACATTGGGTTCCCTGTGGGAAGGCTGCTTCTTCCTCTGCCATGTCTCTGCCTCTCTCTCTGTATCCCTCATGAATAAATAAATAAAATCTTTTAAAAAAATAAGTATTGAGCTAAGTAAAAAAATGCATATTGCTATAACTCTGCTATAATTTATCTTAGCACTACTTTTACTGTCACAATGTATTTATGCTAAACTATTATTTGTATGAAAATGCTTTGTTTATTGTATGTTTATTTTATTATTTAGTATTTATAGGTCTAAGGTACCCAACTAGAATCTGAAGGAGATCAATAAAACATACGCCTTGAAGAAAAATATAATCTAGCAGAAAGATTAAGATGTATATACGAAGGTCTATATTTTTTAAGTCAAGTTTGACACCTTTTATAAAAGATAGATAGTGGATTGTGTTTCAAAGAATGGTTAGCTATATTTGTTATGGTCTGAATGTTCATGTCCCCCCAAATTCATATGTTGAAATCCTAACCACCAAAAGTGATGGTGTTAAAGGGGGAGGCCTTTGAGAGAGACTTAAGTCATGAAGGTGGAGGCTTCATGAATGGGATTAATACCTTTTAAAAGAGTCTCCACAGAGATGCTTAGCCCCTTTCACCGTGTAAGAATACAGTAGGTCTTTGACGCAGTAGTCCTCACCAGATCATCCTGGCATCCTGATCTCAGACTCCTAGACACTGGAACTCTGAGAACTAATTGTTCATAAGCCACCCAGACTGTGATATTTTGTCACAGCAACACAAATAGAATAAGAATTATCTGTTTAATAGTGTCAAAAATCCCTTAATGGTAATGGCATTTGATCTCAGCTTTGCCTTAATGGAGAAACGGGTATTGAAATGTAGGGATGCAAATGCAGGTGAAACAAGTGGTTTTGATGAAAGCATAGATATTGGAAAAACTAGAATATGTTGGGAAGTAGTGATCTCAGTTTCTAGTTTTCTGGAGGGTACAGTATATATGAATGGTGAAATACTTCATAATGACAGTAACAAAGCTAGCCCCTTTTGAGTATATCTTAGGAGTCAGATACTATAATGCATGCTTTGTATTTATTAGTTTATTCACAACATATCTATTAATCAGGTGCTAATATTAACCACATTTTATAGATAAGAAAATGAAGTTACATAGAATTTAAGCAACTTGCTTAAGATCTCATTGCCGCTTAGTGAAAAGAACTGGATTCAAACTCAGAGTTTACAGTAGGTGAGAAAGTATTTTGAGGAAAGACTGTATAAACAGTTCATTGAACATCAAGGTGATAAACTTATTTTTAATTTGGGTTGTAATGAGAAACCAGTGTACATTTTAGAAGTATAATGTGATCAAAACTGTGCTTTAAGATCAAAGCTGGAAATGATTCTTAGAATACTATATGGGTGAGTAGAATATAATGGGTGGGTTTCCCACTGAACTTTTTACATTGTTTTCACTTTTACTTTTAAAGTAGTATATAGTATAATTCTGGGGTGCCTGGGTGGCTCAGTTAGTGAAGCATCTGCCTCCAGCTCAGGTCATGATCATAGAGTTCTGGTGTCAAGCCCCAGTCGGGTTCCCTGCTCAGTGGGGAGTCTGCTTCTCCTTCTGCCCCACCCCCACTAGTATGCTCTTTCTGTCTGTCTGTGTGTCTGTCTCTCAAATAAATAAATAAATAAATAAATAAATAAATAAATAAAATCTTTTTTTAAGTGTTATAGTATAATTCTATCCAACAATAAGGTAATAAATATGTAAAAGTCTTGTATACATATTTCATTGGTGGTAGCACTCTGGAGTGACGTTGGAAAGGAGTTAGGGGAAAGGAAAAGGTAGCTTTGTTCCTGTTTAGATTGATGCAGTGAAAAAAGAAAGAATGGCCATGTGTGCCAACATTCCTATTGGAAACTGACATCATCAGAAGAAATGTAAGCCCCAGATAATACTCAGAGCATATTAGGTTCTCCATTGTATGAATATACACTGTTATTTAATCTTATTTTTAATTTTGAAAAAGCAATGCAAATTAAAAAAAAAACAATTGTGGGATATTGGCATTGGATATCTGGATTACTGATATAGAAATGTTATTTTAATTTCTTTGAAAATAGGTAATAAAAACCTAAAATAGGTGGTTTTGACTTCCTCAGTAGAGATGGATTCATGTAATGAAGTAGAAGTTCTAAATTTTATAGACAAGGAGTCCAGATTATGCAGAAATTTTAGAGTTGGGTGATGAGGAAAATAAGTGTTATTTAAAAGAAACAGGAAAGAAAGTAGAGTCAGTTCTAAGAGATGATGATGAATTTAGTGTTGGCATATTATTAGCATAGTGTCGTGTTTTGTAATATTAATTTTGGCATTATAAAAACTCATCAGGTAAACTACTTATCCACCTGCATTAACGATAGACTTCTAAACAGTTTTAACTTTTTGTTATTTACACTTTATTACTGAAATGCAAGTATCTTCATTTAGAGTATATTTTGATTTGAAAGGTGGTGATTGAAAAGCAATGAGATATTCTGTTTCTGAGGAATAAGGATAATTTTACAAAACAATTAAAATCAATAATATTGCACCATGTACACAAAAAAGCATTTCATTTTGCAAATGACCAGCTCTCACAATTTCTTTGTTTCTTAAAGAACTAGTCTATCAGAGCAAGGAAGTATTTCTCCTATTATCTGGAAGGCTTTACTTGGCATATGTTCAGCATTCAAGAAATGAATGACACATGGAAAAATGCTTCAACAGGGAGTCTCTAATGTTTCTAAAGGTGTTTCACTGAATTTTTGCACTTAAGAATGATAGTGTATTCTAGTTTCAATAAGTAAAATGAAATAAATAACACAGTGATTTTCAATCAGGGAAGTGAAAGACATTTAATTGATAACTAAAGGGTTATATTAGTAAATTTCAAATGCTCAAAGGAAAATTTATTCAAATTTTAGGTCATTACATTAATATTAGAAGTAGCAGATGGTCCAGGGATGTCAATTAACATAAGTTACTGAGAGGTGGCTACTTTCAAATCTCTTCATCATCTTTCTAATTATAGGAAATAAGAACTACTTTAGCTATAGAAACACTTTTTTAAAGACTTATTTATTTATTTATTCATGAGACACAGAGAGAGAGACAGAGGCAGAGACATAGGCAGAGAGAGAAGCAGGCTCCATGGACGGAGCCTGATGTGGGACTCGATCCCAGGGCTCCAGGAACACGCCCTGGGCCAAAGGCAGAGGTTCAACTGCTGAGCTACCCAGGCGTCCCTAGAAACACGTTTTTTATTTTTTTTTTCTCAATCTACACATGTCCTTCTAAGTTATAAATTGTTAATCATTGACTTGAAAACATAATATATATTGGATCATTTTAAAATTGCATTTAAATAACTCCTATTCATAAATAGTTCTTGTTTTAAAGAATGAGTCTATTTAAAAAAGCCACATTTTATTTGTCCCCCAAAATGAAAAGACTGTTTTAGTTATTTGCATGTTTATTCATTTAACAAATATCTCTCTGAACATGGCTAGCCTCTGCCAGGTACTGCTCTAGATGCTAGGGATGTAGCAGTTATTGAAACTATAAAATCCCTGTTTCCAGAGAGCCTACATTTTAGTGAACAAAGCAGACAACAAGCAAACAAATACTATTTAATATTGTTTGCACTAATAAATTCTATGTAGAAAGATAAAGCATTGTTAGTAATTGGGATGCAGGCTGCTTCTTAAAGAGAGTAGTCCAATTCAGAATGCTCTTAAACGTTTGAAACAGTTTGAGAGAAATAATGGAGTCAAGGATGACTCCAATCTTTTGGCTTGAACAGCTGGGTGGAGGGTGACATATACTACTGTCTGAGGAGAGAATCAAGACTTTGGGACACAAAATGTTTGATATTCCTGTTAAAATTTCAGACGAGATATTGAATTGTATTTTAACATTCAAATGAGTTTGGTGTTCAACAGAGAAGTCAGGGCTAATGATGAAAATTTACGAGCCTCAGTCTCTAGATGCTTTATAAAACCATGGAAGAGGCTCTATTTTTAAAGCTGTGATACAGTATGAGAGTACTTAGGAAATCAATAAAGGAAGAGCTGTCCAAAGAACTGAAGGAGGTCACGTCAAAAATAATGAGGATAATGCAGCAAAATAAACAGAAAAAAAAAAAATCCTAGTCAGCTAAGGAAAACTCTAAAATGTACTACTCTAAAAAAGAAAGTATTCTTGGAGGAGACAAGGATCAATTGTGTGCTAAGAATTGATAACTGAGTAATTAGGCAACAGGTCGTCACTGGTAACTCTGACAGTAGAGGTGTAAGTGACTCATAAGAATGTAAGACCAAGTAAAGTGGGTTCAAAACAGAAGGAGAGGAAGTAGAGAAAGTAGAAAATCCTTTCTGTGAGTTTGTGAGTTTCTCTATGCAGGGAAATGAAAAATGTAAGGGTAGCTGAAGAGGACTATCAGTTTAAGGAAAGTTGTTTTGTCTTTTGTTGTTTTTGTTTGTAAAGACAACAAGCTTGTAGACTTATGGAAATCATCCATCAGAAGTCAAAATACTAATGATTCAAGGAATAGATCAGGCAATTACACAAGTCTAATTCTTGAATAGACGAGAGAAGATGGAATTGATGCACAATTAAAAGGATTGGCCTTAGATGAGAGTGCAGTGTATTTTTCCATTCAAGTGAGACAAAGATGGAACATTTAGTTCTAGATTCAGACAGATTGGTAGGTTTAATAAAGTTCACAGTGAGAAAGTACTCTTTTGGTTACTTCTATTTTCTCAAGTAAATATGAAATAAAAATCATAATGTTAGAATAAGGAGAAAGTAGGTAGATATATGAAAATTCATTATCTGGAGTCAGGGAAGGAAAAAGCCCTTATAAAACAGTATTTCACTGTTTTCTGACAGGGTTGCCAAAGGATATAAACATACGACCTAGAGTTAAGACACCGATTTTCTGCTTTGCTTTTAAAAAGACAAATTAGTTCTAAGTACTCAATAGTGATTTTATACCAAACTTCGAGCTACTTTCCTAGGTATATTGTTTGAAATTTGATGGTATGTTGTTCTAAACTTCTAAAGATTATTAAGATATAATTTATCTAATAATTTGGCAAGTGTTATCTGTCAGGGAAAGCTCCGATGGAGGCTCTGTGAGTCCTCGTGCTAAGAAGAAATGGTCACACACATTCAAAAGATGCAACCAGTACAATGAATTTTTTTTTCTCAGGACTAAAATAACTCTAAAAGGCTTGACTCAGGAGAATAGGCAGGATATCAGTCCTCAAAGTCAAGGACTAGTATGGACTCTAGGGGGAGTCCTGAGAGGTATTCCCTAACTGTGGTTATTTCCTTGTTGATTGCTATTGATGCAGAGGATGCCTTGAAGGCACTCCGATTTTTTTTTTCTTATTAGAAAGGACAAAATATTCTCTTTTTCTCAGCTTTATTATTTCCCTGAGGATTTTAATAGCTATATACTTCTACTTTTCCCAAACAAAGTAATAGAGGAGTTACATACATATGTACATCCTGGCCTCATCTTAAAATTAAACAACTTGTAATTTTTATGAATTTAAATGTGCCTCATTTGTTTTCTATTTTCATTATACGTCCAGTTTTGAGACAAAAAAGAGAGTTAATTGGAGAGCATGTACGACCCATCACTTATTCTAAATTGAGAATTTAATTAATAGTTCCATAGCTATTCTACAAAAAATAAAATAGAAGGATAGAAATTTATACCTATGTTGTATAGGTATAAATAAATACAGTTATAAAAATAAATTTTATCAATTGTCAAATCTAGAGCCCATAAATGTGGCCCTATGATTCTTTAAACCCATACAAAGAAGTCCTTAGCAAGATTGCAGCTATGATGTTAACTAGTAAAGCAAATGGAAGACATGCATTTTTTTTTCTGTGTCTGATATTTTCCTAAACTCTCGATAAATCAAAGGTGTCATGACACATAAGACACCATGGTTACATTTTCTGTTTATGATGTCAAGAAAGGTACTAGACTGTGACAGTAATGCCCTCTAGTAAAAAATAATAATAATAAATTTAAAAAAACAAAAACAAAACAGAAAAACACACATAGAATATTCATGAGTACTTTAATATCTTAACACAGCATACTCATTAAGAGTGTCTGGGTGGAAAAAAAATGTGATATTTGAGTAATGGAAAGTCTTTCAGAAATCATTGTCTTGTTCTGTCATGGAATGTGATTTCCAACTAAGTAAAGAGCCAGAAAAGATGTAGGATATGAAGAGTCCAGGAAATAGAGAAATATATTCAATGGCCAGGGCTAGGTTTTCAAAGGCACCCTGTGAAGTTTTAGTGTTTTTCTAGGACAGAGACTTAGGCAATACTGCTCAATTGCAGGCACAGTAGCTTGTTCTGCAACTATATCTGCATAGTAAGCACACTAGGTTTACATGTTTATCTGAGGAAGGCCTTGGGGGAGAGGTCACATTTGTGGAGATTATGCACATCTTCCCAAACCACTCCAATGTCAATACTACGGCAAAGGTATCATGAGCCCTGAAATACTCCACTGTTTTTTTAATCTCTTCCAGCCTTTTCACATTTCTTTTATTAATACTCAAAATCCCAGTCCCCTAATTCTGCTTCCTGAAAAAAAAAAACATTCACCAAGCACATACTCCATACTCTGTTCTAGACACTGAGCTACTTCTCTGCCATTTACTATTTGCCATAGTGTCTATAATTTCCTCCGTGCATAGTTGTCTGAGTAAAGAACAACAAATCTGGGTTACTATGGTTATGGTCCATTAAGCTCACTCCTACCCCAAAGTCTCATATACCATCATGTCATCAAATGCCATTCTCAGTTATGTCTCAATAAAATGACAAATTGTTCAGAAACTATACCTTTGGACTCCCTAAAAATAGTAAAAACTATGAATAGTGAATCTTCATATGTCAAGACATAATCACCTTTCATTCTGCAGGAAGCCATTCTTAGCCAGATGGTATACTGAAACAGATCTGATCCACTAGTCTCATAAATTATCAAGGTTACTAAGACTTACTGTGTCACCTATTCTAAGAATACTCACATTTTAAAATAGAGTGCTTTGTTAACAAAGAAAGAAAAAGAGGGAGGCAATTATACTGCAATAACTGAATTCCAAGCATTTCGAGGG
This sequence comes from Vulpes vulpes, assembly GCF_048418805.1. Taxonomy (NCBI): domain Eukaryota; kingdom Metazoa; phylum Chordata; class Mammalia; order Carnivora; family Canidae; genus Vulpes; species Vulpes vulpes. The sequence continues at coordinate 792,272 of NW_027325669.1, forward strand.
GCTGTTACTCTGATACTCTAATCAAAGAACTCTTCCTTCTCTGTACAGGCATCTGCCTATTCTCCCTACAAGCAGAACCACTCCTGGCAGAAAACCATGAATGGTTCCTCTGCCCTCTAAAAGAAAACTTTAAAATATACATTAGATAATAATAGAGTTGGAGGTTACATGTAGGAGCCATAGGACATTGTATTTTGTTTCCTTTCTCTCTTTCTTTTTAAGAATTACAGCAAAGATAACAGTGAGTGGTATGAAAATTCTCCCTAGCATTGTCTAGGGTTGTGCTTCCACCGATTACAGGGATTATGATTTGTATTTCTAACACCATTCCCTAAATGTTTTTTTTTTTTCATTTTTACCATCGCTGACATATATTACAAAAATAATGCAGGTCGACACGATTACCTTAGCGGGACTTGGCAATGATCTGAAAATGGTTTTAAAAAAAGGATATCTTGTAATTCATCTTCTGAGGTCTATGGAAGCTTTGAAAAAACTATTGAAATCTGTACTCTGGTCACAAGCAGGCGATTTAGGACCAATAATACATCTCTCGTCTTAAAATATATATAATTATTACTTTGCACGTTACTAGACTACGGAGAGTAGAAACAAAGATCAATTCTAATTTGGACCCAACCTGTATAAAAAACCACGGCTAATGACCACAGTGGACTCGGGGATGGGAAATTCTAAGCACAGACAAGCCGGGGCCATCATTCCAATCAGTGAATAGCACAGTATAAACTGTAATAGAATCCTAAAGTTATTTAATGGGCTCCCTTTTCTCACTACTATAGTTGCTACGTGGCAAAGAGGTACACACTCTCTCTCATGGTGCCACTTATTGCAGTGCCTCTACACTGATGAGCATGTAATTATTTAGTGCTCTTTATCCTAGGACTGCTTTAGTCCAATCAGTAGAGTCCTACTGGTCCTGCAGAATTGTAAACTGGGTTAAGTGCCTGCCTTCAGCAAGTAGTTAGGAGACTGAAAAGTACAATCCAATGAGCCTGAATTTATCGGGAGTAAAACTGGCAACAGTTTGTAAGTTAGACATTCTTGGCCATTACTTTCATTTTTACAGGTTCTGCAAAAGCCCACTGTTAGCTCTGGGTGCATACATTTAATAGATATTTCTACATCAAAATTGGTCTAAATCAATTAAAAGAAGACAAATTAAATAAAAAAAAACTTCATTTTAAGATATGACAACTCTTTAGAACTCTAATCTAAAAAAAAGTATAAAGAATATACAGGAAGTCCTACTGGTACATATAGATATTCTAATGATTATTTTTAAAACATTTTTTTCAAATGACAAACCCTAATGTTTAATTAAAAAATCACTAGCTTTTAATGTGTGTCCCATTCCAGTTATGAACACTCCAATATGACATTCATATTCTAGTATGTATCCTCTTACACAATATGATCTAGTACTCATTAAAATTATTTTTAAATGTACATTGTAAATTTTCTTCCATTTCAAAATTATTTATTTTGATATCAAATGATAACTGGACTAGATTACCTTTGAGTTCCTCCCAACCCTGAATGATTGATCCTACATTTCAGTAGTCAGGTCAATCTTACAAAGGCTAGAAAAGAAAAGAGTTTGTCTGCATTGTATGAATTAACAAGAATGAAAAGGCTTCCTGCCTAATATCAATTCCTTCCCCCCACCTGCCACAGTGCTGAAAATCCCCTCCCCCTTATTAGAATTATTTCTTAAAGGTACTCTTAAGGCTTGTGACTTTTTTTGGATTCAGAATTATGTTACAAAGGAGGGATAATCAATTAACTTATCTAATCAATTAATTTCCCTAATTACTATCAGTTATTATATTGAAAACAAGACCCCGAGGCAAGTTTTAGAGTGAACAATTGGGGAGTGACCACAATATCATTCTGTGCTGAAATTTACAAGCCGCTTCCAGGCCAATTGACTGGCTCTCTCTGTCTTCACATAAAAGGCTATTTCTCCTAAGAATCTTTCTATTTTCTCATCTATCTTCTTGTAAGGCCTTTGCAGAACCCTCCTGAGTCTAGTTCTAGATTCTCATTGTATCCTTTGAGTTTGATATTCCTTTTTTTTTAATATGTTTTTCTAAAGCCTATTGATCTTTTATACACATCCACTGTTCTGAGCCAGCCCATTTGAACGTCCCATAGTTTTCGATACTCCCAACTTCTAAGATGCCTGGAAGTCTGGCTTGACTTGGAGTAAAAGTTAGGTTCTAGAGTCCAGTAGGGTTCGATTGCAGAGGAAGAAAAAAGAGGGGCCAATCTAAGCAGCCAGGTAATGGAAAGGAGGACTGGCAAAATTTTAAGATAAATGTGATTGAATTTAAAACATTTTCTTAGCACCCATCAGTTATGGCAACACCAAAGTATGAAAAAATTGCCACAAAATGTAAGGTTGATGTGTTAAATAACATTTTACATATAACTAATCCAAAATATCTTCTGGTTTATTTGTTAACAATTTGAGAAAGCTAAAGCAAAGCTGATAGTTTCCCTTTCAAATTTGTATGAATACATTGGTTCAAATATCTATGTGACCTTTAGAATTAGTAATATATGTTCTAGGCTTGTGCCATTACTATATTACTAGCAACTCATTTTTCTAAAACTACAAAGCCTAGGAACATTTCCATAAAAACCGTATTTTTTAAACTCTGTAGACCAATACTATCATCAAGCCAGTGACCAAGAGGTGTAGGCTTTTATATGTTCCATTGTCTTTTTTTTTAAAGATTTATTCATTTATTCATGAGGAACACAGAGAGAGAGAGAGAGGAAGAGACATAGGCAGAGGGAGAAGTAGGGTTCTCTCAGGGAGCCTGATATGGGACTCCACCCTGGATCCTGGGATCATGCCCTGAGCTGAAGGCAGACACTCAACTGCTGAGCCGCCCAGGTGTCCCATATGTTCCATTACCAATTCTAGAGTCATTAAATCTCCTTGATGCAGTATTACATTATCATGTACCATCCCTCTCTGGTTACATTCTGTTATTGGCAGATACTTTCTCTGTGTAGAAAGAAAGGAAGTACCACTGTATAGGGTTTATCACATTACACTATCCCTGTATAGCCACAGCAATATTGTGTGGATCAATATAAACAGCAAAGAACAAGCCTTCTACTTATTTAGCCCATCAATATTTTACATCAGAACTCTCAGTAGTAGAGACAAAGAACAGGCAACCTGACTTAATTTTTCTCAAGGATTGCCCCTGAAACATAAATAGGGCTCTATAAACCAAGTCAGTAATTTAAAGAAGTTAACTAAGAAGTAAAAGAAGTTCTTTCTAATTTGGTATACATATATGATTTGTAAATAATTGAACACACTATCTCAGGGAAATTGTTAAAAGTATAGCATGAGGGATCCCTGGGTGGTGCAGCGGTTTGGCGCCGGCCTTTGGCCCAGGGCGCGATCCTGGAGACCCGAGATCGAATCCCACATCAGGCTCCCGGTGCATGGAGCCTGCTTCTCCCTCTGCCTGTGTCTCTGCCCCTCTCTCTCTCTCTGTGACTATCATAAATAAATAAAATTTTAAAAAATATTTAAAAAAAAGTATAGCATGTGGTTAAGTTCTAAAGGGAGATGGCTATGGCAGTTTACTGAGAAATCCAATGCTTTGCTCAATCTGGCTTGGGAAAAGAGACTCCCATCCATGCTTAATTTTCTAATCGCTAATAAAAGAGGGTGGGGGGCAGCCTGAGTGGCTCAGCAGTTTAGAGCCGCCTCCAGCTCAGGGCGTGATCCTGGGGACCTGGGATGGAGTCCCATGTTAGGTTCCCTTCATGGAGCTTGCTTCTCCCTCTGCCTGTGTCTCTGCCTTTCTCTGTGTCTTTTGTGAATAAATAAAATCTTAAAAAAAAGGGTGGGGACATTCATTAATTTATCAAAACATCATAATTTGAACATTCATCAGATGAAACCAGATTTTTTTTGAAAGTAAAAAAAAAGAATAGGATGTGAATTTCCTTGTATTATTCTTAATTCAGCCCACAGAAAAATTATCATTATCCTATTGTTAGTAGCACATCTCAATGCTATTTCATTCACAAATCATCAATATTTGCTATAGGTTGAATGCTGTGTAGAAACTATAGGCTTTATTCTCAGGCACAGGTAAAAGGAACAGTTTTGAAACATGAAATTCAAACACTTGAATTTACTAAAAAAAATTACTAAAAAAATTTACTCAAAGTGGTGTTGATATTAGTAATTTTAACCAAAAAGAGAAGTTCTTCCTTCTTTTTCTTTTCTTTCCTTGTTTCCTTCCTTCCCTCCTACCTTCCTTGCTTTGACAAATATTCATTGAGTACCTATGTGTTCCAGGATTTAATCGGAACTCAGTAAATAACAGTAATCAAAACTAACAAGTTCCAATACGCTCATAACACTTCCATTATTCTGGAGAAATCAGATGATAAGCAAATATTTATGAGTTCATATCAAATGGTAGGGATATAAAGAAAATTAAAATGAAAAATCATCTAGTGATTGAGTAGAAACAAATAAATAAAATTGGGAAATAAGAGCAATGGAGAGGGTATATACTATTAGCAGAATGGTTAGTGAAGGTCATTCTGAATGTTGAGTTAGCTAAGACTTGAATGGTAAGAATGTGAATGTCATAAGGAAAAGCATTGCAGGCAAACAAAACAGCAAGGAAAGACTTCAAGATAAGAGCAATGTTGTTGAAGAAGCACAAAGTTGATGTGTGATGAACAAAGAGTGTAGCAATCAGTGAGATGGGAAAGATAAATGATACCAGAACATCATTAGGTCCTTACACGTTTTGTGAGAAGTTTGGATTTTATTCTGAAGAGAAGTGAAAGTAATTGGGAGATTTTAAGCAAGAGAATGACATGATTTGGTTTATATTTTAGTAGATCACTTTTCATGTTGAGTGTGATTTTGGTGGGAAAGCAAGATCTCAAAGAAACCAGTTAGGAATATATTGCATAGTCCAGGAGAGAGAAGGATAAGTCAATTAATCCATTTCTTTTGAACAGGTTTTTCAAACTAGAACTTCCTGTAGTGGAAGGAGTTTTGTATTGATTGGTGACAACTGAAATAACTGCTCTGGATTTTTAGGTATGGATCATTGAGTTAAAATGAAGAAAAAAATCTATTTCTTCCAAGTGCATATTACTGTACTAGATTTCCAGTGAAAAGGAACTACAAAGGAAGTAAGAAATTCTAGAAGGACAAAAAAATAAAAAAGAGATAACTTACCATTTTTGGCTTTGCAAGATCTGTTGTCTGGCTGCATTATGTAGCCTTCCACACAACTGCAGGCATAGGATCCATGTGTATTTATGCAGGTCTGGCTGCATGCGCCATAAATAGCACATTCATCGTGATCTACAAAGAAAATGAGCATCACTTCTAAGTAGATTTATTGTTGGGCATTTTTTTCTCCTTGAAGAAACTTTGTTTTTTTCAAATTTTGGAAACAGAATTTCAGAAAGAAAGACACAAGTCCAATAAGTCTTTTCAAAACTACACTAACTGAAAGCCAAAATTCAATGTTGCTTTGATAGTACAGAGATGCAAGACTGTATCTAATCTTTTATTTTAAATCTTTCATTTTAAAAGATAATATCTAATATTTAGATCATTTATTTTATTTTAAAAGATATCTAATATTTTATTTTAAATCTTTTACTATAAAAGATTTAATCTTCTATTTTAAAAGATAATATGAAGGCTAGAAGTCCTTGGATATTTTTGCAAAAACATAAAATGCACTCCACAGAATATCTGTTGAATAGTTCTAGTGTTGATGACTTTTTAAATTATTTTTACAAAGAATTAGCCTGATAACATGGTTTTCAATAAACATATTAAGAGTTTTGAGCCTTAACTTGATCAAAAAGAGGAAACTATTAAGCACTTGTTGAAAGGAAACATTTCATCTTAAATTTTATTTTATCTATTTTTTTTAACTTTTATTTATTTATGATAGTCACAGAGAGAGAGAGAGGCAGAGACACAGGCGGAGGGAGAAGCAGGCTCCATGCACCGGGAGCCTGATGTGGGATTCGATCCCAGGTCTCCAGGATCGCGCCCTGGGCCAAAGGCAGGCGCCAAACCGCTGCGCCACCCAGGGATCCCTTAAATTTTATTTTAATATCTATGGTCCTACTTCTTCTCTTACATGCCCCCTGTCCTTATACTCTTCCCTCCTGCATCTCATTCAAGTCTCTATAAACAGCAAATACTTAATGCTTCTTAGCCAACAAGGCAAATAAAAAAAATGTCAGGTAATAACTTGGACAAATGTATATTTAGTTTGTCCTGTGTACCATGTACTTTACTATTCCCTGAAGAAACAAAAAATTGATAAAACATGGTTCCTATCTCTAAGTGAAACAAGTCTAGGGAAGTATAATTTTAATTCTATGCATTGCCTTATAATAGAGGCATACTATAGTTATGATAGAAACTCAGAGAAGTCAACCTGCTTGGAATTAGAGGGAGAATATTAAGTGAAGGCTACATCCTGACTTGGATTTAAAGGATAATTTAGATTTTCTCAGATTCAATAAGAAGGGATAAGATGGAAAGGGGCATTCCAGTTAAAATAGCATGTGACATGATACTGAGATGACTTAGTAGGGATTTGAAAGAAGTATAAGGGGTCAAGTGGAATAAGGGCAGATAAGGAGAAGGATAAGAGATGGCACTGGAAAGCAGTTCTGGAGACAGATAATGAAGTTATTTTTATGCTAAAGTAAAGGGTTGTACATTATATATAGGCATTGGGAAAGCGTTAAGGATGAGCTATATAATCAACTTTATGTTTTAAAACTAAATAAACACAAATAAAAATGGATTGGAGCATGTAGAGAAGAGATCCTGGAAAAATAATTATGTGCTAAATTCACAAAAAAATTGCATTTTAATCCCATTATATTTTGAACTAAGTCAGTGGTAGGGGAGATGGAGAAGAGAGAATGGAGTGAAATGTTTAAGAACCCGAAGCGACAACATGTGATGACTGGATAGATGGCAATGAATGGTGCTATACTAAAATAAGAATAAGTGGTATAATAAAAATATGTATTGGTCTTTATTTTCAGTTTCTGGCACAGAATTCCTAAAGCTCTTGCAATTTTCTTAACAATAGGAGTGTCTTTTGTTATTTAGGAGCCCCTCTGGAATGTACCTTAGTCTATGGCAATGAGGTGACTAAGGGTGGGACCACTAGGTAATGCCAGGATGGGGGCTCCGCATCAGAAAGACTAGACACATGATTAAAGGGTGGGAACTCAGCCCACCCTCTGAACACTGAGCTAAGAAAAGAGTTTACTAAGGAAAAGCAAAAATATTCCTGAGTAGTTAAGGGGCCATTTAAATTGGGAAACTGTGCATTTGTATGGCATTAATTTGCACTTTTCTCAGAATTCTTTGGCTTCATATAACAGCTTGCATTCGTGGATAGTTTGCTTGAAGTAAGTTGCTTTGGAGATAAAAAGAATAGTTTTTGAAGCTAAGTTTACAGTGATTATGAAAGAAATTAAATCTCGCATTTGGTAAAATCCAGCCCCTAATGGCAGAAATGATTCTGCTCCATTTTCACAGATTTTTCAACTTTAATTTTATTGATTCCTATTTTAGTTTTTTTGACATGATTATGCTATCCAGAGAGCAATATGAGTAATGATTTTTGTTGTTGTTGTTCTTAGCCAGAATGCACTGCTATGACATTCATGTAACTCCACAAAATTGGCCGCAGAGGAATAAGCATGTCATTATTTATAATGCTGCCTTTCTTTTCCCTCTAAGGACAGAAAATACCCTGGAAATACAGCTTCAGGAGAGCATAAATGATGGTCAAATCTGGCCATCCAGGAGTGCAGAGAAAGTAAAAAGAGCCCTTTTTTTTCAGTAGTGATCTTCTAGACTGGCTGATGTGAAATTCCTTACTAATGTTCAAAAGAAGATATTGATTATGGTTATTTTTATGGATTTAATTAGGAGATTAGGGAAAAAGAGATCAATGCAGAAGGAGCTGAAAAATCCCGATTCCTATAGGATTCAGTTGCAGCAAAAGAGTAAGGATGCTATGTAGGTATATTAGCCTGCCCTGTGTGAATGGAAAGAGCTGGTTTGACCTGGGAATTGCATGTATGTGTGCATGCATGCAGAAGTACTATTCATATATGGTTGACTTTTGTGATTATAAGGTATCTAATGTTGCCAGATCTGATTTTTTTTTCAGAGAGTCTGAACTTTTATATGCAATCTTCTGATTTTTAAATGTTGGTTTAAAAACAGTGTGAATCAAATAAATATACTAGTTTGGTTTGGTCAGATTAAATAGCCTCTGAGCTTGACAAGCATTTAAAAGTAAGTGTTTCTATAATATTTGTATTATGCAGAAAACAAACAACAAATGAAAAATTTAAGCCCCAGATGTACATTAAAAAGCGATGAACCTCTTCAAGACAAGAATAAGTGAACTCTGCAGACCTGAGCTTTAGCCTCAAGTCTATTACTGAGAAGATGTGTAGGACTTAAGTAAGTCACTTAATTTCTCAGGGTCTTGCTTTTCTCACTTCTGTCATTAGAATTTCGAACAATATTCTCTCTGAGGACTCTTTCAACTTTAAGATTCTGTTTCTAAGTAAAACTGATAATATTGAAGCAAAGGTTTAAAGTAATTGGCAAAGCACCAATTTCTTTGTAAAATAGTCTATTAGTGGCTCTAGCAATGCAGATATTCTTTGACTTTATATATAGAGTCTATATTTTGTGTTTTGTATATATAGACTCTAAGTACCATATAAAATAATGTATTACTCATATTACAGATATATCAGGTTTATATACATATTCTAGCATATATATAATAGAAGTTAACAGAATGGAGAAGCAACTTGTTCAGTATGGCCAAGGCGAGTCATTTCAGAGTAAACATGTGCTGTAGAGCATTCAAAAAATGAAGAATTATGACATTAAAAATACACATAAATATTTTTATGTTCATTATTGCTGTTGGTAAAATGCCAACTTCCAGAATTACCAGTGCAAAAAATGAAAAAATTATAAAGAATATTGCATGATATTATTAACATAACTCAGTTCATAGCAGATGTCTACTATATTGCAGCTGTATAACTGGCAGGAAACATTTGGGAAGTTAAGATTGTTAAATCCAGGGTTTTCATGGTTAACCTAAACTACTTCCTATCATTAACATTCCCCATATTTGACATTATTGCAATACTATTTGAAAATTGATTGGTGAAAATGCATATTTGGTATGCTTATGTGTATGATTTATATGGGAGCATCATCTTTTAAAACTCAAGAAACAAACAAACAAAAAATTAAACACTGTGTGAAGCACATGATAGGTGCTCAAAGATACTTTTTAAAATGTCCATTAACTAAGCCTCTCCTAAGAAAAAAAAGAGTCACATATCCTACTTACCTCTACAACTTCTTCCATCTTCTTTTACTTCAAATCCATCCTCACAGTAACATCTCGTACTATTTCTGACCACTGCACATTTATACTGACAATTCAACAGCTGGCAATTGGGTAATAGTTCTGGAGAAGAAAAACAGAGACACTATGTTAATATAACTGTGCATGCTTATGTACTATTTAAATTTAAATATTGTTAAAATTTCTCAGGGCATAACCACAATAATACAGTTCTGATTGGTCTCCTTGAAAATTTATGTGAATGGCTGAGAGAAAAAAATGATATCTACTCCCTCTAAAATATGTTGGCTTGTATTTGTTTGAAGTATTGCTAACAAAATTTCAATCTGTTCAGTCTTTCACTTTTAGCTTATTTTGTATGTTCAAAGTTACAAATCTTTTCAAATTCTGGTAAATTAAATTATTTCAAGAGGAAAAATGTCAACTCAGTGGTTAATTTCAACATTTATACATTTCTTATCTGACATATCAATTGATTTTCTATCTTTTGAGGACTTGTTTTGATTTATAATCCACGTGTAACCTTCATAGCAATCAATGTGAATATATTCCATTTCAATAATTTATCTTTCATTGGTGACAAAATATTAGACAAATACTGGACATAATATATTTCATTATATCTGAACTCGTTCAGAGCAAATACATCATTGAAGCAAAAGTTAGCAAACCCTCAGAATAGATTAGAATTCAATATGATAAATGCATGAAACAGAGATGAAGTGACAGAGGCATATTCATTGCACAATTTCTAACAGGAATAAAATTTGCTAAACCAGAAAAATATATGGATAAAATGTGTGACTGATTTTGCTGTCTGAAAATGAAGGTATTAATGGATTGCAACAATCTCTTCTCCTGGGGAGAAAAATAAGGGTTTTGAAGATTAAAATTAAATGATTCAAGATATGTTGATAATGGTACAAATTTAGCTGGTGCTTCAGAAAATATATATATATATATTTTTTATTACTATATATAATAATAAAAATAGTTTAATGGTCCAATGTGGAAAAGAACAGCTAGAGCATTCCAAATAGAAAATTTGCTATTTCACTATCTAAAATATTTTCTTAACCAAATTATTTTTCCATCTCTTTCATGCAATTATTCCATGCATCTTCCCTTAAGACCCCAAATCTTTGTCCTAACGGTCACTCACATATTATGATCCTGCTTCCTACTTTTTATGAGATAACTGAAGCAATCAAGGAGATTTTCCACAGATTTTTGCTTCTCATTTACCTACTTCTGCAGGTCCTTGCCTTTCATACTTGGTTGCCTTTCATGTCCTGTCCTTGCCTTTCATACTTGGTTGAATTCATAATCAAAGCCCACCTCCCATCTTTGTGCACAAATCCTACCCCCTCTCACTTACTCAAGGATATCACTTCAGCCATTCTCTGCTTGCTCTCATAATCATTTTTAAATAATTTATATTAATCAAACAAGAGCCCATCTCTTTTTGACAATTAAAAATTTACAGAATACAGTCATGCCTATTTGTTTACATATTGCCTGTGGCTGTTTTTACATTACAAAGGCATAGGTGACTAGTTGTCTCAGAGACCTCTGACCCACAAAGCCTAAAGTATTTACCATAGCCCCTTACAGAAAGTTTTCTGACCCCTGTACTAGCTTGTTTTCAGCATCAAGCATTCTCTTTCCCCAACTTAAAACCAAAAAACTTTGACCTCAGACCCTCTACTAGTGACCTTTGCAAAATTCCTCTGTTTCTCTTAATAACAAAACTTAAAAAATAATACATACACTTGCTTTTCTCTGTTCCTATATTTAACCCACTCCATCGAACTTTCACTTCCACTTCTCCACAGAAACTGCTTACATAAATGTCTTTGATGACCTTGAAGTTGATAAGTGCAATGACCTTCTTTCAGTCCTCATCTTATTTACCTATCAGCAGCATTTGACAGTTAACTACTTCCTGATACACATTCATTGCATTGCTTCTAGAACTCACACTCTTGACTTTCCTCCTATTTCACAGCCCCTTTGCTAGAACATAACTACCAGTACCATAACTTGAAAGCTAGTTGTGCTCTCTTAAACTTCTGATTTCCATTTCTCCGTTACAATCAATACTTTATACTAAATTTCTTTCCCCCTTGAAATACCAGAACAATTTCTCTTTCCTTGACATAGATTCAACCAATATGCAGATCAATTATATCTGATTTGTAGGCTTGAGTTTTGGGTCATTGCTAATAATATGCTAATACAATGTTAATACTTAGGTAATGTACAAAGACCAGGAATTTGGTCTGTAAAAACACATTATTAATAGAAAATATGGAATGAATGGTTCTTTGGAAATTATGGAACTTTTGCTTTGCATTATGGTAGCTATTTACATGTTAGTTTCCCTCACTAGTATCTATAGCTACAAAGTATAAGCCTAACATATACCAAGTTCTTTAAATATGCAATCTCTTTGAAACCTATAACAGTCAAACCTCCAGATATTATTGTAATTTACAATTTACAGATAAGGGAACTGATGGCTGATAACTAATCCAAGATTATTCAGCAAATATATGACAGAGCTGCCCTTCAAAACAAAGTCAGTCTGCCTACAGAGCCTATATTTTTAATACTGCCTCTAGTTCCCAAAGTATAATACAGTGATGGTTAGAACATGGTGTATTTTATTTTTATTTTTCATTCTTGGTTAGTAGTGCACTATAGATAAAGTGTTGTATAATTTTTATAGGATGAATGAATCAATGAAATAGCTTAATTCTAGGATGAGGATTAACACTCTCAGGTGTCATTTCTAGTCCATTAAATTAAACTAGGTCCTAAAGATAGTTCATTTACATCTTCAAATTAGGTAATTGAGTTGTCAAATCTTGTTTGATTATGGTGGAATCAGTCCAAAATTGCCTTGAATATATATGCTACTTTAGTTCAACATTGATTAAGCACCTACTCAATGCTAAGCACTCTGCTGGGGTTCTACACATGCAACATTACTTTAGACAAATTAAGGAATTACAACATGAGTGTGGAAGTGGGTGGGGTTAGGTGGGAAGGAAAACAACGTAAACAACAATATAATTGAAAGCAGAAAATAAGAAATGCTAAATAAAAATACAAGTGACATGAGCTAGGAAGAGAAGGAATCCTCCAGAGACTGGAAAAGAGCATAGATAATATGGAAAATAGTAGTGAGAAAAGTTTAATTTAAGCTGAAATTTAAAAGATAAGAAGTGTTCAGTGAACAAAATTTATGGACGTGCATCCCCGATAAAGCAGACAATATGCAAAAATAAATGAAAAGACAGGAAAGCATACAAGAAATACAATGATAAATAACTGTGTGGCTGAACCATAGCATTTGAAGTGGTAGAAAATGGGCCTAGCATTCTTGTTTGGGGCCAAGTCAAAGTGGATTAATTCTTAAATTAAGTAGACTTTTTAGTTTTGATAATGAGAGTCATTGCTAATAATTGAGGACAGAAGTGTTTGATATTACCTAATAGCATGGCAAAACATGAGTGAAATATCCTGAAAAGCTACCTGAAGCCCTAGACATGGCAAAGGCACACATTAAGACTATGAAGATTTATGTGAATGGATGGCCAAACACTTGATGAAAGCAAAATGACAGTAAGTTAATAGTACCAATAAAATGAATCAAGAATAACAGGAGGACCAACAGTTTGAGGGAAAATAGTTGACTGTTTAGTTTCAAATGTTGACAAGAAAGGCCAGGAGAGACTTGAGAATTTGAGTGTATCTAAGAAGACAAGTCTGGACTGGGATGTAGCTCTGGAAGTCATAAACATAAAGTAGGAAATTAAAGCCTAAAAAGGAAAGAATTATCCCTTGTAAGGAATATTTGTAATACAAATAAACCCCAGAGATTTTTATATGTAAAAGGCAAGCAGAAGAAGAACCATCAACAAAAATGCCCAAGAAATTATCAAATTTATATATGGGAGAAGCTGAAAAACTTGACAAAATCTAAGGTGGAAGAAGAGTTCATGGAAGTAAGCAGAACAATAAATGTTAAACCCCTGTGGAATATTATTAGATGAACACTAAGACATATATTGGGCTTTCTAATAGGGTCAATTAAGACATTTAAAAAAGATTCCAGTGGGACAGAGAATAGAGATAAATGTAGTAGCAAGGAATTGTGGCAGAAAGAGGAAATAGGAAAGGTTTCTCCTGGAAAAGAATCAAATATATTATGAAATAAAGAGAATAAAGACAGAGGTTTGACCAAATTTATTTAGTCTGGTACCTTAAGGCAGGCATGTTAGCTCAGTACCTTAAATGTATTATTTTTTTCCATATAATTTTTTTAGGCCAATTCCTTGTTTGCCCTCTCAATTCAAAGTACTAAATCCACAGGCCATTGGTTTCATCTTTCTGCTCTCTCCAAACTTTAAATATCTGGAATATGCCTGCTGAAAATAGTTACCAACATGGGGATAATGATGAGGAGAATTGAGAAAAAAATGAGAGAAATTGGGGAAAAACTGGGTATGAAATATCAGAGCTCACACATGGTTTTGAGTGTTAGGTGGGGTCTAGGGGTTGAAAATAGCAAGAGACAAGGGCAAGTCAGTTTGTCGTTCATCAAAGTTATCCTCTTTGAGAACTCATGCATGTGCAAAGAGATTGAAAGCATTTTATCAGATGAAATGGTAAATGGTGATTCTTCTAACGCCATGAAGAATTATGAAGAACTAACAAAATGAAAACTAAAATTTAAAATTTGGCTTAACTCTGGGAAAGCAATACTAATTACTGTAATGTAATCTATTTGAGCTGCTTACCATTTATGCTTAATTACATGCAACACTATAATGCTTATATAGATAATTAAAAATGCATCAGATTAATTTTGTTAGAAAGCTTATTTGGGTAGAACAGAAATTCTGTACTTGAATTATCCATCTTCATAGAGTGCTCTGAAGCGTGGTCATTGATTCATGTAACATTATCATTGATTTGGATCTTTGGTTAAAGTAGGAAGACTACCAGCATCTAAGGTGATGATATATGCAAGTCTGAATCCAGATATATAACATGGTATTTCATCTGTATTTCTTAGCATTATCATGAAAGAAAAGTGTCTTTCTTTAATGAATGGAGAGGAGCTATTATTTCAGGAATCAAACTCAATTCAACTGATGAGGACTCTCCTAACACGGACTCACTCCATTCTATGGTATTTAAGGAATCTTTTCTATGCCTTTTTTTTTGAAGTTGTAGAGGAGATTATAAAAATGTGAAAATATCTTCCTTATCAAATGCAAGTGAACACCTTACAAGTAATGGGCAACTTTGAGGCACTAAGCTCCTAAGCCATTCTTTAACTTAGAAATAGATTTCTGGATTTGTATTATTAATAAATAGTAGCAGAGATTCTAGAAGGATAGAAAATTATTTCATGCTAAATCTCGCTAAATCTTACATCTCTTTCACTACTTGTTCTTTTTTTCTAAATCATGGTAGAATACTATAAATAAAGCCTTAAGCGCTAAAGCTAGAATACCTAAGTTCCAACCCTGGTTTTATTAATTTCAGGCTATGTGAGTGTGGGGAAAAAAAAAAAAACACACAGCTAATGTTCACCAATCCTGTTTCCTCTTCCTGAGCAAATAAAAAGATTAATTTTCCCAGTTGACTTACATTATGTTGGGGCCATATATCTGGCACCTAGATAATGCAACATATGCAAAATTAGTGTGTGCCACTTTTTGACCTGGGCTCTAGAGCATTTTGACACTCTCCTACTCTCTACTTGTCAGTCCTCTAGATTCAAAGAAGCCAGCAGAAGACCCAGAGAACTTTGTGCCAATTGTCCTAAACTGAAGGGAGGCTGAAACAGCAAGCATCCACTGATGACTCATTTGGATGTTGATGTGAGTGAAAATTTGGATTTTTGATGCATTCAACCCCTGAGGTACCAGGGTTGTTTTTACATAATACTATGGTGATGGGAAGATCATATAAGGTATCTATAATTCTCTTTCGTTATCTCTAAAATGGGGATAATAATAGAAGCTACCTCATAGGGTTGTTGAGAGGCTTAAATGAGGTAAATCATACAAAGTTCTTAAAACATTGCCTGACACACGCAATTCTTTGCATTATTTTTATTTTCCACTAGCATGTTACCATTTAAGTTGTAGTATTCTCATCATAATTTATATAATTTTCAAGTCATTTGGAGATATGTTTCTTTTTATAATAGAATGACTTTCTCTTTCATGCTTTTAATTTTGAGTGTTATACGACATTTAGTTCTAGTTTTGCCCTCAAATTACTTGTGCATCTTTTGATGTCCTTTTTGGGGGGGTACTTTCATTCATTCATTCATTCTCTTAAAGTCTTTACCTGAATGAAAAATCTCCAACAGGGGAATACTAACCATAGAAAAATAAGATTTTTCTATACTGGCTAACTGGTTTCTATGAAATATGGAGAAGATTGCTCTCTGAAGCAATGTGCATGCATATTTAATCTGCTACATACGGATGGACCAATTAGTAAATCAGACAAGAAATTTTTATCAAGCACTTATGCTGATTTGCATTGTCTTTAGGGGTGGTTTTGCTTTTTGACAGCATTGGGATTTATAACATGTCTCCAGAATGTATGCAGGCTTAAGATTTAGGAAACACAGATAAATTTTGCTAACCTGTCTCAGAGTAAAAACAGGACAGTAGAGAAGGTGATTTGAAGCTGATAACCAGATACCAAAAATTCCAAGTTTTTACTGGTAGGAGGTTTCTCCCCTCATTAGTTTATAGTTTACATAAATATTTCTAAGCCAGAGAACCACTGTTTGCCAGCTTGTATGTGTAGCCATTGGTTCATTCATGGTGCAGTCAATAGCATTATGCTGGCTACCTTTATGATCTATAATTGAACAATTCACATTGGTCACAATTCACATTGATGTATTGGACTTAGCAGGACAGTGAGAACACTACTGTGCTGTTTTATTCATGTGCTTCTAGGTTATATGTTTCTCCCTGAGAGGAAATTAGAACTTTTATTAACTCTTTGGAAATACCAAAAAATATAGGCACTTTCTAAATTCATAAGTTATCTGAGACATTATTTTACAAAATGGGATAGTGTTTAATTCATAATTTTAGTAATCAAATCACTCCTTGAATTTGGCTTTTACAAAAATGCCACTTAACCAACAACTATAATCATAGTTATAAGGAAAAATATCATTTCCTTATGTACCACATTAAAACAGTATTTCACCCACTTTTTATATTTGGAGATTGAAAAGCTGATGCAGCTACTTACCATGCCAGACAGTCCCTCTTGTCAGCAGGACGTATGCATGACATATTTAGAGTGGTGATAATTTGTGTCACATCATTCATCCTCTCACCCCTGTTTCCTTGGCCTGGTAAAATGCAGTGTGAGCTGGCTTGCAGAGATTAGGCTGCTGCTTATGACTACCAATGTGGATTTCTTCAGAATTCTTTGCTTAGTGCTAAACTACACAGTCCTGGCTTCAAATTTTCAATGTGCTCTCATATATAAAGGTACAACATTAAGGCATTTTTTGTTATTATTTCTATTTTTGTTGTCATGGTATAAATTTACATAGAAATTCATTCCTTTTATGTACAGTTCTATGAGTTTTGAAAAACACATTTAGTTGTATAACCAATACCACCATCAAGATCCAGAACAGGACCATGATCCCAGAATATTTTCCTGTGCCCTTCTGTAGTCAACTCATTTCACCATTGCCAGATTTGGCATCACTGGTCTGTTTTTCATCTCAATGGTTCTGTCTTTCCTACCATGTCACATAAGTGGAATCATCCAGCCTGTGGCATCTTTAGTTAGCATAATTTATTTGAGACTCAACCACATTACCTTATCTGGAGTTCCCTCCTTTCTATTCCTGAACACTCTTCTATTGTATGAATGTATTTCAGTTTATTTACCCATTTCACAAGTGGCAGATATTTAAGTGACTTTCAATTTTGAATAAAGTTGCTCTAAACATTCACATGAAATTTCATGTAAATACAGTTTATCATTTCATTTGAGTCAATCTGAGATTGTTGGTTTATATGGTAAAATGATGTTTTACTTTATAAGAAACTATCAAATTGTTTTCCCAAGTAGCTGTTCCACTTTGCACTCCTACTACCATTATATATGAAGAATCATCCAGTTGCTTGGCCTTCTGCCCAATACAAGTTATCATCAGTTTTCAATTTAATTTTAAGTTTTAGTCACTTTAGTCACAATGGAGATTTTGATGGCAATTAATTAAGATAAAGATGATGGCTCCATGGGAGCAATAAACTAAAACATAGGTCAGCTAGAATTGGAGGACAAAGATGGCTAAGAAGAACTTTCTAGAGTTGGAACAAAGTCTACTTCTGAAAAGTGTACAATATTTTATTGAGTAAAACTGTGGAGGAAATTATGCCAAAATGCCTTTTTATTTGAAAAATAATAAAATTGGTGTATGCTAACTAACTGCTGAGTGCAATACCAATGTGGCACACACTTAATAGATCAGGTAAACAGACAATCAAAGAGGACCCTTAGAAAGCCACTGTTATCCCAAGGTGACTGTGCACATGACCAGGGCTATACCCTTAGGGGCATAGAGAGGCAACAGCAGAGATCCCACACTGTGTGGGAACTAAATTTCATGGAAATAGTCAGTCAAGGTAACAAAAAATTAAACATGCAAGACAAAGAGACAAAACCTACCAATTACTACAATTAGGGACAGAGAAGAATAGTGTCCAGAGTTTTTAAAATTTATTATCTAAAACTCCCAGTCTTCAACTAAAATATGAGGCATGCAAAGAAACAGGAACCTGTGATTGTACACAAGTGAGGAAAAAATAGGTAAAAGAAATTGCCTCTCAGAGGGCCTAGATATGAAAATAAGCAGACAAAGATTTCAAAGCAACTATTGAAAATATGTTCAAAGATTTTTAAAAATTGCTTAAAGAAGGAGAGAATATGATAGCGATAGCACAGGTGTCAAAAGGAAAATTGGGCTTCATCAAAATTAAAAACTTTTGTACAACAAAAGAAACTATCAGTGTGAAAAGGCAATCTACAGAATAGAAAAAAGTACATATAAATATATTTTAAAATTATATAACTGATAAGGGATTAATAACCATAATTTATAAAGACTTCTACAACTCAACAACAAAAATCAAACAACTCAATTAAAAAATGGGTAAGGAACTTGAATAGATACTTCTACAAAAAAAAATAATAATTGTCAACAGTCAAATGAAAATATGTTTCATTCAAACATTCAATATGTTTCAAAATCACTAATCAATGAGAAATGCAAATCAAAACCACAAGGAGATACATTTCACACCCATTAGAATGGCTGTTCTTAAGAAAAAAAAATAAGCTAACAGTGAAATCTGGGTGGATTAGTAGGTTAAGTGTTTGACTTCAGCTTAGGTCATGATCTTAGGGTCCTGGGATCCAGGTCTGCGTCAGGCTCTGTGCTCCGTGGGGATTCCTACTTCTTCCTCTCCCACTGCCCCTCTCCCAGGTTAACAGAGAATGACAAGTGTTGGCAAGGATATTGAGAAATTAAAACACTTGTATATTGCTGGTAGGAATGTAAAATGGTGCAGTCACTATGGAAAACAGTATGGTGGTTCCTTAGAACATTAAACATAGAATTACCATACAATCCTGCAATTCTATTCCTGGGTATAAACCCAAAAATATTGAAAGCAGGGATTTGAATATTTGTAAACTCATGTGTATGGTAGTAGCTTTCAAAATAACCAGAAGATAAAAGCAACCTAAATGTATATCAACATTACATGATGACGAATAGATAAACAAAATGTGACATACACATAAAATGGAATATAATTCAGCCTTAAAAAGGAAGGAAATTCTGGAACATGTTCCAATAATGATAAACCTCAAAGATATAATGCTAAGTGAAATAAGCCAGTCACAAAAATATTAACATTGTATGATTCTAATTATATAAGGTACTAAAAGTGGTTAAATTCACAGAGACAAAGTAGGATGGTAATTTCCAGAAGTTGAGGGAGGGGACAGTGATTTATTGTTAAATTTGTTTAAAATTTCAAGTTTGGAAAGTAGAAAAATTTGGGACGTGGATAGTAGTGATGGTTCTATAAAAAGGTGAATGTACTTAATCCACTGAACTGTACACTAAAATATGGTTAAAATAGTAAATTTGATGTCAAGTGTATGTTATCACAGGAAAAAAAAGAGAAAAACAGTAAAGGAAGCTCTGACAGTGCCTTATTAAAAAGACATAAACAGAAAGTCAGAATTCATTACAGTGAATCAACTGGAAAATGCTGATTTGAAAATAAGAACAGCCAAAATGGAAAAAAAAAAAAAAAGCTACAAGGGCTCCATAATACATTTGAGCCAACAGAACAGTTGGTTAACATGACAATAGATTATGCAATCAGAAGAATGGCTCTGTGTGTATATATGTTTGTGTGTGTGTGTGTGTTATTTCTATACACCAGCAATGAATTATCTGACAGTGAAAAGTGAAATTTCATTTAAAATCGTACCAAATAGGGGGATCCCTGAGTAACTCAGAGGTTTAGCACCTGCCTTCAGACCAGGGCATGATCCTGGAGACCCAGAATGGAGTCCCACATCAGTTTCCCTGCAGGGAGCCTGCTTCTCCCTCTGCCTGTGTCTCTGTACCCCGCCCCCCATGAAAAAATAAATAAAACCAAAATTTTTTTTTGAAAAAAAAATGGTACCAAATAGAATAGAATTTTTAGGGCTGCATTTAACAAAAAAAAGTATAAGACTTACACAGAAAAAAAAAAAATATATATATATATAATTGATATAAATTAAAGAATATTTAATGGAAAGGAATTCCATGTTCATGGATTAGAAGACTTAATATTGTTAAGATGACCATACACCCCAAATTGTTCTACAGATTCCAAGAAATCCCTAGGGAAATCTAACTTGCTTTTTCCTGTATAAATTGATACGATGATCTAAAACTCATATGGAAAAGCAAAGGATCTAAAATAGCAAGAATAGCAAGGAAAAAATATCAAAATGAAAGACAAAGCTGGAGAACACACACTTCCCCATTTCAAAACTTACTACAAAGCTGTAATAATCAAGAGAGCATGTAACTGGCATGAAGAAAGACATGTAGGTCATGGAACAGAATTGAGAGTCCAGAAATAAACTCTCACAGCTATGTTCAATAGACTTTTAGTGAGGTTCCAAAAAATTCAATAGGGAAGGTGCAGTTTTTTTTTTTCTTTCCATGCTTTTGTTTTGTTTTGTTTTTCTTCTGGAAATGGATCTAAGTAACCTGGAAATTCACATGCATCAAGAAAAAAATGAATTTGGATTTCTGCCTTATACCACTTAAAAAAATGAACTTAAAATGGATTACAGGTATATGTGTAAGAGCT
Organism: Vulpes vulpes; assembly: GCF_048418805.1. NCBI lineage: Eukaryota > Metazoa > Chordata > Mammalia > Carnivora > Canidae > Vulpes > Vulpes vulpes. The sequence goes on from NW_027325669.1 coordinate 813,219, forward strand.
AAAATGAGAGAACTCTTAGAAAAAAAAATATAGGAGTAAATCTTTAAAATCTTGTTAGATATAGCATCAAAAGCACAAGTGACTCTGGGAAACGAACAAGAGGTAGTGAAAGGGGAGGTGGGCGGGGGGATGGGGTGACTGGGTGAGGGGTACTGAGGGGGGCACTTGACGGGATGAGCATGGGGTGTTACACTACATGTTGGCAAAATCGAACTCCAATAAAAAATATACAAAAAATAAAAAGTAAATTTTAAAAAAGCACAAGTGACAAAGGACAAATCAGATAAACTGTACTTATCATAACTAAAAAAATGCATGCATCAAAGAACACCATCAAGAAGGTCAAATGATTCATAGAATGGGAGAAATAATTGCAAATAACACCTGGTAAGAGATTTGTATTGAAACAAATAACTCACAACTTTTATAATTCTAATAAATAACTTTTATAATTCAATAATAAATAGACAACCCAATATAAAAATAGGGAAAGGATATGAATCTGTATTTCTCCCAAGAAGTTATACAAATGAAAAATAAACACATGAATATATACTCATCTGTATTCATCAGGTCCAAAACAAATCAAAACACAATGAAAAGACTTCATACTTATAAGGGTGGTTATAACCATAAAAACAGACAGTAACAACTGTTGGGGAGGAGGTAGGGAAATTGGAATGATTTTCCTGGTGGAAATGTAAATGATTTAGCCATTTTGGAAACTATTTTGGCTAGTTCCTCAAAAAATTGTACATCAAGTTTCCATTTTTCCAGAAATTTTACTCCTATATGTATGCCCAAGATAAAAATACTAAAAAACTTGTACACAAACATTTATAGCAGCATTATTCATAGTAGCCAAAACCTTGGAAACAACCAAAATGTCTTTTGATGGATGAATAAGTAAACAAAGTGGAATATTATACAGCCATAAAAGGATGAGATCTTGCCTTTGGGGCAATATGAATGGATATACGTTAAGTGAAATAAGTCAGACTGAGAAAGACAAATATCACATGATTTCACTCATGAAATCGAAAAAACAAAACAAATAAATAAATAAATAAAAGGCAGAATCAGATCTATAAATAGAGAACAAACTGAGGGTTGTCAGAGGGGAGGGGAATAAGAGGATGGGCAAAATGGGTGAAAGGCTGTGGGAGATACTCATGTTCAGTTATGAAATGAATAAGTCATGAGAATAAAAGGCACAGCACAGGGAATATACTTAATGATATTATAATAGCATTGTAAGGTGGCAGATAGAAGGTACACTTGTGGTGATCACAGCATGTGTAGTTTCTGAATCACTGTTGTATACCTGAAAGTAATGTAATATTGTGTGTCAACTATACTCAAAAAAAATTAAAACAATTTTTAAAATATTTCATTGCTTGTTTTAAAGCCTAGAAAAATCAGTTCTCTCAGTAAGATACTGTTCATCCCTTGGCCTCTTAATATATACAAGTGATGAATTATAATCTGTCTTTCCAAGTGAAAATTCTGACAACTCTACAAGATTGTAAGCTCCTGAATCACAAAGGTGATATTTTATTATATTCTTGTGTAACTTCAACTTCCAGCACAATAGCCATTCAAAAAGAGTTGATATGTATAATAATAGCAATGATAACAACTGAAACTGAAAGCTATTTTTTAAGTTGGAATCAACTATACATGCTAATAGTACAAACATTTTTTATTGTCAATCAAGCTTAACTAATTAATTATTATATAAATACTATGGGTGATACACTATGCCAGGTACCCCATGATAATCAAAAGCAAGTTTCATCCTCAGCTAATAGTCTACTGGAGAAAAAATCAAATGATATATTGATAAATATAAAAGTGTGCTCTAAGAACTACAGATGAGAGAGACTTAATGCTATGAGAATTAATAAGGGCATTGGGCATATTCAGAGATATTCCTGAAGATTTCCTCGAGAAGGCTATACAACTTGAGACCTGATTTATCAGGGTAAATTTGATATAGAACAAATGACCTGGGAACTTGTTAAGATGTAGTGTGGGTTATGATTCAGAATACCTGAGGTGATGCCTGACATTCTCTCCTAGCAGAGGTCTCTGCTAATAATTCATGTACCACACTTTAAGTAGCTTTGATTTTGGGAGGGGAGGGGTAATAGAATACATTGTTTTTTGCCGAAAAAAAAAGTTGAAGATAAAGTTAATTTCTCAATGCAAGCCAGACACTATACCAACTGAAAACTAGTTTCTTTTCCTTTGTGGATGCAAGCTCACAGACCTTGTGTTCTTATTTCTTCCACTGGAGTAGATGAACTCCTCCAGAGTTCAGCAGCAAAACCCAAGTAAGCATATGTAAATCCTTTCAGATGAAAGAAAACTATGACTGCGGTCATTTTTAGAATTAAAAAGTTGGGGAATCAGTGTTAACTTTTAACACCTCATGTCACTTTTCCAAATTGTGAATTAAAGACCTATACATGCATGAGCCCTGAGCTACTTTGCCTTTCCTTAAAGTGACCACGTAGCTCTAGCAAGACAGGTTGTGATGAAATGAGGGCAAACCTTCCAACTTCAATTTGACCATTGACTTGGTTTCATGTAAGTGTGGAAGACATAGACCAAATAGCATGAAAATTAGTTTTCTTTCACATTTTGTGGGTTTTTGCACAGGTAGGCCTTTTTATGTTAGTAATATTTCCCTCTATAATATACTATGTTGAATATATATAATATAAGCTGAATATGTATATTATATATATATAATGTTAAAAATAAACAAAAAGCTTTCTAGACACAATGAGTAAGTAGAAAAAAGAATAATTTTTCATTATAATTTCATTTAGAACAGAAAATGCTTGTTATCTTGTTTAAAGTCCTAAGATTCAAAATATTAAAAACGCTTCACTAAGAATAGCTGCAACCTGGTAAAATGTATTGTCTCTTTGCATATTCCTAAATTTTCTAAATTTTTATAATGAGTATATTTTATGGCAATAAATATTAAAGTGAATTTTATTAAGAATACAAAATGGTGAAGGTAGTTTTTCAAAATTCACAACAAAACTAAATTGAAAAGGAATAATGATTTTCATTGTAGGCATCATAAAATGTTCAGCTGATTAGAGAATTTGCCAAATAAAGATCCCACCCATATTTGTATTCAGTCCTTAAAATGATAGTGCCATAGCGTTTTTGTTCTCTCTTGCTGATTTATATTTTCATGAATTTACGGTGATGGTATCATAATGGTATTCATTTCAATTTTATTATTCAATATTCACATTCAAGATACCAATGTCTAGACAGGCCTTATCAAACGGTGTTTGCCTTTCCTCATTCTTATTCCCAAATTTGTAGAAGTATATTTCTTTTATAGATCAAGCTTTTACCCTAAGCTTTATTTTCATCCATACAGAACCTTCTAACTTTCTTTTCTGACAGCAAAGGGTACCTTGATTGATAGAATTCAATTGCTGGGTTGAAATAATGCAGCTGGCTTTTATCTTACATTAGTACCGCCTTTTATTAGTTTTACCTATTACATGAGAAAGAATGTGACAAAAATGTAATGATTTTAGGTGTCCCACCTGGGTCCATAATTCTGTCTACATTATAGAATATAGACTTTGCAGGAAAAGCATCTGCGAATTCTGGACAAGAGCCATAATGTAGACATGGGTAAAAATATAATAGGAATTCAGTGTAAACAGACTACTCACTAATTCTAGATAAAATAGATACACCAGGAAGGCATACACTTGACCACATATACTTAATAAAGAGTTACAATATGTTGATATTTTATATATTTACATATGGGGTATAAACGTCATATAAAATATGATAAAATTATAGTATCTCAGGCACTTTTTATAAATAGTACAAAGTCAGAATACTGTTAAACCAGCTCTCTGGAACACAACCAGGAAATTTAAACAGAACTCAGTGCACATTCCTATTTTGCACCCTATTCCAATGATAAAGAGATATTACACAAATTGAGAAGTACAGAAATAAGGGGTTAACAAAGTAGTGTTTTATAGTATGGGAAAGCATAATATTTGATGACAAATAGATTGGTTCACATCCACAGCACGCTACTCAATAGCTATATGAGCTACTCTGAGGAGTTCTGGTGACCTAATTCTCGAGTTTCTTTTCTGTGAAGTGATCATAGGAATATTAATATAACATGTTTTGCAGGAAAAAATAAATAAATAAGGTTAGTAAAGTACCAAGGATGTTCTGTCTCTTGTAAATAATACATATTTTTCTTAAAACTATACCTTGTTACATTTGTAGGCTTTTTAAAAGGTACATCATAGCACCGGTACAATTTTCTTCAGTCTATGGAATTATCTAGTGATACTTGCTCATCATCATAATGTGCAAGGATCAGGAGAGCTATGTGTATGTATATATATACTATATAATGGCATTTATATTATACAATATATACTATACACACACACACGCACACACACACACACACACACACACACACACACACAATCGATGACCAGAATATGGTAGTGGTTAAGAAGTTAGAGTCAATATTTATCTTAGGATTCCTACTTATTAGTTTGATAATCCTTTAAAAGTAGTTGAACCTATTTGGATCCATTTCTTTTTTCTGAGGAAGAACAGAGCTATCATTTAACCTGTCTCATGGGATTATTAGAAAGATTAAATGGCATAACATGTATAAACTACCTGCACAATTCTTAAGACATGTAAAGCCAGTCAATATTATAAATAAAACACTAGTCTTCCACTGTTCAGGACAAATGAGATCTATATTATGAAAAGCAAATATGGAGAAAAGATAATGAATCCATAGGCTTCAATAAGATGGAAATAGAAGTGATAGCAGAGCTCATAAATTTTTAGAAAATCAATCACAATGAAACTTCAATAAACAAGGTATTTTTCTATTCCTTGATGGGTCTTTCAAGGGTTTTATGTATAGACACAGTTGTATAATATCTCTCTCTTCTAAAAGTTCTAAGTCTGAAAGAAGATATAATTATATATAACTAAATAATTAACTAAGACTCACTACATAATTACCAAGTGGATAGTAGTACTAGAAGTGCTATTGAAGTTCAGGGGAAGGAGACAACACTATGGTCCAAAGTAGCTTGAGAAAATTGTGTGAATTCTGTTTATGATTGTTGAAGTATTCATAATTTCTGGAAAGATTCAAAGTCATAAACAAAACATAGGAATAAAAAGGCATAAGATAGGTTTATTTCCAAGTGTTCAGAAATAAAATTGAGAGGAAACTGGGGCCAAATACCATTGTATAGTATTTAATATATCATCATTGTTGGTTTAGATTATCTGTCTTCTTTACTGGACTGTTAAGGCATTGAGAGCAGAGATTTTGCCTTTCATCTCCCTATCCAAGTGCCAAGCATAGGGCATGGCTTCTTTAGCCATTCAGGGCTCATTTATTCCACTTTATCCACAAAATATCTCTACCAATGGCATTTCAGACTCAAGGGATAAAGACAAGTAAATAAGTAATTACAATACCAAATTATATGTTTTATGATAGGGAAAATGCAGGATTCAGTGAGGAAAAAAATATCAGTGGTGTTTTGGAAGATTTCCTGAAGTAAATTACATCTAAATTGAGACCTCCATGCTATATAGAAATTATATATGGGCAGAGTCAGGAGAAAGAGTGCTCTCTAAAGAGAAACAGGAATTGAAAAAGTTGCAAAAGTGAGAAAGAACACAGCATAATCAGGAAACTGAGGGAAATTTGGGTTGACAAAAATAGATTATGAAGGAAGAAAGAAAAAGCTAGACAAGCTTGAGTTTAAAAATTATCTTGTAAGGATTAAGGAATCGCTGCAGTATTTAGGGGGTGACATGACAGATCAGAAGTCAAGGGAAAATGAGAAAGATGACAGAGCAGAGCCAAAGAAAGACAATTAAAAAAAAATATATGACATCTCTTCTCACAGGAAAAAAAGAGTATAATAAGGATTTAATTGCAGGCATTTTTATTGGTTTAGATAATGCTAAGTTATCAAGCTTTCATTGTTTGGCTCCTGTTTTTTTTCCTTGGACGGAGTAGGCAATGTCATATGCTGAATATTAAGGAGGAGGTGGCATAGTCAGGGGTTTACAAAGAATGAGGTTAGAAGTAACCTTTTTGGAAAACACAAATAATTGCTGAGTCAGAAAACACTGAAGTAGTTCTTTGAGGTTGGAAAATAAAAATAGAGAGTGGTCTTAATTGTATGATTGCATCTTGTATGATTTCACATTGTAAACCTCATTTTTTTTTTCCCTCCAGTAGTGCAATAGAAAAGCAAAAACTGGCACACAAATGGATTACAAGGCCTAGAGACTCAACTCTTTGAATGAATAAATGAATGAATGAAGCCATAAACTCGATTAGGCACTGGATTTTAGTGAACAATAATAACCTGACCTGCAGGAAAAGAGGCACCATTAAAAACCTTTATAATAACTTGAATAAACCAATAATTTAGAATGATTTGTCCATTGGTAATGTGACAAAGAGACTGGAAGAACATATAGGATGTGCAGGGATTAGTTAAGTGGTTTTGAAAAGCTGTTGTGATGTTAGCGATGCAAAGAGAAAGTTATATTTCTATTTTCCTGAGATTTTTATCATCATGGGTTTAATTCTGTCAAATTGTTTTACTGGACCTTTGAAACATTCATTTTTAAAAATCGCATTAATAGATGCAACTGTACTGTGTGGTTTTTCACATATTAAAACAACCTTGTTATTTTAGGATAAACTCTTTGTTATTAAAATGTATTATCTTTGTTACATATTGAAGGATTTTTACATTTCTGCTCATAAGGACAATTTGCCTGTAATTTTTCTCTCAATGTCTCTGCCAGGTTTAGGTATTAGGATCATAAAATGAGTTAGGGCGTGTTTCCTTCTATTTCTGAAAGAGCTTGTGTAAGGTTGTGTTGTCTTACTTAAACGTTTGATAAAATTAAACAAGTAATTCGGCCAAGAGTTTTGTGAGAAGTTTTGAGATAAATTTAACATCTCTAATAGATACATCACAATTCGGATTTGCTGTGTGTGTGTGTGTGTGTGTGTGTGTGTGTGTGTGTTTTCTTTTAAAGACTGTTTGTTTATGAGAGATAAAGAGCACAGGAATGGGCTGGAAGGGCACAGGGATATATTATATTAAATATATAAATATAATATAATAATATAATATATAATAATAATAATATAATAATAATATAATATAATATATAAATATATTATATTTCTAAATTCATCCCTTTTACTTGTTCTGATTTTACTTTGCTATCCTTTAACTAGAGTCTTAAGGGAGAATTTAGATCATTAATTTTAGACTCTTATTTGTAATATAAGCATGTAAAGCTTTGAGTTTTCCCCAGTATCACTTTACCTACGTCCAAATGATGATTTTTTTTTTCTTTTTTCATTTAAAGTATTTTCTAATTTCTCTTTTAATTTCTTCTTTGTTGGGATCCCTGGGTGGCGCAGTGGTTTAGCGCCTGCCTTTGGCCCAGGGCGCGATCCTGGAGACCCGGGATCGAATCCCACGTCGGGCTCCCGGTGCATGGAGCCTGCTTCTCCCTCTGCCTGTGTCTCTGTCTCTCTCTCTCTCACTGTGTGCCTATCATAAATAAATAAAAATTTTAAAAAAAAATTTCTTCTTTGGTCATTAGGTCATTTAGAAACATGGTTCAATTGTCAAATATTGGGGGCAGTCATAGATAATCTTAGTGATATTGGTTTTAATATCTCTCAATTGTGGTCAGAAAACATACTCTGCATGATTTAGTCTTTTTAAACATATTAAGATTTTTTTTTTAAGGACCAGTACACGGCCTATCTATGTGTATGTAAATTATGCAACAGCTAGGTGATCTTTTTCTCCCATTTTTCATCAACTTATAAGAAACAAGTATTAAAATCTTCATCTATAATTGGGGAATTATCCATTTCTACCTTTAATTTTGCTAGTTTTGTTCCACATGTTTTGAAGCTTTGTGCCTAATAGGCACAAAATATCTGTAACTATGTCCTCATAATTAACTTTATCATTAAGAAATGCCCCATTTTAAATGCAGTAATATTCCTTCTACTGAAGTCTATGTGATACTTATTTAGCCATGCCAGCCTTCTTGTGATTTTTTTTTTCTGGTGTATCTTTTCCATCAATTTAATTTCAACCTCTCTTTGACTTTGTATTTAAAATTCATCATTTACAGATAGCAGATAGTTGGGTGTTGCATTTTTATCTTTTTAATAATTTTAATTGGAATATTTAACACATTAAGATTTAATATTATTATGAACATAATTGCATTAAGTTCTACTACCATATTATTTGGGTTCTGTTTGTCTCCTCGATATGTTCTTCCTATGTTCCTCAAAATCTGCCTTCCAGGGGCACCTGGGTGGCTCAGTGAGTTAAGTGTCTGCCTCTGGCTCAGGTCATGATCCCAGAGTCCCAGGACTGGGTCCGTGTACCTGATTAGTGGGGAGCCTGCTTCTTCCTCTCCCTCTGCCACCTCCCCTGCTCCTTCTGTCTACCAATCATTCTTTTCTCTCTCAAGTCAATAAATAAAATCTTTATTAAAAAACCCTCTGCCTTCTTTTGGATTGGATGAATTTTTTAAAAATTCCATTTAATCTAGACTTTTATTTTTAAACTAGACCTCTATTTTGCTTGTGTGTGTGTGTGTGTGTGTGTGTGTGTGAGAGAGAGAGAGAGAGAGAGAGAGAGAGAGAGAGAGAGAATGGCTCTACAGACACAGTATATATCTAAGTCTTCACAGTTTACTTAGAGTTAATATTTTACTAGTTCAGAAAAAAAGCAGAATTCTTGCAACTCTATGGGTCCATCTACTCTTCTACCTCCCAATACCTAATGCTACATTTGCCAGTTTTACATCTACATATGTGATAAATCTGAAAGGACAATGTTATAACTTTTGCTTTCAACTATCTTATGTGTTTCTCAGAAGTTAAAATAAAATAAACAAACAAAAAATTTAAATGCACACAGATAACAAGACCAGAAAAAAGGGTAGCATTAATCATGATTAAGAATGCAGTCATTTTTTTTTCCCACATAGTGGTGAGAAAATCTATTTCTATATATTAGAACTTCAAATGAGTGGAGTAAGGAAAGAAAATACAAGAGAAAAACAACCTCAGTGACTTTTGAATAAACTTTTATTTGTAATTACTGTGTATGTGTTGGAGATCAAGATACTATGGTAGGTGTTTTGAGGGGCATAATGATTAAGTAAAAGTTCTATAAGCAAGCAGGTTGCATCCTGTGAGTTCTCTGTGTTGTCTAAAACTGACATTCAGTGATCTGAGTATATGTCTCTGACTTATTTTTCTAATTTTACCTACTTAAGATATTCAGCTAACTAGATGCTCACAATTCTCAAATGTCTGTATCATGAATCTACACATTTTTCTGCTCTAGCAGAATTCACTTCATTGGGACAGAAGAACAAAAGGATTCACATTTATGGCCTGCCTCGCAGAGGGAAGGCTTCTATTCATATGTCCTCGCCGTATTTGACTCAGATTAGTTACCCATGTGAGTGCAGTTTTAAGCCTTAGGACCACTAAAAAGTGACCTTCAATTTCATGAGATCCAAACCACTTGCAAACTATGTATTTGCACATGTAATTTGGAAATTAAGTGGATTTTTTTTGCTGTTTTGTTTTGCTTTGTTTATTCATTATGTCTGAAAACTTATGAGACTAATACTTTGAAGCAATATAAAAAAAGATAAATAAGTACTTGTAGATCTTTTGAAAAATTCAAATGCTTAAAAATATCTGCATGCATAATAATATCACATAATTTGTAAAATAGTACTAGAATATATAGTGTTACTTTCATCATTATTTACATTTATTGCACCCTCCAATAGAGTTTACTTTTGAATTTAATCTTTAATATTGTGACATATATTCATCACAGAGTTTCAGACATTTGATTACACTAGCAAAGGAAAAGAGCCCTGCTTATGAAACACATAAGAAGTTGTGATATAAATATACAGTGGAATATTTCTTAGCCATCAAAAGGAATGAAATCTTGCCATTAGCAATGACATGGATGGAGCTAGGAAGTGTTATGCTAGGTCAGAAAAAACAAATATCATATGATTTACTCATGTGGAATTTAAGAAATGAAACAGATGAACATGGGGAGGACAAAAAGGCAGACAAACCATAAAACAGACTCAACTATAGAGAACAAACTGAGGTTTGCTGGAGGGGTGGTGGGTGGAGGGATGAGTAAAATGGGTGATGAGTATTAAGGAGGGCACTTGTGATAAGCACTGGGGGTTGTATGTAAGTGATGAATCACAAAATTCTACTACTGAAACTAATATTATGCCATATATTAACTAACTGGAATTTAAATACTTTTTTAAAAAAGAAAGAAAAAATATCTCTAATACTCCCTTTTATATATATATATATATATATATATATATATATATATAATGGATAGATAGTATGTATGCACTTTTTCTTTATGTTTTAAAGATTCTAAAAGGCTAAGACTTACACTGGGCAAAGATAGAACAGGGGAGCCCCAAAGGAACAATGTATTTATGGTTATGGGATCATGGGTTCTCTGTAGAGTGTGTAGAAAGTGAATATATGAGTTTTTGTTTGTTGTTTGTTTATTTCTCCCTACTCTCTTTTTATATATTTGCTATCTACTAGCATTACCAATATGCCAAATTCTGTTTTCTTAAATGAATATTTGCATTTAACCTTCAGTGCAAATCCAATTGGGGAATTCATTCTTTTCCCATTTAATGGAGGGAGAAATTGAGGCTCAGAGAATTTAAGTAATCTGTACTCTTTCTCCAAGGTCATAATGAAGGAGTTAGAATTCAGGCCAAGTTCTGTAAGATTTCAGTCTTTGCTCATGCGCATACAGTTCTACCTCCTGCTTCACAAAAGGAACACAGAATAGGAAGGATATCTAAAGATAAACTTGGGTGAAATTTCTTTTGTATCTAGAAAGTAATGGCTCTATTTCATGATGGAAATTTCAACAAATATGGAGGATCTAACAAATTAGATAATTATCATAGAAAGAGATTTAAAACTAAAATATTATCTACCAAGTGTTCTAAAATAATACCAGAAAATGTTAGTGTTATTTATATTTTAATTGAAAATATACATTTTGGATATGAGACTAGTGTTAATTTAATAATGTGTTGTTTATGTAGTATATAACTTCAGTAATACATAATGGCTATTGTTTTTTGCCTTTATTTGGTGCTATATTTATTATAGAGTATGAGGCAATTGAATAACAATAAATTTCACAGCCTTGAAAAATAGAAGTACAATTCTGAGGAAGCGGTTTTATGTGGATAACAGTTCTTCATTTGGTTTCAGGTAGGGTACAGTCCATACTCTAAGACTTAATTTGAAATACTTGTACCTGCAAATATTAAACAGTTTCAGTGAACCAATACAAACAAATAAACAAGCAAATAACAACTAAGAAAAATAGAGCTAGTTTTTTTCAGACTTATGACACGTGGAGATTTTTAAGGTTCACTTTGTGAATGAAAAGGACTTCATGTTAGAGAGTTTTTACTATGTAACAGATGATTAATTTCAAAGCCCATAACAGAATAAGTTCAAATATTGTCTTCACGATGAGCCCTCCTTCTAACAAATGCAAAATGCCATGTTTCAAGCCAAGTGAAACAGAAAAACCTCTGAGCGACTTTATCTCAATTCATGAGGATAAGGCAAACCATTTTTCTCTTTAAGACCACTTATCTCAAAGGCAATATTACCACTCTCACTTTTGAGAGAGGAAAAAATCTTCAAGTGTAATTTTAGAATCAAAATAGAAGTGCAAGAGACAAGAAACTCTTCTAATAGGATTATACGCAACGTTTAGATGAGATATTCTTTACCTCAGATAGCAATATTAGAGAAAACTTCTACTCTACAGGTCAAACTCATTTCACTGATGCTATTTTACTTTTTGAGAAGAAATCATGTTGAATAAATCAATATTAAGAGATTTTGCTTTTATTAATAATTGTATAGAATTTCTCTATAACTTTTCATCTTTATGAAAATGTACTTCCACTTTGACATGAACAGTTGCTCAATTTTTCCTGTTTTGTATCTTGAGTTTTCAGATTTGTTGTTGTTGTTTTATTTTTTATTTTGTTTTGTTTTTCTTTTTGGTAAATCATCCTACTGCTTAAAAACATGAGCAGTCTGTTTTCAACGTTCTATGTTGTAAAGATGTGGAACTGAAGTCACATAAAGGCTATATCTCAATTTTATGGACAAATCTATTTCAAGATATTGCCCAATATGCTATATTGGCTAATTAAAACTTATTTTAAATTAAAAATTTTGAATTATTATTAAGCATCTCTTTATTCAACAAATATTTACTTGGATGTTTCTTATTCAACGTACTGGGTGATAAGTACTTTGAGTATAGAGATCATCTGTCTTCAGCATAATAAGAAAAGAAAATCAGGCCCTACTTCCCCATTAAGTGATAATAAATGTTCTTGGGGATAAAGAGAAGAGCTAACTCCAATGAGTGCAAGATGGAACGGGAGTCAAAAGAATAACTTTACTGCAGAGCCAGATGATCAAAATTCATATCAATACTCATAAATCATGTTGATAGAATGGACCTTTGATATGATATGGTAAAAATTGCATTTCCCTCTGTGGTCTTCCTAGAACTCCAGAATTATCAGGAGAAAATCATCAGGCAAATTCCAATAATAAGATATACTAGAAACATGTGATCAATATTCCTTAAAACTGTCAAAGTCATCAAAGGCCAATAAACTGCCACAGTCAAGAGGTGCCTATGTAGACATGACAATTAAGTCCAGTGCAGAATCCTGGGTGGGATCCTGAACAGATAAAGCACACTGGGTAAAAACTAGGATAATCTTAATGAACCATGAACTTTAACAAGAATATATCATTACATCAATGTATGCACTGGTAACTATTCACCACACTGTTCTAAAAATTAAAATCTATTTTTTAAAGGCATCTCTAAAGCAGAGTTTTAAGTGGTGAGAAGAGGGGCCTTCTGATATGTAAGACTTTCTGGTATGAAGAAAATGTCCAGAAAGAAGAATGTGTAAATTCACAGCAAAGAGAAAGAATGACTTTTCAGAGAAATAGCAAGTAGGCTAATAGGACTCAAATTTCATACATCACAACGTACATCTGGTATCTTACCGTTTTATTTTTTTTTTCACTTTGGGCTCAAAAATATTTCTTTGTACCACTCAATAATTATGTGGTTTTGGGCAAGTCATTTGTTCTTTCAGAGATCTTAATTCCTGTGATTATTTGCTTGAGATGGGGTAACAATGCTTGTCTATAAGGACTGTTGGAAGAATCAGATATCTTCTGTAGAATGCAGCACAGCTTTTGGATAACTGAGTGCAGTGAATAGTTACTACTCATATATTGAAACTGTACTGCTCAGGAAAATGAAAAGGTACCTGGAAATTGCCTTTATAAATTTAAATTACTGACCCCAACAATCATTATCTGATTTTTTTTTCTAACATGAAATTTCATTTTTTCTAATATAGATTTATATATTATTTAAGTACACCTAAACTCCAGAAAGTACACCTAAACTCCAGAAAGTGCTTTGGGTAAAAGGGAGAAAACACACACAATAAGGAGTTTCTTGGGATCCCTGGGTGGCGCAGAGGTTTGGCGCCTGCCTTTGGCCCAGGGCGCGATCCTGGAGACCCGGGATCGAATCCCACGTCAGGCTCCCGGTGCATGGAGCCTGCTTCTCCCTCTGCCTGTATCTCTGCCTCTCTCTCTCTCTCTCTCTGTGACTATCATAAATAAATAAAAATTAAAAAAAATTAAAAAAGGGCATTTAAAAAAAAAATAAGGAGTTTCTTGACCTGTGACTAATCATTGATTTGAGAATATACAATATACAGAAAAGAATACAATATATAATTCTGATACCAACATTTAAGAGTTATGAAAATTTTATTCTGAATTAGTATTAACATAGTCTGCCTTAAGGAAAATCAAAAAGGCTTTAAAGAAACTCATAATAAAATGTTTTAATTTTATAATAGAGGTTATCACAAAACAAATTAAGTTGCTATGAAATCTAGAACAAAATTTGATTTCCAGTATGAAGATTCACTGCAATATTTCCCAGAAATAAAATTTTTAATTAAATAAGATCTTTATTTATCATTTTTTGTTCTTAGTGAGATGATTTTTAAAATTAAGTGTATTTGTAAATAAATTTGGCCAATAAATTTGTTATTACTTCTTATTTATGTAAAAAAAATCTTTAAAAATAGATTCCTTTTAAATGTTTTCCTCAGTTTTTATTGGCTTAGCAATCTTATATTTTTCAAAATGGCTAATTAATATTCCTCATTAGTATAGCATCTGCCTTTAAGGATTTTTGTTCAATATTTTTACACTTTGACATTGTGCTAATATCAAATTATATTTCTTTCCTAGGGTTCTCAATTCTTCATGGTCAATGTGTATTATATATTTCTACAAATGCATTTTCCAAGCATCCTTCTTTGGTGATGTAATCATGGGTGTAATTCCTGTTCCATCTCATTTCAAACTAGTATGCCTCTAAGATTTTGAGCAATTCTAAAAATGCTCACATTTTTGCTTCCAGAAGAAGAAGGTTGTTTTGTTTCATTGTTTTATTTATGACCTATTTCATCACTTTTCTTGTAAACCACAAGTCTTCTTTAGATTGCACAAACATCTAATAATAATGGCTTGGATTTTAACTCATCTCACAATTTAGGAAAGGGGAAAAAAAAAAAAGTTAGTGGTCTGAACTGATTTTATTGGAATCAGTAGCAGTCAATAGGGCAATTGCTTCCTGTCTTCCTGACATCTCTTTAGCATTTGATTTCTCTGATCACTTAACTCTACCTTGATCTGTTGAAGTGAGGCATGGCATTCAGTAGGACAGTGGTAAATTAGCTTTTACTTTATCTTTATAGGAAAGCAATTTCTAGATGTCTTTTTTTTTTTTAGTCATCTCCTGTCAAGAGGGAACTGCCAGCCAACTCCCCACAACTTTTACTATGAAGAAGGAAAAAAGCAACAACAAAAATCTGTGGGGCCACTAACATCCACTTCTGTGCTGACTTCATAAGGCATTTTTCAAAGTGCAGCTTTCTGGTAGCACCTTAATGAATTGCCTTTCTCCATGAGAACTCATTGGCTGAGACTGTGCTCTTGGTTGATTTCCACCATAGACACAGAGGTTAATTCTATCATAATAGACATAGAAATTTTGGCTAGCTAATAATTTTAAGTTTTCAATACACATAATGAAAGCAAGTATATGGTAGTCATTATTTCACACTAGGTTTTCCTCAAAGTTTAGTACAAATAAGTATGACCTTTCCTTTAGGAGCTTACTTGTTGTCATAAAAATCATGGAATATTTTTAAGATGTAAAATTGGATATACACTGAAATGACTTAATGATAACCTATCCTACTTCAACGAGGAAACAGAGGACAAGAAATGTGAAATACAGCATAGCCACTGTGTAAGTTAGTAAACCACAAAGGCTATATCAAACTGCATTTTATCTTTAAATAATAGTGGATTGATTTACACTCTAGCTTTTCTTTTCTTTTTTTTTTTTTTTTGCATAGATTCTTTAAGACAATTTTTTGAACGTGGTTGACACACTATGTTACATTAGTTTCAGGTATACAATATAGTGACTTGACAAGTTTAAACACATATTTTCCTCACCACTAGTGTAGCTACCATCTGTCACCATGCAACACTATCATAATACCATTGACTATTTTTTATGCTGTGTTTTTTATTTCCAGGACATATTCATTCCATAACTGATCTCCTGTCTCTCCCATGTCCTTTCACCTGTTTTGCAAGAACTTTTCTAATAAAGCATTCTTTTTCTCAAACAATAACAATAACCAATATTTATTGGGCACTTTCTATGTGCAACCCAAAGTTGCTTTTTAAGTTGTGAAATTATAGTCTTTACAACCACTGTGAAATATAAGAATTTTCATTATTCATATCTTACATATAAAGAAATTTAGGCATTGAGAGATTGATTGCTTACTTAAATCGCACAGATACTTTGTGGTCTTAAACAGGCAGCCTAATCTGGGATCCAACATTCTAAGCTACTATTCCATAACTACCTGCAGAGTTTAAACTGTTATTTAAATCGCTAGAATGGAACTATTTAGGAAGAAGGTTTTGTTCTATTTTGTTCACTGCCTAGGATAGTGATTATGGTAGCTGTCCAATATATGATTGCTTACAAAATTGACATGATATGTGTGAAATAGCATATTAAGTATGAGCTGTTGATGTGCTTTATAAGTCTTTGTTTCAGGGGAGAACCAGAAACAATTATTATTATTATTTTAAGAAAAATATAAAGGTCAAATATTAAGTATAATCTGAAAATAGTCTATGGTCAACATGACTAAATCTGATTTTGATTCAGCTAATGCACCTATTAAATATTACTTTATATGTTCTTTTCTCAATAAGGCCTTCCTTGAGTCTTGCATCTAAATTAGACCCTGACCTTTTTCAGTCATGAAATACTATATTTTCTCTCATCTATTTTATCAGTGATGTTAATGAGATGATCATTTATGTGATTCAATGTTAATATTTACTCAACAAAATATTATCAGGGACAAGAACCATATCTATTTTATTCACTGATTTTCAGCATCTAGCAATGTGTCACAGAGTAGTGACTAAATGAATTTTGATTAAATAAACAGAAATAAATGACTGTATGGAGCATTGGGAGGTATATAGCAAAGAACTTGGCCTTCTTCAAAGAATGTCTTGCCTTTGCCCTTGTCTTCTGGAAGGAAAACTATGTCATACCTGATAGGAGCATCTGTTTATGGTAGGGGCTGGGCACTCCAGGGAGACTATGTAATTGAGGGTAGAGTTTTTGGTATTGTGATATTAGCTGACCTGGAGATTGAGTTCAACTATGTGGGCAATCATTAAGATTTTATAATGAAGACTCAATACAAATTCTGAACACTGGAACTCAGGTGAGCTTCTCTGGTTGAAAATATTCTATTGTTGCACACTAATACTAGAAGGGTCAGTCTTATAGAGGATAACAACAGAAGTGCGACAATAGAAATCCTCCTAGATTCTACTCTACGTTCTCTTCCTTTGCCTGATTTTAATCTAAAACCTCTCCCTACAAAACACTGTAACTCTGGGTATAATAGTTTTCAGTAAGTTCTGTGAATCCTTATTGTAAATTATCAAAATGGAGGTAGGTATTGGGAACCCCCCCCCCCCAACTTATACATAATGTTAGATGTAAGGGTGATCTTCTGGAGAGTTTTTCTCTCAACCTTCACAGCTTGGCTAACTCTGGATAGGAGGCTAAATAATTCTTGCAGAGCAAATTGCATTGCATTTTATGGTGTGTTATGCCCCCACCCGGCAAATCACATCATAACTCTGGCAAAGCCATTTAACCTCTCAGATTTTAATTTCATTATCCGTAATTTTAAAATAATATTAGAGGACCTCATAAGGCTAATTTGAAGAATACATATTAAGAAGTGATTAATATGATCACCTGCCCTAATAACAGAATACATTGTTCTTACTACAGAATACCTAGGTACCATATGATAGAAAATATCATACTACTATTTATTTTAAATGTGTGACCTCTGTAAGAACTGGTACTTGAAGTTTAATGATAATATTCACTTTTACATAGCTTTATAATTTAGATATCCCCTTCTGTGGTCAGAGCAAAATTTCCATTTAATTATGAATTTAGTCAATTAAACAGTTGCAGAATCATAGGTCATTGAAATGCCATCCATCTTCCTCTCTCCTGGCAATGATTATATGTACAATATCTCAGAACAGAATGAGTCCTATTTTTAAAGCTGAGAAACAAAATTCTAAAACCCCAAAATGTCATTCCATAATTCATCAATCTAACATCCCTGTGTGGTACCTATTTAGTAATGTAAAACTAGTAATACTAATACTTATATGGATTAATCAAAATGTTTAGTCTATGGGCCCAAGATTCTGATAGTTTTAAAAACAGGTAATTATATTGGGCAGCATGGCTTTGAGTATTCTCCTCATACTAAGAGAGGACCAAAGACTGAAAGACTCCCCAGGTCATTTGAATAAATTCATACAAATTTTAATATCTTTCCTTTGACTTTTAGTCAATCGAGGTTACATTTGGGCTAAGGGCCAGATCTGAATATAGGAAAGGGCTTCGCTGGAATCACTCATTATATGAAATGTGATTATAAGTAAGTAAATTGAAACTAATCAATAGTATTATATGATGCTTGAAAAAGGATTATTCTGCTGGAAGGATGCCTTAATAAAAATGTGCCAGAGTAAGAATTTTTCCCTGTTTATTACTCTCCAAGTTGAAAGAAGACTCTGGGGTCATTGGTGTAAATGGGAGACAGATATTGTGTAAAGGGTTTTTTTTTAACATAGACTAAAAAACTCATACCTCAGAATTTTCCATCTTCCTTACTTATTATTCCACATTGGGGTGGCTTTATTATCACTTATTTGACTTCCCAGGGCTCAAACATTAGTCAGGGTATGCCAGAGATACATGAGTATTCAGAATACTGAACATACATATTTTATATGAATCATGAACTGGCCTCCAGTTTTATGTGTTGATCTTTTAACAAGTTATGGTTACAGTAACAGAATCAAACTCATGTTATTATGGACTTGAAGGCTACACCCACAGCCATGTTGCTGTCAAGGGACTGTCAAGGTTCTTTTTATTCTCTGAAGGCCCAGGTGGGAAGCCAACTCTACTTTCCAGAATATCTCTGGAAAACATCACAGTAAGGGAAAACTAGTTGAAATCTAATTCCATTCTATAGTATATGGAGTGTCTCAGTGTGTTTCCAAGGGCACATAATGTCTCTGTGAGGCATACTTTATTATTCTCATTTTCCAAATAGAAAAGCTGAGACGTACAGAAATTGAATGACTTGCCACTTCCAGAAAACAAGTGGCCAATTTGGGTCTATATTAGTTCACTTCTTGAACAGTGTTGTTGCCTCAGGAGAATATCACTGGTTATCCATCACATACATATATTGACATGGATGCTTGATTGTTTCAACGTACTTCACATTTTGCAGACATGTGAGTAGCTTGCAGCATTTTCATAGACCTCCCACACAACTCAGTGGCCTAATCATTAGGCTTCTGGCAAAGTAATAAATCAGTGGCCTAAAAGAACAGACCCTTTCTAGGAGGAAAAAATAGAATTCTCACTGCTTCAAACCTGATATATTCTTAAGCGTCAGTTTGTGCTAATTCTCTTTGCTAATCATAAAAGGGAAAAAATAGCTACAACAATGATAAAACAAGCCCCCCAAATCATTCATACCAACAAAACAAAAATAAACACTAGGACATTTCTGGAAAAAAAAATCAGAACAGCTTGAAGATAAATAAAGGTGTGAGCAACTCTTAGAAAAATTTAAGTCCAGCATTCTTTCACAGGTAGGAGAGAAAATTACAGCTCTATCATCCTTTTAAATATTTGGTATGTAATAAATACATAGAAATAACAGCAAAGCAAAAAAAAATAGCTATGTTAACTCAAAAGGAAACAATTTATTCATAAATAAGAATGCAATTAGAACCTGTGGTAAGGTGTACAAAATCAGGTTACTCAAAATATTTTATTTCCCTAAATTTACCCCAATATTATCCTTTCTCAGATTATATAATTAATCTCTTCCACAATGGTAATTCTCCTTTTCCTAACTGCTCACTTTGGTCACAGAACATGTACAATGTTCTTAATTATGTTAAAAACAAAAGACAGCTCTATTGTTACCAGTCTCTTTTCATTTTTAGTATCTCATGTTGACTTACGTCATTTGTTTTATTTTATACCTATTCTTGTTCAAAACCTTTATAACTAAATCAAAACCTATAAAGCTAAATAACTGTAACATACCTCAATGTCAAATCTATTTGGATTGTATTACTTAGATGATCCCTGTTATAGATGATTTAAACACTTCAGATAAAATGGCTTTACTCCTAACTGGCAAACTGCTAGTTTATTAATTAAGAAAAAATAATTGTAATCCAATAACTGATTTTTTATCGTATGCTTTCAATTGAAGAATGAATAGGAAGAGTTTGACATATAATGAATGTTAAGAAGTAAGTAAGTGGTCTTTAATTGGTAATCAAAACTCTACCAACAGATGTTTATTAAGGACCAACAAACTTAGACATGTTCCATATTCATCTCAATTCCTGTGTGATAATTACAGATATATCTTTTTAAAAGTGAATGACTCAAAAGTGATATTGCATGCTTTTGATAATAAATATTGACACTTCTTGGAACAAATAAGGTAGTGGACATGTGGTAATTTTGGACACAGTGAAACCTTCTCTTTCTGGAACATGTGCTTTCTGTGTGTCTCCTGAACTAGTTCAAGGTACAAAAATGACCTAGGCCTAATTAATGCATTATATGCCTCTGGTCATGGTGATTGGCTTTGTAAGGGCACATCACCTTAGCAGTCCATGAGATGCAAATGCAAGCCCCAGCATGAGGACTTGAGCCCCAGAAGAATAGTGGGTACTAGAAAGGAGAATAAAGCCAATCCAGTAGAAAACTCTGGTGATAAATTTGCCCTGGTGCCATCTTTTCAGTCCAAACACATATCTGGAATTCCTATGATATAAGTAAAAAAAAAAAATCCTATTTTATGCTAAAAAAAAGTTTTTGTTGCAAGCAAGTCCTTTCTAACTGATAACAGGAGTTATCAGGAAACACCAGCCATCCTGGGCCTTTATCTGGGCCAATAGCCATGATATGTGTGTGTGTGTGTGTGTATATATATATATATATATATATATATATATATATATATATAACAGCTATTATATATAATATATATATATATATAACAGGTACAGCTATTTTGTGTTTGTTAATATGTTCAGGTCATCTAAGACTTCTTATTACGAACATCAAAATATATTTCATTGAGCCCAGAACCAGTTAACTCATTTAACATATTTGTTGATATTATACAAGTTTGAAAAAATATTTGGCAAAAAAAGTGGATAAATTTCTGATTTATTGAGTATCCTTCAACTGTACAGCACAACTTCTAAAACATTCAACATAGAAAACATCAAATTATTGTTGCTTTTCAAAAAATTACCGTCTCAGCATCTTTCCTTCATGTAGATCTGTGCATCGACGTGTTATCAAATTTTCATGTTCACTCATATGAAACTAAGGTAATAATTTTATTGATTATATAATATGTGCTAGGAACTTTAGTATGTTGTATAACTTAACTTTCTCTAAAGACGATATGAGATTTTATAATTCCTATTATCATTTAAGATATCAAACAGTGATGATCAAAACTAAGAAGATGGAAGAACTGAAATTCAAATCCAGATCATCCAACTCTCAACTAAGAATTTATTTTCTGCCACATGATATTATTTTTGTCAAATCTTAGCATGTTGGCTGGAACCGCATGTAAGACACTGTCATTATTTTCTGCCCATTTCTGTTGCCTCCAGCTTTGTTTATCTTCAACTATAAATTAGCTTCCTCTAAATATCAGGAAATATGAACATCAGTAATTATTCTGCTCTACTTTTAAAAATTCCAGGGTTCCTGGGTGTCTCAATCAGTTAAGCATCTCGGTCCCTTCAGCTCAGATCATGATTTCTGAGTCCTGGGATCTAGCCCTGTATCGGGCTCCTTGCTCAGTGGGGAACCTGCTTCTCCCTTTTGCCTGCCCCTGCTATGCTTTCTCTCATTATCTCTCTCTTTCTCTCAAATAAATAAATAAAGTCTTTTTAAAAAATTCCACAAAAATATTCTGATTGCTTTGATTTTATTCATTTACTATCTTCTCTTAACAAAGATGGGAAGAGGTAGAATTGGATGTGGTGGGTAGAAAGGAGCACACTTTCAAAAGAGGTAATGGAAACCTGAAGAAGAAATTAGGTGTACTGGGTAGACAAGATGGCCAATATAGTCTCACTTTACAACAGCATGTAAGATTGTACAGAAGAAATGAGACTCATGACATAAAGTCCAAGCATTTTATGGCATTTTCATTTCTTATGTTAATTATAGTAGCCAAGAAACTGAGCTCTGTCATGAAAGACAGTCTTTCATATGAGTAGCTTTATAAAAACTGGGATCTTACACAAATTACTTGACTTTTCTATGACTCTTGTAAAAAGACAGTATTAGAATATAGTTAATAGTCTTATTGTAAAGATCAATCACAATCATCTGTTTAAAACATTTAGCCTAGTTTTGTAGCATATAATGAGCTCTCCCCTCTATTTACCAAGTATTTTTTAAAAGATTTTATTTTTTTTATTTATTTGAGAGAGAATGAGTGAGAGAGAGAGAGATAGCATGAGAAGGGAGAGAAGCAGAGATAGGGAGATGCAGGCTCCCTGCTGAGGAGGAAGCCCAACATGGGGCTCAATCCCAGTGCTCTGGGATCATGACCTGAGCCAAAGGCTTAACCCACGGAGCCACCCAGGCACCCCTACTAAGTCTTCTATATAATGGTTGCAGAGTCAAAATTCTGGCAAGTGACACTTGGAGATCATAACATAAATAATTAAAAATGAACATGAGAAACTGCTAGACAACTCTCTGTCTCTCTCACATAAATATATGAACACAAACACATGATTGAAAAATTAAAAACAGAACTTTAAACTTCAAGACAAGAGACAGTTGTTATGCTTTGTTAATATGCCTTGGGCAAAACAAATGTATATAAATTAGAAAAAGAAAAATGAAAGATTTATGAAAAACATTGACGCCTATGACTACACGAAAGACATTGAAAAGTTTGATATATGGAAGTGAAAGAAAGAAAAGAAAGAAAAGAAAAGAAAGAAAAAAGAGAAGAAAAGAAAAGAAAGAAAAGAAAAAAGAAAAGAAAAGAAAAAAAGAAAAAAGAAAAGAAAAGAAAAGAAAAAAGAAAAGAAAAGAAAAAAAGAAAAGAAAAGAAAAGTCAAATCTTATTACCAATCAAGTCTTTTACTCGTTCTTTCATTTTCACTTCTTTGGGGATGAAAACAGAATCTTGCTCTACATCTTGGTCTCTTAACAGAAAACATGACCTCTATTAAGAAGCACGGCAAGACCTTCTCACCCTCTTTCTGATTCATAGTCCTTTTCTTAAAGCTATTCCAGTATCTAACCCCTGTTTCCTACAAGCATTTCTCTTTTGAGAAGCATTTGACTGCATAATGCAATCCCTATCAAAATACCATGGACTTTCTTCAGAGAGTTAGAACAAATTATTTTAAGATTTGTGTGGAATCAGAAAAGACCCCGAATAGCCAGGGGAATTTTAAAAAAGAAAACCATAGCTGGGGGCATCACAATGCCAGATTTCAGGTTGTACTACAAAGCTGTGGTCATCAAGACAGTGTGGTACTGGCACAAAAATAGACACATAGATCAATGGAACAGAATAGAGAACCCAGAAGTGGACCCTGAAATGTATGGTCATTTAATATTCGATAAAGGAGGAAAGACTATCCATTGGAAGAAAGACAGTCTCTTCAATAAATGGTGTTGGGAAAATTGGACATCCACATGCAGAAGAATGAAACTGGACCACTCTCTTTCACCATACACAAAGATAAACTCAAAATGGATGAGAGATCTAAATGTGAGACAAGAGTCCATCAAAATCCTAGAGGAGAACACAGGCAACACCCTTTTTGAACTCGGCCACAGTAACTTCTTGCAAGATACATCCACAAAGGCAAAAGAAACAAAAGCAAAAATGAACTATTGGGACTTCATCAAGATAAGAAGCTTTTGCACAGCAAAGGATACAGTCAAAAAAACTAAAAGACAACCTACAGAATGGGAGAGGATATTTGCAAACGACATATCAGATAAAGGGCTAGTTTCCAAAATCTATAAAGAACTTATTAAACTCAACATCAAAGAAACAAACAATCCAATCATGAAATGGGCAAAAGACATGAAGAGAAATCTCACAGAGGAAGACATGGACATGGCCAACATGCACATGAGAAAATGCTCTGCATCACTTGCCATCAGGGAAATACAAATCAAAACCACAATGAGATACCACCTCACACCAGTGAGAATGGGGAAAATTAACAAGGCAGGAAACAACAAATGTTGGAGAGGATGCGGAGAAAAGGGAACCCTCTTACACTGTTGGTGGGAATGTGAACTGGTGCAGCCACTCTGGAAAACTGTATGGAGGTTCCTCAAAGAGTTAAAAATAGACCTGCCCTACGACCCAGCAATTGCACTGTTGGGGATTTACCCCAAAGATTCAGATGCAACGAAACGTCGGGACACCTGCACCCCGATGTTTCTATCAGCAATGGCCACAATAGCCAAACTGTGGAAGGAGCCTCGGTGTCCATCGAAAGATGAATGGATAAAGAAGATGTGGTCTATGTATACAATGGAATATTACTCAGCGATTAGAAACGACAAATACCCACCATTTGCTTCAACGTGGATGGAACTGGAGGGTATTATGCTGAGTGAAACAAGTCAATCGGAGAAGGACAAGCAGTGTATGTTCTCATTCATTTGGGGAATATAAATAATAGTGAAAGGGAATATAAAGGAAGGGAGAAGAAATGTTGGGAAATATCAGGAAGGGAGACAGAACATAAAGACTCCTAACTCGGGGAAACGAACTAGGGGTGGTGGAAGGGGGGAGGAGGGCGGGTGTTGGAGGGGAATGGGTGACGGGCACTGAGGTGGACACTTGACGGGATGAGCACTGGGTGTTTTTCTGTATGTTGGTAAATTGAACACCAATAAAAATTAATTTAAAAAAAAAAGAATCAAATTTTGGAACAATTATATATCAAAACTGTATTGGACTGTTTGTATAAAAAATATATATCTCTGTTGCTTCTTTTCAAAAAAAAAAAAAAAAAAAAGAAATTCCAGGCTTTACTCACTTTATGTATCTATCTTACCAGGTAAGCTAGAGTGTTTACATATATGAAATAAAAGGTGTTGACTAATTTGTCTCTATTGTTTTTTCTGGTTCCTCTGTAGCATACCAAGACACACATACACAACACACACACACACACACACACACACACACTGCTTTTCTTTTTTATCACCTCTTTTCTCTAGTCTAACTTACTAGAGAGGGCAAATTAGTAATATCAAACTAAATTCTAGGTCTTGGACCAAATCTCTTCAGAAGTCCACTGTCCTTCCCCTTACATTATTTCACAATTTCTCGAATCCTTTATAAGGATGGGTGGACTGGGTACCTTAATGGTTTTTTATAAAGTGAACTGAATCTGTTTTTCAAAGTTGAGGTATAGGCTGAATGGTTATATTAGTCAGTAATTCCTTTATGAGGTGTAATCTACTTATTTTTCAGGGTTGTGAAGATTATTGTTAATTCTATTATTAAAAAATAAGTTCAAATAGGGATGCCTGGGTGGCTCAGCAGTTGTGTATCTGCCTTCAGCTCAGGGCATGATCCTGATCCCGGATGGAGTCCCCCATCGGGCTCCTTGGGAGCCGGCTGCCTCTCCTTCTGCCTGTGTGTCTCTGCCTCTCTATGTCTCTCATGAATAAGTAAATAAAATGTAAAAAAAAAAAGTTCAAATAAAATAGCTTTCTATACAAATTTCTACTGTAAATGATAACTATGTAGAGATGTTTCTTTTTGTGTGTGCATGCAAGCACACACATAGATCATAGTTTAAGTGCTAAAATAGATTATACTATTTTTAAAAAGATCAATATCCCTGATGAACATAGATGCGACAGTTCAAGACAAAATATCAGCAAACTGAATTCAACAATGCAATAAAAAAAATCATACCCAATGATTGAATAGGATTTCTTCCAGAGATGCAAGCATGATTCAATATCCACGAGATGTTGTCCAATCAATAACCACATTAACAAAATGAAGGATAGGGGCGCCTGGGTGGCTCAATTGGTTAAGCATTTGCCTTCAGCTCAGGTCATGATCCTGGGGTTGTGAGATCAAGTCCCCCATCGGGCTCCCTGCTCAGCGGGGAGTCTGCTTCTCCCTCTCCCTCTTCTGCTTCCTTGCTCTCTCACTCTCTCTCAAATAAATAAATAAAATATTTTTTTAATGAAGTATAAAAATTATATGGTCATCCCAATAGGTGGAGAAGCAATTAACAAAATTCAACATTCCTTTATAACAAAAAATTCTCATCAAATTGGGTTTAGAGGGAAGGTAGCTCAACATAATACAGGTCATCTATGATAAGCCCACAGGTAACATCACACTCAATGTGAAAATTTTAAAATTGTTCCCCTAAGATCAGGAACAAGACAGGGATGCTCACTCTCACCACTTTAATTCAACACAGTATTGGACATTCTAACCAGAGCAGTTAGGCAAGAAAAAAGAAATAAAAAGCATCCAAATCACAAAGGATCAAGTAAACTGTCTCCACATATACAAGACATGTTATTATCGACAAAATCTTAGACTTCACCAAAAAATTGGTAGAACTAATAAATGGATTCAGTAAGATTACAGGCTACAAATCAATATTTTAAAAAAAGGAGTTGAATTTCTATATGTCAATAATAGCTATCAGAAAAGAGAAATTTTAAGAAATGATTTTTACAATTGTATCAAAAAGAATAAAATACCTTAGAATAATTTTTTAAAGATTTTTTAAATTTACTTATTCATAGACACACACACACACACAGAGGCAGAGACACAGGCAAAGGAAGAAGCAGGCTCCATGCAGGGAGCCTGATGTGGGACTCGATCCCGGGACTCCAGGATCACACCCTGGGCTGCAGGTGGTGCTAACCCCCTGAGCCTCCCGGGCTGCCCACCTTAGAATAAATTTAATTAAGGAGGTGAAAGACCTGTACTCTGAAAACTATAAAACATTAATGAAAGAAACTGAAGAAGATATAAAGTGAAAAGATATTCTGTACTTATGGATCAGAAGAATTAATATTGTTAAAATGTCCATAATACCCAATGCAATTTATGTATTCCATGCAATCCTTACCAAAATCCCAATGGCATTTTCCACAGAAATAAAAGAAACCATCCTAAAGCGTACACAGAACTATAAAAGAGCTGATAGCAATAGCAATCTTGAGAAAAAAGAAGAAAGCTGGAGACACCATGCCTCCTTATTTCAAACTATGTTACGATACTATAATAACCAAGTTATACGGTATTGGCATGAAAACAGACACACAGATCAGTGCGACTAAATAGAAAGCCCAGAAATAAACCCATGCATACATGGTCAATTAACTTAAGACAAAGCCAAGAATACACAATGGGGAAAAGACAGCCTCTTCAATAAATGTTAGGAACACCAGATAGCCACATGCAAAAGAATGAAATTCGACCACTATCTTATACCATACACAAAAACTAACTGAAAATGGATTAAAGACTTGAATGTAAGACATGAAAGCATAAAACTCCTAGAAGTAGCAAATTCTTTGAGTTGGTGAGTTTGTAGGACACATCAAACTAAATAGTTTCTGCACAACAAAGGAAACCATCAACAAAATGAAAAGGCAATCAGAATGGGAGAAAGTGTTTGCAAATCATATATCTGATTAGCAGTTAATATCTAAAATATACAAAAGAACTCATAAAACTCAATAGCAAAAAAATCAAATTTAAAAATTGGGTTGAGGGTCTTAATAGACTTTTTTTTCTTTTCCTGAAGTAAACATACAGGATAGCTAACAAACACATTAAAGGATTCTCAACCTCACTGATCATTAGGGAAATGCAAATCAAAACCACAATGAGATATTCACTTACATTTATCAGAATAGCTAGTATCAAAAACACAAGAAATATGTTTGAGAATATGGAGAAAAGAGAACTAGCTTATAATGGTGGAAATTAAATTGGTGCAGCCATTATGGAAAACAGAATAGGAATTTCTCAAAAACTTAAAAATATTACTTCTATAAGATCTTGCATTACTACCTCTGGATGTTCATCTGAAGGGATTGAAAATACTAACTCATAAAGATGTTTCATCCACGCTCCCATTTTCATTGAACATTATTTCTAATATCCGAGATATGGAAACAACCTAAGTGTTCAGAGATGAATAAATGGATAAAGAAAAATCAGTATATATGCAATGGAATATTACTCAGCCATAAAACAAGGAAATCCTGACATATGAGGCAACATGGATGGAACTTGAGGGTATTATGCTAAGTAAAATGGGAAAGACAGGTCCTGTATGATCTCTCTTATATGTGGAATCTAAAACAAAATAATTTTTAAAAATGTTATAGATAAAATTGATTGATGCTTGAAAGGTGGGGATGGGATAGGAGAAATGGGTGAAGGTGATCAAAAGGTACAAACTTCCAGTTATAAAATAAATAATCCTGAAGTCATGATGTACAACAGGAAACTATATTCAATAACATTGTATTGCATATTTCAAAGTTGCTAAGAGAGTGAACCTTAAAAATTCTCATCACAAGAAAAAAATGTGTGGTAATGCATGTTAACTAAACTTACTGTGATCTAATATTATATTTTGTAATGTATACATATATCAAATCTTTATGTTGTACACCTGAAACTAATATGTTGTGTCAATTTTACCTAAAAAAATCAGAGATTTATCTTGCCTTGTTCTTTATGATTAACCAACATAGAGGTATTTCCATTTTCCTGGGGCAGTAACAATAAATGAATCCGTTACCAGTCTACTTTCTTTCCCCCCTTGATTAAGTTATTCTTTTGATTATAAAATGTTATACATGCTAGAGTTTTGCCACGTGGATGCTCCCTCGAAATTTTTAGTTTCTCACAATTTTATAAAAAGAACAGACACTTGAAAGAAAAGTAATTTTAAATTACAGGAACACTGAAAGCTTTCAGAGATGGGGAGGATGTAAAATAGAATGGAGACATTTTCAGAATCAGCAAAGAACAGTATGCTCTGTTTTGTTTCTTTTAAAATAGGCAGTGTATACTTAGCTGAGGGAATTTAGGTCAAAACCCAGGAGCCAAGAAGCACTCCTTTCCTGCCCCTCTTTTACTCTTTCCTAGATTCTGAATATTTTTGGAATAAGAAAACATCAGAACTCAATTACTGTCGGCTTAAATTCCAAAAGTGGCACTTCAGGGAAAAATCAGTCTCAGTAAGAACATTTAGTGGTCACTGGAAGTAGGTGGTTATGTTGGAAGCAGCAACATGTAAAAAAATAACCAAAAAAACCTGAGCTCTTGATAACAATATATGTGCAATTGCTTCCTGCATTCCTTTTGCCTTTTCCTCTATCTAGTCTCAGTCTTTTTTCCCCCAGATTTATCTCCTGTTCTTTTCCTTCAAATATAAATATTTTTTTTTGCTAATTCCCACCCCCTCAACCTTAAGTTCTCTGCAAGTCTTCATGTATCATTTCCAAATCAATTCTGCCTTTAACTCTGTTAGGACACTTCTCTACTCATTAGATTTCTCATTAAGTTTTTACTTGTTGCCTTCTGAGTTAGCATTAAAAAAACAAAACTGCTATTTCTCAGCATTTTTATATTTTCACTTCTGCTTTAATCAAAAATAAAAGCTGCTATACAGTGGCTATAATCATTCCTACATTCTATATCATGGATTGTAAAAAAAAAAAAACAAAAGCAAAAACAAAACAAACAAAAAACCCAAAACCCATATTCTTAAGGACAGTGAGTTTTAAAGACCTTCCAGAGGCTACTTAGGTATATCTGTCTTCAAATGAGAGGTCTAAGACTTTTATGTTTTGAATATGGCATTCTTTTTGAAGCTCTCTAGAGATGTAAATTCTCTCTTCCTTATATATGCAACTATACAATCTCATGGTTACCAACTCTTTCATCTATCTGCAAATCAACTACATTTTGCTTAATTTGTGGGAAAAAAAAAATCCAAGTCCCCTAGCAGATGTATAGTTAAAAGAAAATCAGGAACCTTTTTTTTTCTTGCAAAGCAACTAAATTATGATTTAATAGTATTTTAAAAAATGATCCATAAGACAACTTTAGGAAATTTAGACCTATCTTTAATAGCCTGAGACTTAAAGTTTACATATAGAATAAAAAAAAAATGCAATCAATCAATCAATGTAGGAGAAGGGAAGAAAAAGAAGTGGGGGGAAGAAGGAGAAGAAAAAAAGAAAAAAGAAGAGGTGAAAAATGATTGTTAGCTGTGTCGTGATATCCAAATAAACATGTTGAAGCTGTTATGGTACCCTCACAAAGGATGCTGAATTTAGAATCAAAGGAACACAGATTTAGCCTATCTCTGACCCTTATATGATGGGAGATATAACCTTATGAATTCCACAAATTTAAAAAATGATCCTAAGAGAGATTCTCACTCAGGATTATTATCAGTTATAGAACTACTGTATATCATTAAATTTTATACATACATTATTATTACATACAAATCCCTATAAAGCCAATTCCTAGAATATTTTTCTAATTATCTCATCCAAAAGGAAATAGTCTAATAAACTAAGAGAAAGCTCTATGATCATGATGGGCCTTCAAATCTGATCAGAGATGAAATTCACTGGCCTGACACTTACCCTGAGGAGGGCCTTTCAGAATTTTTAAATTTAATTGCCCCTGGGATTACCTGGTATTGCAAGATTCTGAAGATACCATTGCAAAATGCAGAAAATCCTCCAGCTGCTACCCTGCCTTCCTTTTACATATCTACATTAGCATCTACAAGACTTTCAAGTTATTGTTTTTTTGTTTCCATTGTGACCAAGATTCATTTTTTAAAAAAGTCTTTCTACCATAATGCTTAATGGTAACAAACTTCAAACTCCATTGTATCACTGTTGTTCCTTCCCAGGGAATTTGGACAGGAGATCAGATTCTGACAAGAGAATCATCTCCCAGTAATTTAACAAAAGCTTTATTCTATTTGAACTTAATGGGGAGCTAATGATTTTGACAAGAATAATCTTCTGTCTTGGATAGCCTAATAAGATTCTTTTCCTTTTAAAGTCAAGCTCCTTTGATTACAGATGTCATGCCTCCCACAATACTAGTTGTAAGTTTGTCTTTTCAAATGAAAAATGAAGTTTGAGGGCTTGATTGCCTTGTCATTTAACAGAATTATTACCATGACAAACTTTTTATCCCACTACTCAGACTGAAACAAGAAAGCAACACGTTTTCAGTTCAGAGTTCTCAACGTTCTTTTCATTTCTATGAAAATGAATAATGAATTCACTTTAAAAGAGAGCAACACCTTTGAAAAATACTATGTAAATAAAATAATTTAAAAATGCAGCACCCAGAAAAAATAAAGAGTCAAGGGCAAAAATGAGGAAAGGAACTACATCTTAGAAACAATGATTGAACAGTCATTCATATTAAATATCTTTCCAGTCTCCCAGAGTTGAGGGACAAAGTGACACACATAACCTCAAAAAAAAAAAAAAAATGTTCTGGGCATAGAAGAGGTATACAGAGAGAAAGAGGGAAATGAGTAACTGGGAGACTGTAATATATCCTCAGTAACAGAATCTGCCACACTGTTCATTTGTAATTCATCATAGTCCTAGGAAAACAGACTTCACAGTAAGTACTAGGCAGTTTGGTTTTAGAAATTGGCAGTGTTTGTATTTGGCCAAGTGCAACAATGCCAAGTTTTATTAATCTATAAGCTAGAAAGGTACGTCTACAAAAGGGAATTGTAGAGATTAAAAAGAGATGCCAAATCTAGAGCCTCAGAAACCTTACTGCCTGCACTTGGCAATAACGTGGTAGGGACGAAGCAACTATTCAATGGCTACCTCTTGTTTTGATATGACTGCATGAGGCTGCCACATAAAGCATGAAGACGTTGTATCTCGAGATAATTTCCTAGTCTCTAGACCTAAGAATTCTTCCTTTATTGCATGATTTAAATTTTTACTCGTATCTCTATACTAGTCTGCTAAGGCTTCCATAACAAAATACCATGAGATGGGTGGCTTAAACAACAGAAATTTATTTCCTCCCAGTTCTGAAGGCTGGAAGGTCAAGATCAAGGCGTCAGCAGAGTTTGTTTCTCTTAAGGCTCCCTTCTTGCTTGCATTTGGCTTCTTACTCATGGTGCCCCCATGTGTCCTTTTAAATGTGCATGTACATCCTTGATGTGTTTTCTTTCTCTTATAATGACACCAGCCATATTGGATTTCAGCCTTGCTTTATGATCTTATTTAACCTTAGTTACCTCTTTAAAGGTGCTGTCTTGGGGCACCTGGGTGGCCCAGTGGTTGAGCATCTGCCTTTGGCTCAGATTGTGATCCTGGGGTCCCGGGATTGAGTTCCACATCGGGCTCCCCGTAGGGAACCTGTGTCTCTCTCTGCCTATGTCTTTGCATCTTTCTGTGTCTCTCATGAATGAATAAATAAAATCTTTAAAAAAAAAGTGCTGTCTCTACATTCAGTTTCATTGGGGCTTAGGGCTTTAACATAAGAGCTGGAGGGGGTAGGATGAGGCCCGATTTAGTCCCTAACAGTCTTCTTTGAAGATTATCTTCAAAGCAGAATAGAATATTGGAATGAGGATGTACTTGGACGTCAGAAGAGAGTGTGAGTTCTAGCTAGGCATTTATTATTCTAGTTTGACCCTAGACAAGATAACTTAAGTCCATTTTTAGGAGATATTAATAACTGCATAGCAGGTTAATGTTGTAAAAACTTAGGAAGATAAACCATGAAAAATAACCTAACACAGTATTTAATAGTTGTAATTTTTTTTCTCTTATGTTTATTTTTTAGGTGGTGAAGTCTCGGCATTACCCTGAAGGCCAAGTGGTATTCCTTGTGAGTGCTTGAATTGCTAAAACTTAACATAGTAATCAATCTGAGTGATTTTTACCCTGTAGATACCTCAGGCTGTCAAAAAGCACTAATAGTTAACTGCTGATATTTGCCAGGCTAAACCTGGATTTTCTAAATTGGATTTATGTTGATCAACTGGATTCATCCATTTTATTACTGAAACATTTGACAGACACTAATTAAATCAGTAATGTTTGTAGCTGACCTAGGAATTATATTAATACAAAGATTCATAAATTAGTCATTTGTTCTCAGTCAAGTTAGAAAACTGTACTATGAACAGAAATATGTCCAAAGCAATAAGAAATTTTAAGGATTAGAGATAAGAATTGGCTTATTAGCATGAAGTAAAGAATTACTTTTATATACATGACTTAGGATTGGTTTTCATAAAGAGATCAAATTTAAAATAACTCTAAATATGATTTTTTTTTGACAAATAGGAAGTGGTAGAGAGAGGCCAGTAAAGGAAGGAAGAATTCTTTGAAAAGCTTTCTCACTTTGCATTTATAACAGAAGCCTTTATTCTCTCTCATGGCTCTTTCAAAAGGTACAGATATTGGCTCTCTCATCAAACATCCAAGAAATGGAGGTCATGATTAAGACTTGGAAGAGACATAAGAAATGTCTGAGAAGTTTGTGTATGGAAATAAGAATTCTATTTCCAAGGTTGGTTTAAGTAATCCAGAGCTCCTCTGAGGGACCAATTCTGTACTTGTCAAAACATTCTAAATCAACTGGTAAATCTCATCCGTTTCTATTCATTGAGATTAGATGATTGCTTTTACAAATGTTTTATTTAAAAATCAGCTGATAAAAGCTCCCTCTTTCAAATCTTATGAACTATAACTAGAAGAGGTGCCCATATGTTTTTATTTCTTTAAAACCTGTATCACTGTAATAAACTAACATTCATTATAACCCCAAGGAGAGAGCAGCTTTTCAGTATTGCTATAGCTTTCTTATAATGCAACATAGTTAAGCAAAATTATACTGCTTCAGTTTTCCTCTGTTTAACAAGACTTGGCTTCATATTGAAAAAAATCAAAAACTTGCGGTATGTTTTTCCCTAGATCAAATGATACTGACATATATTTCAACAGTACTCTTAATTCTACTATCTAAGGGCCATATTGTGTACTTTCGTAGAGCAAACTGAGGATTTTATAATACAATAAACAAAGATGGTTATTCTTGAGACTAAGAGCCTATTTTTCATTGTTTTACATGAACCCAAATACCTTCATTTTTCTACCATCAACATTGTCAAATCAGGCACATTATGTAGTCTCCAAAAAGTAGTTTTGTTTTCCACTCTTGCATAAAAGTACTCTCAGGACATTTTCAAGTACCATTTGTAATTTTAAATTATTTCAGGTCATGAGAGGCAAATCTGAATAAACTGAAATTTTCCAGAAAAGTGTGTGTGTGTGTGTGTCTTCATATAATGTATCAGATACACTGAAGCAGAGGGGAAGTTTGTTATACATTTAGGCTTATACATTCAGTTTTATACATTTAGAAAGTGCCGGCACAGCTATAATGTCAGACTGGGATTCCTCATGGAAGCTGCTCAGTAAGCAAAAGAAAACTCTTACAAATTAATTTGACCTTGAATAAGGAAGCACATTTTTATCAATCAACTGTAACCAACATTGACTTTGGGGATTAGCCAAATTGTTGCATGCATATTCAGGTAGATAAAACAGTTGTCAAATGTAGTCTTCTTGATCCATAGTCTGTCACTGTGTATCAAATTGGAACCTGCAGTGCTTTTCTTGTTTCAAATTTATATAGCTGCACGTAATACATGAGTCAAATCTGTCTTGCTGGATTATAAGAAAAGGGGAAGAAGAATTGGAATGCAACGGCTCAATAACATAGGTTAGAAAACCTAAATCCTAAGTAACTAGATTTTTTAACTTTAATATGAAATAATATCTTCTGGTCCTATGATATTCTGATCTAGAGCAGTGTTTTTCAAACTTTAATGAGCATATAAATTACCTGGGGATTTTGTGGAAAGACAGATTTTGATTCCACGGGTCTGGAATGGGGTCTGGACTTTTGTCTTACTAATATGTTTTCAGATGATGCCAATGCTTCTAGATCATAGGCCATAACCCGAATGGCCAGATTCTTCAGCCAGATTTTATGCAATGAATTAATTCATCATGAAACTTCATAATTATTTTCACAGTAAAGGAAGTGAGGTCCTCTTAAGTTGCCATAATAGTGCCTGTCAATTCATTTTCATTTCATTTGGTAATAGTTATGCCAACCTTTTGACTTCATTGTGATCACCTTTACAAATGGATTTTTAGTTCTCCTAGAATCACTTTTCTGCGTGATTGAATAGAAAAATAAAATAACAACATATGGGATTATAAATTCTTACAGATGACAAAAAAATACTATTGGAGAATGTCTTTGATTAAAACTTTAAATTCTCTGTCCTTAATCTTGTGTGATATAGGAAAGGAAAAAAAAAATAAAAGTGTGATTTAAAATCAATGATGCCACCTACCGTGAGCTGACACTCTCTACTCATTTAGGCTCTCTTATTCCTGGAAGCCAGTGCAGGCAATGATCAGTGGTGCCTCTGACCCTACAGAAACCTGCAGTGTGGATCTGCCCAGGCAGTTGTATGTTGGCAGTTTGTTAAGATGCTTTAAGGAGAGATGTCACCAAGTAACTGGCTGTTCAGTCAGTGTTTTTACTTTCAACTGAAAAGTTATAATGTACTTCCTCATTCTCTTGACATTCTACTTACAGGACTTGCTGTTTCAACTAAAATTAAAGAGAACATACACACCTCTACCTACAGCTGCTCCTCCATTGTTTATTATTAAATAATTCAATGGGATGATATATGAGACCTTTGTTTCACATAGGTAAGGAATAACAAGGGCCCTTTGCATGATCTTTCTAAGAATTTAGAGTGAGAATTGTGTTTAAGAATACTGTCTGAAGAACTTTATTTCCTGAGGGCCTCTGAGACCAAAGAAAATGTTTTTGTTATAGGGTTCCCTCTTTCATTTCCTAAAACTTTGTCCTTTGATGAAAGCTCTGTTAATGCATTAAACAAATCTTTATTAACTGCAAAGTATATGGTACAAAAAAATATTGTGTGGCAGGCCAGTGTTAGAATCTGTGGATAACATATAAGGCAGTCCTGATGCTGTGGACCTCGACATTCTTACTCAACATTCTTAGTTGAAGCCTTTGTGAGGTCAGTCCAAATCTAGTCATCCAAATCATTTCAGCAGTCCTTCACTGTATCAGAAAGTATTGAAAAAATTCATTGGTCATAAAACTAAAAGGTCAAGAAATCAGGTACAGCTTTATTCAAGGGGTGAAAAAAATGTCATCAGAGCTCAGCCTCTCTATTTCATAGCTCTGACTTTCCTGATTTAGCGGTAAGGCACTCCATAAAAGAGTTTTGCAACAGCTAAATGTTTAGGTTGTCTTAAAGGAGAATATAAGCTCCTCTTCTGACAATACCAAAAACAGTTCATTGTTTCTCATTGCCTATACGCACCGTGTATGCCCTTTTCTGAACCAACATCTCTGGCTAATGGAAATACATCAGTTCTGATTGACCAGAACTGATCCATGTGTCTATCCCTTGGAGCCAGAAATGAAGTAATATCTCCAGAAGTAGGTGAATTGGGAGTTGTGACTGCTATGAAAGTAGACCACTCAGACTTCTTAGTGAGGAGATCATAACTGGCTGACAACCCTAAATACTCCCTTTGGATCCATCTACCACTGCATTTATGCCTTGGCCATGCTTAACAAGTGCTGATTCTAGATATGTACTGACACACGGGAGGAGCACAGTACTGATGTGATCCCAGTCTCAGAACACAGGGGACTCTTTCAATGGATGCTATTAATTCAAGGAACCCTACTGGCTTAGCTTAACTTTTCTTCAAATGATGCTGCAACATGAAACTTCTATTCCATTCCTCTCTCCTTCGCTCACTCTCACGAGTGTCAGAAATTATGGTAGTTGGAAAGCTCTCTTTGATTATTTTGTACCCTCCTCCCATAAATCTCTTGCATGTTTATTCTCGTCTTAGTGTCGGCCTCACGAGGACTGAAAGTAATGTAGAGTATGTAGGGAAGTGATCATTTAGTAAAAAATTCTGATTCTTTCAGCAAGAAAATGGTGAATAGAACTCAGGAGATAAAAATAACAGATATGAAGTAGGGTGTATCTATAAAATAACCTCTTGTGGTTTAAATAACTTTTCTATAATATATATTTTTACAAATTTCCTCCACATATTGAACAATTTTTGCTTGTGTTAGTTTCTATGTCTCTGTTTCCCTGTAAACCTTTTTGCAACCATTGCAATAATAAGGACAATATATATGCTCATGGAAAGGGCCTTCATATATCTGGAAGATAATAATCTTAGCATCTTAAAAATTACTAAATAACCCTTTTTTTTTTTTTCAAAATACCTATGATGAAGCATCTGTTCCAGGTTATAAGGTTATCTGGCAAGTATTTTATTTAGATCTTTCTTACTGCTCACATCTGGGATTTTTCTGTTAGTTCTGAATTATCATAAGGAGTATGAAAAGAAAGAGTTCTGGAATACAAACATAAAAAATAATCTTTTTTATAGCTCTAAAGGATATAAATAAATGAACAGCAACTTTTTCCTCATTGATCTTTTATGTCTCAGAGAATATGAAAATGAATTCTAAAAACTTATATCTTAAAACGTGTAGTTTACAAAGCAATCTCACCTCCATTATCTAGACATATGGTAGGAAGCAGCTAATACATTTTATAAGGAAGAAAATTTAAATAAAGAGTAATGACTTATTCAAAGCCACACAACTAGTCCTAGCAGTATGTTCTTCTGGTTTCTAGTCTTGTAAAAGAAATGTCTCACCTCCTCTCGATATAGTATCATTCCATGGGCCCAGAGGAGGCAATACCCCCTTCTGTGGGGATCCCCTTGTCAACTGTGGCATTGATTACTGAAGCATGGAAATTTTTGAAATTAATATTAATATTGGAAAATATTAAACCAATGCATTTTTTATACCTTAAAACTTGTTCCCTAGAAGCTTTCTACTTTTGAACCTGAGCTCTGAATTTTATCAGTCTAGGGCAAGAGAGGACAGACATGTTTTTCTTTAAGCAAAACAATAGGCTTTATGAGTGGACAAAATACCTTTTCAAAAATAGCATATGACAGCAATACCATGCTAGAGATGTGCTTCCCTATAATGTAATAAATGTTAAATAAAGAGAAGCAAAAGAGAATATCTATGTAAATGATACAGGGACATTTTGGGAAGAAGAAAAGAGAGAGACATCAGAGTCTGAGCCTCAGATTTCACCAAGCCCTCACTAGGTATACAAATTGTATAGGGGATAACCTGAGGGCAAAGAAGACATTACCCTCATTTTATTTTTGAATTCTGGGAAGAAGCAGCTGGAAAGGATGATTCTTGAACCAACATAGACCATCCCTTAAACTATTAAGAATATCCCTCCTTAGTATGAGATTGAGTTGTAAGATGGCATATTTCCCAATGCCTTAAATATCATCTTGTTAAAGAGCATAGGAGAAGAGGTAGAAATCAAAGATGCTAACCATTTTCACCAAATATGTGAATTAATTTAAAATCTCTCCTCTATACCACAATTTCACATCATTCCCTTCTCACGATGTTATTCCTTGAGTCACAAATATACATTTGTAGACATCTTGAATTTAATTTCAAATAATAGAAAGGTATGGCACCTCCCCTTCCAAGTTACTGATTTTAAAAAAAGTATATCTGGAAAACATGGATTGTAGGGTCTCAACACTCTGCATTACAATCCCAGCATTATGAGTTGTTATTTTAGCCTGAGAAAATTTTCATGTAGATTCTGTCCTTGTCAAACAAAGACAATAATATCTTCTTCGGATTATAAAGAAGATTAAACAATAGTGTAAAATGTTTAGCACAGGGTGTGATACTCTGGAGATTACAGTAACAACAACTACAACAATAACAAAGATGATTTTGTTTGAAACTATTGTTATAATTGCTGCTGCTGTGTTACTACTACTACTAACATCCCTGTTGGCTTAGCTATTTTTTCCTGAGATAGGCAAACAAGGTAGGACAAAACATGAACCCTTGACACAGATGAAAACTCTGACGTGTTCTCTTGCTTATCTTTTTTCCACCTTAAAACTTAACACTCGATGTAGTTCCACAGTGCCTTAAATCTCACCCCTCCAAGGAGAAAAAATAGCAATAGAAACTCTGGGATAAATCTTCTGGCATATTTCTTAAATCTAAAAGCCAAGTATGAAATAAATCTTTATTTTAATGATCCAAAGAAATAAACAGGTTTTTTAAATAATAAAATGAGAAATCTGGAAACATCTTTAAATTTAATCCTCAACTCTTCCAATGTAAGAAGTTTGATTTGTTTTTTTCCGTCCTTTTACTTTTATGTTCCCTAATTTCTTGTATTCTGACCTAAGGCATGATAGATCTTCTCAAAGATTCCTGTTCTCTCTGAATGCAAGAAATTCTGAAAGACTTGTCAAAATGCCTTCTATCACAAAATTCACAGGTCATTTATGTAGGCTCAAGAGGTCTTTTGCCACTCCCAATAAACATCCAGACTCCTAGATGTTAACCCCAACTTGGCTGAACCTCTAGACCTCTTAGATTTTCACTCATCACTAATTTTATGGTCCAGTAGAGCATTACTTAACTTCTTCCCAACCATTCTACAAACCCAGAGTCTAGATGAGAGGGGAAAAATAGATGCCATGGCAACATATGGCATAAATAAATAAATAAATAAATAAATAAATAAGCAAGCAAGCATAATCTCCCTCAAAAAATACCATAAGCAGAAATAGCAACCAAGTAATACTAATCATAAAATAAATTTGTAAAATAAACTTTCCTGCCTTTATATAAAGAATATAAGGAAAAGAAAAAAAGAGAAAGAACCCTTCTCAAAGTGTACACAATGTGTCCATGCAGACTACTATTGGTTGTCTTCTTCTTCCTCTTCTTCCTACATGCATGTGCATGTGTGTGTATGTGTGTGTGAGCACACGGGGGGTTATGGTAAAAACTTTTTGCTTCTTTCACATTGTTTCAGACTCTTACTCCTCAAATAACTTTCTTCTTTCTATTTCCCTTACAGATCTCAATTTTTAAAAATAATTTTTAGCAAGAGATCTAAAAATGAAAATATATTTACTTCAGACTAAGATGTTAGGGAGGGAAATAGGTTTCCTTTGGGTATTATTTGAGCTCTTCATTTAATATTCAATAAACACTCTATGCATTTGATATTGTTCAATCTTTGTAATAAATGCTACTAAATTACTGATTCAAAACAAAAGCATGAAGCCTGCATTTGAGGCCACTTTTCTTATACATGAGAGTCTAAATAATAAAGAAAGATAATGTCAATAACCAAAAGTACAGGTACTGATTTCTTTACATAGAAAGAAATTACTGACTGTTTATTGATAATACAAAGCCATGGCAGATATAAAATAGCACAGTAAGTTTCCTTTCATTTGAAAATTTCACACATATATTTCCAGAGTAAATCTTTTATTCAGCATGGTGTTGTTTCTCCCTTCCCTAGTGAGCAATCTATTGTAAAGACAAAGACTTCCATTCAACAGGGGGAATAGAAAACTGAATAATAACTCTTCCTACAAATAGAATATTTGCAACCTTGCAGCTCCATAGAAAATGGTTTAAAAATACCAATCACACCATTAAACTCACAGATTGAATATTAAAGGTCTCTTTCTTTTGCAAATGAGGTTATAGAGGCAATGCCATTACTGCAGTTTCAGGGTTAATGCTACAATTTGATGAGATAGGTTTCCAAATTCTATACAATTAGAAGACTTAACAGATGCTGGCTTTATGCAGACACTCTTTGGAAAACAAACCAACATTCACAGGTTATCTATCTTTTCTTGCATCCTAGGATAATAAAGAGCTGCAAAAAGGCAGCATTATTTTTATTAAGTGTCCCTTCAAGGGTTAAATCTGATTTTAACCATTTTTGTTGGAAACCTTTTACAATTTACTATATACTTCCATGATGTCCCAAATAGTGCAATTATTCAACATTTATCTCCTGAGAAATAGTCACTGCAGATAGCTGCAGACTTTACTGAACAGCATAGTTCTATGTTTGCTGTCCAGATTTTTCTTTTTTATTACCTGTATTTTCTGGTTGATTGACTTTTAGGGGTCTTTGTCTTCTTCACAGTATGTTCCCACTAATTTAGGTAAAAAAGAAAATGAACTAAACTTGTTTAGAATTTTGTGATTAAAAGCCAAAAAGGCATAGTTTTTTTATAATAGAAAGAAAATGACATAAACTAGAATGTCAAGAGAAGGCTTCATAGAAGCTCTTGGGATGAGTTGGCCTCTGGGCATCCGTAAAGGTGGAAAGGTCAGAGGGCTATGTAGAAGAGAATATGAAAGGCTGGTGTGAGAAAGCAGCAAGGTTGAACAGATTACTATGAAAAAAAACAGTCTTACTGGATTGACAGTGTATGTGGCTAAAAAGTGAGCTATAAGTCTATAGCACCTTATCTAAAATTTCAAAATCTGAAAACTCTAAAACCAAGATTTATTTTTTTCTTAGTAACCTAGTATAAATAATCCTATTACCAGGTGAAATGCATAAAAAAACAATCAACGTTAACCTCATGATTCCTATGTGTAGGGCACTGAACGTGATGCGTTACACAAGTGCTTTCCTTTATTCCTATGAGGAGTATATTCATTCACAAAAACAAACATCAATCAGGTTGTCATCGCTGGTAAAGCATTGGGAATATAAACCAAATAAGATATGATGTTTATTGTCAAGAATATCCAGTATGACAGAAACTAGTGTTTTTGTTTGTTTAGTCCTAATAGTTTAAATACTTGACAAAGGTATTTTCAGAATTCATTTGGATCAATAAGAGGAAAGA
Organism: Vulpes vulpes; assembly: GCF_048418805.1. Lineage (NCBI taxonomy): Eukaryota > Metazoa > Chordata > Mammalia > Carnivora > Canidae > Vulpes > Vulpes vulpes. The sequence continues at coordinate 855,230 of NW_027325669.1, forward strand.
TCTCCAAATACAAAGCAATGCCTGTGCTGAGTTTTTAAGTTGATAGGTAGGAGTTACCTAGATGAAGGAAAAGACATTTTAAGCTAAAAGATCACTATGAGCAGAGTCATAGGAAAACTTGGGGGAATTGAAAAGCAGGAGATACTTAGAAAAATGGAAGTAGTTGGGATGGCTGGGATGAAGAGTTTGTGTGAGAAAAAGTTATAAAATATGGTATGTATTTTTGCAGGGAAGTGGAAATGCAATAGCCAGAGCAGGTATCAAAATCTGAAAACTCTAAAACCAAGATTTATTTTTTTCTTAGTAACCTAGTATAAATAATCCTATTACCAGGTGAAATGCATAAAAAAACAATCAACGTTAACCTCATGATTCCTATGTGTAGGGCACTGAACATGATGCGTTACACAAGTGCTTTCCTTTATTCCTTTATTCAGAGGTTTTCAACCACTGAAGATTATGTACCCAGGAAACATTTGGCAATGCCAGGACACATATTTTAGTTGTCACCATGGGCAGGATGTGCAACTGCATCTAAAGAAGACTAGAAATGCTGCTAAACTTCTTATAGTGTACAAGACTATCTTAATTACCCCCCCCCCCCTCAAAATTATCTGGCCCAAAATGTCAACAGTGCCAAGGTTGAGAAATCCTAAACCAAAAAGTTGGAGCTTTATCTGGAAAGCTCCAATAAGTCATTGAAGAATTTCAGGCCCTGCAATAACATATGATTTCCATGTATATGCATCATTCTGGGAATTGTTAGAGCGAGATCATAAAAGTCAGGGGAAATATCAGAGTAGGATGACCTGTATTTAAACCTAACACATCAATACAGTATAAAAATAATGGTGGCAGCCATGGGAGAAAAAAGAAAGGAGCTAACAATGAGAGAATACTATGCACAGCTATGAAAGTAAAGAATGTGGTATGTTCTCAAATTTCCAGATTGAGTAACTGGAATAAAAGTAATGCTATACAAACAGGCAACAAAGAAAAGAAAGCAGTATTGGAGAACAAAGATAATGAGTCTAGTTTTAGGCTCCTTAAACTGAGATACCTGAGAGACATATGGAGTTGACCAGCATGTAGTGGATACATGAATTTGAGCAAAGTAAGACGCAAGAAGCTGCTAAATGCAGTCAGGAAATCGCTTTTTTTTTCCCGCAAAAAGCTTTATTTATTTATTTATTTATTTATTTATTTATTTATTTATTTATTTATTTTTTGTCAGGAAATTGCAAGAACATTCTCAGTGTAGTAGCACTATTGCTGATGGCTACAGTAGCGGATGGGTTGGGGTTGTTAACTGTAGGGCACCCAGGAGTAAATAGGAGTAAATTAGAACTAACCTTTTTCTTTTTAGAACTAACTTTTTAAAATTGTACTTTGTATAGGTAAGTAAACTGAGGCTCATCAAACTTTAATAAATTTCAAAAGTTGCAGGAGTAGTTTCAAACCCACATCTATATTCCTCAGAAAACAAATTCTATCTTACTGCACAATGATATATAGTTAGATGATAGATAGATGATAGATAGATAGATAGATAGATAGATAGATAGATAGATAGATGATAGATAGATAGATATCAATATCTATCCCTTTGCTGGTTTCTAAGAAGAAGATATATGAGATAATTGATCAGAGTTCACAACATTAATTAGATCGTGTTTACTAGTGGCCATGGTCAATGAATATCTTAAATATGTTTTCTCTTCTTCTCTTTCACATAGCTAAATGAATAAATTTCTTATTCTTATTATTAGTTTTAGATGGATAAATTTCTTATGATGTACTTTGGAGGCATGCTAATTATCCAGCTTGTTTCCAATCATCATCATCATCATCATCATCATCATCTTTTCCTTTCTTCCCCTCCCATCCCTCCTCCTCCTCATCGACCCTCCTTCCCTATCTCTCAGTATAGGGGTATAATGTATATGTATTTATATATATTTATATACACAAATGTATACACACAACACACATATGGCAATTGAATATAGTGGTTAAGAACACTGGCTCTGTGATCTTTCTCAGCCGTGTGATCTTTGACAGAATACTTAATCTTTTCTACCTCAATTTTATCATCTGCAAAATAGAAAATAACAGCACTTATTTTAATGGGTTACAATTATTAAATGAAAGTATATCCATAAAAACCGCTCAGAACCATGATTATCATCTATTAAATTACACAAGAACTACTAACTACTTTGTGTTCTCTTTTCCTTCCTCCTGCAATACTCCACCCCTCCATAGGATCACTTAGGTATAGTTTTGCTTTCAGGTTCTTGTAATATGCAGCACATCCAGAATTTTATTTCAGGAGCAGTGGCAGATTCCACTGAAAACTAAAGTTTAGGTCCTCTACTCTGGTTTCTAAGACAGATCTACATTAGGGTAGTAAAGCTAATAATAAAGTTGTCTTCATATCTTATCTAGTTACTGTTCTGTGAGTTGTTCTCTTCAATGACCTTACAGTGTACAGAGAGTAAACGGAAGGGCAAGATATTAATCCTTTGTCTCTGACCATTAAATTGTGAACACGGGGCTCAGGCAAATCCTTGTGATTCAAGTGGAGATTTTAGCATGAGGTAATCTAATTTGAAGCATCTGAGGTGGTAGGGAGTGATCATGAGTGCATTTTTAGACAAAAAAAAAAAAAAAGCAGTGAGTTGACCTCTGGAAGGCTGGGATTCTTCTGCTGTCTCAGTTACTAATAAGCTGATGACCTTCAAATGATTACCTTTTTTTGAATTCCAGCTTCCTTATCAGCAATAGAAAATGGTCATGTTAATAGTTTCTGAAATCTCCTTCAACTCTTAATAACTATGCCATATGAATATAATCTTTACAACTGGTGGTTTTGCAGTAGTTATAAAATTTCCATATATATTCAGTTTGAGGCTTAAGATGAGGATACCAGAAGTCTGAGCTCCAGATAAATGAGGTATTATAAATCTAGATTTAGAAGGATCAAATATCAACATATATGGTAATTCTGAGAGCTCTTGCTTGTCTAAGATACAAAGTGTTTTATTAGATAGGAAGACATCCTATTGAGTCAGCCCCTATACTGACAAAATATGTTAAATGGAAAAAAAGACAAGGTTTTGGATTTGTATATATGTATTATATGCTCAGTGCATTTATTTTGATATAGTGCCACACCTGCATTATATTGAATATTTTCCCCCAGACTGACTATTGCAGATAAGAAATCTAAGTGAGAGTGTCTTATATTTCAGATAGTGAGCAAAATGAGTATCATGAACTGCTAAATGCTGGCATTTTGCATTATTCTGTTATCAAAACATCCATAGAATATTTGAAGATTAAATAATGATTTCACCAAAATTGTACAAATAGCATTATAAATAACCAATATGCCTTCACACTGATGATAAAATCAAACCTGTCAACAAAGCTATGTGTCCAAATTTATTTATCTTTTTTTAGTGTAAATTGGACATAGAGTTTATACACCTTTTAGTTTGGCATAAAAATCAGTCACCATAGAACAACACAAAAGCAAAAGTCTGACAATCATAACCTCAAACTACAACAACTCTTATTCACCAATATGAGGTTGTCAATGCATTCTATATGTGTTTCATATGAAAAATTTATAGTCTTCCTTGACTATAACTTAAAGCAATTCAAGGAATTCAACATCAGCTTTCAGAATAGGGACATTTTGTGGTAAAATTTCAAAACTGTGAAATTGATCTATTAATACATAATACAACCAGAGCAATAGCTTGGTCTTTTCTTAGCTCCTGGGAATTTATTCTTAAAAACTCCCAAAGTCTTTGCTCAACTTGTTTGTGAAGTCATATCATTTTAAAATTCAAGTTTAGGGCAGCCTGGGTGGCTCAGCAGTTTAGCAACTGCCTTCAGCTCAGGGCGTGATCCTGCAGACCTGGGATCAAGTCCGCATCAGATTCCCTGTAGGAAGCTGGCTTCTCCCTCTGCCTATGTCTCTGCCTCTTTCTTTTTGTGTCTCTCATTAATAAATAAAGTCTTTAAAATAAAAAAAGAAATTAAATAAAATAAAATTTAAATTTATCCAACAAGGATCTGAGAATATTAGTCCTTTTCCAGGCAAATCCGAGTAATTCTATAGGTTACTTAAACATAAAGTATGAAATTCTTATTTTTTTTTTGCTAATAATCTTTTAAACTAAATCAGTCTCAATATCTAAACTTAGCATTCTACCTAGCTAACTATATTTATTTGTGGGTAGGAACAGACTTTGATTTGGCTTTTGTATAAGAGACTTGTTGGCATGTGGTTTAACATATATCACCCTCTTCATCTAGCCTTTCTTACCGTATCTCAATCCTTACCACTGTCAAATGGTCCCACAGTTTCTAATTCAGCATCATGATAGTAACTTAATTTGACTCAATATATGCTTCCATAGCTTAGGCTGCTAAGGAGACATGAGCTCAAATAAATATAAACTATTTATTAGTCACAACAGAAGGCTGCAATAGATTTTTGTTGAAGTCTTCTTTCCCATTATACCTTATATGGGTTGTGGACATGAGTCTTGATTGATGTTGCACTCCCAGTGTCTATGTCACAACTGAGGAAATGAGTTCAGGAAACCCCTAATTTCAGAAGGAGGCTGCAAGCAAAATCTGACCATTCTCTCTGAGAGCAATATTGTCTATTACCCAGGTGTGTAAGCAGATCTCCAGGAAGGAAAGGGGGACATTTTTATCTTTACTATATGGCCATGTCTTTGGAGGGAAAGCTTTTCCATCTTTAATATGCAAGAATGTAGATAAATCTGAGTACATGGTCTGTTAATACTTAGATGTGAAGAAATGTGCAAGGATAATGGAGAATCATCTTCAAACCTGTATTCTCTTCTCTAATCTTTGTTGGATTATCTTTGTTCTATCCAAAGCCCCCAATTTGTAGTTCCCTAGACTCACTACATATCTCCATGGTGATTTCACCTCTTCTTTATCTAACAAACTCTCATCTACACTTCAAAACTCATCTCAGAGGTCATCCTGCTCTGGTGAACATTTCCTAGAGAAGCTTCTCTAATTTAATTGTTCTACTTCTATACACGTTGAGTATCCTGCCCATATGTCAATCTTGACAAGCACAAAAATTCATAATTGTTGATTTTTCTCCTGTGAAATGAGCCAGTTATCACCCAGGCTACCATGAAAAACATACTATAAAATTTGGAAATGGCGTCATACTTAGATTCCCATTTCTCTTTCCTTGATGGTGCTTACTCAATGACCAGTTTCACTACAAACATTTCAATGATGTACTTCAACATGTAGATCACTTCTCCTATATCTAAGGAGAAGGGAAATGCTCAGGATTGTTTTCCTATATGAGGCCCTTTACTTTTATTCATGAATTATCATAGAAAAGTTCATTGCCTACTTTTCAGCTAAAGTCTATGTTCTGAAAATGATTAAGAGAATGTTCCTACTGTCTGTGATCTTTCTGTTCAGACCACTTCTTTTCTATTGAAAATGAATGGGTCAAAGACGCTACCAACCCTGACCAGCATTTCTCAATCAGGTCACTGTGGTGGGTTATTTTTTGTTGTTGTTCTGATTTTTTTTTCCTTTTTGCTTTTTTTGGGAAATATAAAGCAGAGTGTTGCAGCTATTTCCTGTTGTCCTTGAAAGTCTTTTTGTATTCCACACTGTCTTTTAACAATGAAAAAAAGATTGCTTCTCAGGGTACGGTAACCGCCAAGGCATGGTAAAATCACAGATTTACTTCAGACTCCTTTACTGCATTTCTTTTCATTTATTAGTAGGCAACCCATCTTGATTTTTATATTGTTCAGTAGAATTATTTATTTTTTAGCTCTTAATATCAGTGGTCTCCTATGATCTTTACTTTTCTTCAAAGTTAAACAAAAGACTGCAAATACACTTTGTTTCTGGTTTATAATGGTAGAACCATAAAGACTAATTGTCAAAAATATAAGCATTTATCCTTGGAGACATCAACACTTCCAAATATACAAGTGAGTTTCTGTCCAGTATTTTGTACAAATGCTATCTAACTTGAGAATTATGGTAGCTACTTATCAGGGCATAAACACCATGTCACTAAATCAGAATTATTCCATCCTTCCCTCTTTTTGGATTAGGATATTTCTAATACAATTACAAAATCACTTATTTCATCTAGGCAAATTAAGTGTATGATTCCATGATTTCTACTATTTTCTGCTTTTTTTAAAAGATTTTAGTTATATATTCATGAGAGATACAGAGTGAGAAGCAGAGACACAGAAAAAGGGAGAAACAGGCTCCAATCAGGGCCCGAAGTATGGACTTGATCCCAGGACCTGGGATCACACCTTGAGCCAAAGGCAGACAATCAACCACCGAGCCACCCAGGCATCCCTTTCTTCTTGATTTGAAAGAACATAGGCATTGCTCTTGGTAGCAAATGGCACAATTTTTATTATGCCTTCTTACCATAGTCTTTAAATATCCACAAACAAAAATTAAAAATAATTGAAAACCATATTGTCTAATCTTAATAACAATAAAAGTAGTACCTCATTGTAATAAGATTGTCTATAATTTAAAAATTATCTTTGTTCTCACATTTAGGATTGACTTAAAATACTTAAAAATATTTAAAAACTGTAGCTAAGAAGGCTAAGTGAATTGTAAAGGTCCTATAAATATAATAAGTAATTAATCTACATTTTCTGGTTTGAAAGTTGGCATTTATTTTTACCAGCTGCTTTCCTATATATGTTTTTATAAGTTTTATTTTCTATAATTTAAAAAAATAACTTTTCATTTGTTCCTCATATTTTAGCAGAACTGCCTCAGGGAATACAAAGGTGTGCAAAATGTATTATGTGTATATGTATGCATATGAGAGCAAAATGATGATATTCCTGGTCTCCTGTTCCCCTTGGCCTCCTCCTGGGGTCCTAAGGGATCCTATTATTCCTATTAGGAATCTAATTTGTTGAAGAAAGAGAAAGAAGAAAGAAAGAAGAAAGAAAGAAAGAAGAAAAAAAGAAAGAAGAATGAAAGAAAGAAAGAAAGAAAGAAAGAAAGAAAGAAAAAGAAGAAAGAAAGAAAGAAAGAAAGAAAGAAAGAAAGAAAGAAAGAAGAAAGAAAGAAAGAATGAAAGAAAATGGAGAAGCTCTAATTAAATAAAATTAATTCATATCTGTCTGTCTAGGGTTCCTCATTTAACATCCTACAAAAATAATTAATATACAAAATTACTTAACTTCCTAGATATAATGGTATTCATACATATTCCTTTTTTTTTTAATCATAAGAAGAAATCAAATGTACAAAGATTATTTGTTAAGAAGCTTGAACTGGATTCAAATCTACATCTTTATGAAATATTTGGTATCTATCATATTTTATGCTGTCTTCCATTACCTTTTTTTGATTAAGATACTTAATAAGACACTTTGCTAGGCAGTAGAAGAAAATCATTAATTTCTTCATTCAAAGCTATTTATTGTTTTTTTTTTTAACATGGCAGTAACATAGGTTCTATAGCATCAAAGAAGAGTTAAAACCAGTTTCTACTATCAAAAAATCCACAGTGTGATAGACAGCCAGAAAGCATCAACATAGTGTAAGATGATGCATACCTCTACGAAGATGAGATAGAAGCCAGAGGAAGCAATGATGTCTTTATCTGGGAAAAGCGATTCTATGTATTTTGCACAGAAATTCACCAAGGATGAAAGGAGGAGACACTCCAAACAAGGGCAACATTACAGGAAAAGATAAGAGACATGAAAAATCATAGGATTTTAAAGAATAGATCACTAACTTAGCATGGTTGATGCTTGTGACTGATAAGGAAAGTTGAAATAAAGTCAGTCGGAGAAGGACAAACAGTGTATGTTCTCATTCATTTGGGGAATATGAATAATAGTGAAAGGGAATATAAAGGAAGGGAGAAGAAATGTTGGGAAATATCAGGAAGGGAGACAGAACATAAAGACTCCTAACTCGGGGAAACGAACTAGGGGTGGTGGAGGGGGAGGAGGGCGGGTGTTGGAGGGGAATGGGTGACGGGCACTGAGGTGGACACTTGACGGGATGAGCACTGGGTGTTTTTCTGTATGTTGGTAAATTGAACACCAATAAAAATTAATTAAAAAAAAAAAAAAAAAAAAAAGTATGGTGCTTTTGGGTGAGGCTATCAAGGACATTGTCTGCTATGCAAACATATATGGAATGTACAATTCAAGAAAAAAATGAAGATGTAAAGAATTTTAAGAAGGTTAACATAAGCATAGTCTGATATAAGATATAAAATCCCTATTTGGGATCTTAAAATCCACTTAGGATGTAAGCATATAAAAAAAAATTTATAATAGAAATTAGATTTGAGTATTTTGAGATAACTTGAAGAGACAAGAGGTATTACATGACCTCAGAGGAAAAGGAAGTCATTGTGGGCCAATAGAATGGTGTGGAATTTCTGTCATATATTCCAAGAAGGGAGGGACACAGACACAGAAAAAGGAGAGAGAGATATATGTATGAGTGTGTGTATATGCCTTTGTGCACCAAATAAAATACATACATAAACAGACTTAAATAAAAATGGTGCTGGCAACTATACAAAGTTGTTAATTCAACTGGTATTGATCAATTCTATTAAAACAATATGAGGATATAGAACAACATGTATTTCTACATGTTTTTGTGGTTTCCTTAGTTGGAGCGTACAGACCAGGCCTAGTATCAACCTTAGATAGTTCACATTCGTCATGCAAATGATGGGATGCCCCAAAAGATGTTTAAGTAAAGGCAATACCATAATTAGATGCCCCAAAACTGCCAAAGAATTGGGAGCCAAACTATTCTCAATATGTGATAAAGTGAAAATGGCAGAATGATCCTGAAGTCACTTCCTTGGCTGCTTGGTTTTTCCTGCTTCTTAAACAATGACGTTTCTTAAAACACTCAGTTCTTGACTTCTCCTGGGTTACAACTCATCTTGCCCTCCTTTTATAGCCTTCAATATTTGCCTGAGCTATCCTATGGGCACCTCAAGCTCTATATATCAAAACTGAACTTGTTTTCCCAAAATACCTGTTCCTCATTCGTATTATAAGATTACAACTTTGTATTCAATCAACTAAGTCAGAAGCATGGAGATCATCTAAGTCCCTTTTTTCCCCCTACCCTCTTACTTTCATGAACGTATTAACTGTATCTTGTCAATTTTTGCCTAAAAATTTCTCAAATGTGTCTCTACTTAAACTATTACAGTTTATAACTTAGATTTTTTCTTACTCTTGTTTTTTAAATTACCATACAAAATTATTTTTGCTGTACAGTTCTATGAATGTTAATACATGTGTAGATTTATATAACCACAACAACAATCAGATACAGAATAGTTACATCACTCTAATAAATCCTTTTGTGTTATCCCTTGAAAGTCATATTTTCTCCCTATCCTTGGGCACTGGTAATCACTGGTGTGATCTCCTCCACTACAATTTTGTGTATCAGTAGTTTATAACTTTTAATTACTAAGTAGAATTTAGTTACATAGACTTGCCACAATTTGGTTATCCATTGAAAGGCATCTGGTTAATTTCCAGTTCATGGCAATTAACAGAATTTTGCTATAACTTTCATGTATAGCCTTTTCCATTTTTCTAGGGTAAATGGCCAGGAATAGGACTTCTAGGTCATATGATTATGTTTCTAAGAAACTGCCAAACTATTTTCTGGAGTGGCAATACCTTTTTCCATTCCTACCAGCAAAATATTAAGAGTTTCAGTTGCTCTGCATCCTTGTCAGCATTTGGTATTGTGTGTGTGTGTGTGTGTGTGTGTGTATTTACTGTCGACAGTGTAATAAGTTTGTAGTGGTATATCATACTTGGATTTAGTTGCATTCTTCTGATAGTTGATAATGTTGAGGAGTTTCTCTTATACTATTTACTATCCTCATATCTTCTTTGGTGAAATGTATGTTCATCTCATTTGTCCCTCTGCTTTTAAAAATGTTGTTTGTTTTCTTATTGATGAATTTTGAGAGTTCTTTATAAATTTTTGATACAAATCCTTTACCAGATAGGGGATTTGGAAATATTTTGTCCCAGTATACAGCTTATTTTTTTTTCTACCCTTGATAGTCTCAACGGTTATAAATTCTGAAAAAGCCTAGTTTATCCATGTTCAAAATTTTGTTTTGTTCTACTCACTGATATCATGTGTGAGGACATTTTGTCTATCCCCAGGATATTATTTTTTTCCCTCTGTAACTCCCTTCTACTATTAAACCAAATATGTGAGTTATTAATCAGTCATTTTTATTATTTAATTTAAATTTCCATGTTTTTTCTTTACATATTCTATGTGTTTGCTGAATCTCCTTTCTATTTGTTTCCCAAGCATTTTAAGAATGGTTATAGTTGATTGCTAAACACTGTTTTTAAAAGCTGCCCTAAAGTCCTTGCTAGATAATGACAACATATGCATCAAGCCAATTAAGATATTTGTGGTTCTTTGCATACAAAGTAATTTTAAGTTATTTTCTGTGCATGATCAGTATTCTAGAACAGATGCTGGGTCTTGTTGGAATTCTATGAAATATGTTAGAATTTCTGTTTTAGCAATTAACCTGGTCCTGGCCACAAGTTCCAATTTACCTTCTGTTGACTGTGATTCTATGCTATTTCAAAGTCTTTGAAATGTTACTCATATCTTTCCTGCAGGGATACTATCCAGTGGTCAATCTGTGAAACGGGTCGACATTATCTAAGTTCATTTCTCAAAATCTTTAACATGTTCTAGAACTCCTTAGGACCTGAGCTTCATTTATGTTCTCCTCCTTCACAGTTTTGGCTTCTGTAGGATCTCATTGCACTGCTGCCACTGCCGGTGGTTGTGGCCCCCAGGAGACTGACTGGGGTGCTAGAAGACAAGAGAATGGAGAAAGGAGGAGCAGAAACAAAAAGCAGGGGCTTTCTGCGTTCTGAGTGTTAGAAGTTCCCTCTCCTGCTTCTGTAGCAAGAACCGCAAAGATCCTTCTAGAGCACTCTCTGTCTGCATCAAGGTCCCACATGAGTTTCACGCTGCCTTGAGTTTAGGACAGAAGGGAAAGTGATAAACTACAAACCAATTCAGCAGCATTGGAATTCTTGTCTTTAACACAATTGCTACTATTTAGCTTTTCAAAGTCCTAATTAGCTGTTCCATGCATTTTGTCCAAATTTTAGCTGCATTCAGTGGGAGAGAAGGTCAAGTGTCCTTATTCGGTCTTACCCAAGAACAGAACTGTAGTTTTAGTTTAATCTTCATCATTTCTTATCTGGACTATTGCCATAGTCTTTGCTAAATCATCTGTGAGGCCAATTTTGCCCTCTTGCAAATTCATCCTTGAATTTGCTGCTACAGTGCGTTACATAAAATGGAAATCTTAGTACACCCATCTCCATTTAAAGCACTCAGCTTTTCGCTGGCTCAAAGAACAGCATGCAAACTTCTCTTCATGGGCTAAGAGAACTTTATCAACTCTCCTGGCTCGGCTTTATATCCAGCCTCTTTCTTCCATACTTCTCCCAAATAATTTTGACAACTTGTTACTCACAGGATGTGGTAGCTATCAATGACATTTATGGTTGCTTGTTTTTCCTCTCACTGGAATGTATTCCTCCTCTTTTCCTCACTTGGGTAGCAACCTGTCATCCTTCAAGACTCATAGGAGGGGATCCCTGAGTGGCTCAATAGTTTATTTATTTATTTATTTTTTTATAAATTTATATTGTTTTTTTTTAATTTTTATTTATTTATGATAGTCATACAGAGAGAGAGAGAGAGGCAGAGACACAGGCAGAGGGAGAAGCAGGCTCCATGCACCGGGAGCCTGATGTGGGATTCGATCCCGGGTCTCCAGGATCGCGCCCTGGGCCAAAGGCAGGCGCCAAACCGCTGCGCCACCCAGGGATCCCGGCTCAATAGTTTAGCACTGCCTCCAACCCAGGCCCTGACCCTGGAGACCTGGAATCGAGTCCCCATCAGGCTCCCTGCACGAGGTCTGCTTCTCCCTCTGCCTGTGTCTCTGCCTCTCTCTCTCTCTCTCTCTCTCTCTCTCTCATAAATAAATAAAATCTTTAAAAAAATTTTTTAAAAGACTCATAGGAGTTGCTATCCTTTCTAAAAAGTTTTCCATGAATCCCAGATTGGAAGTAAACATGCTTCCTCTGATCTCTATCTATACATTTTCTTTTCAGATAATGTATTGTTCTGTTCTAGATTTTATGTTTACAAATATTTCTCCTCAAAAGACTATAAGCTACTAAAGGGATAAAATCATGCCATTTCCTGTTTGTCAACTCTCCACTGCCTGGGGTAATGCCCAAAATAAAATAGACATTCAAAAAAACCACTGACTTTAATTGAATACATACTGAACATTATAAGTTCAATGGTGTGAGTAGGTGATGGAATAGAACTTAAGTCTTAGACAATTCCTGGCTTCTCTTGCACTATATCTTGGATTCAAAACTTGTTTTTACCATCTGCTAGGTGTATGACAGTCAACAAATTCCACATCCTTCAGTACTTCAATTTTCTCATTTGTAAAAGACAAATGATTATCATAAAAGGTTGAGGACTGCATAAGGTAAAATATAAAAAAAAAATGTTGCTAAAACACATGTTACATTTTATTATCCATATTATATATAATTTTATTATTCATATTCATAATTGAGGAATTAAAAGTTATTCTAATTAAGATCCACAAGACTCAGTGTATAGTCCAGATCTACAATTTATACAGAATAATTTCTTAACCTCATCAACCCCTTCCATAGAATAGAAATAATTGCTGATCTATGTTTTTCATTTTAAATGCTTTCTAAAAATCAAATATTATTAACAGAAATAATTATAGTTGTTACTTATTGATACTTTCCTATAGATCAAACAGTGTAGAAAAGGTTTTCCCTAGGTTACTTAATTTTATTTTTATAAAGATTGCATTGGCTAGGTGTTACTATAGGTCTTATAAACAAATGACTGAGATTTAAATCATTTAAATAACTTGTCCATACACACAGACATAATAAGATAAAATGTTTCAAAATATAAGACTCTCTATGAGGTAATATGATAGCACTATTTATTAATACCATTTTGAACAGTTACCAGTTTCATTGATTATTATTCTGGTTTTAGTCTAAAAAACTCAAAACCAGGTATCCATAATTCCATTTTAGGCAACAAAAATAATTTTGAGCACCTGTGAATTAAACAGTGAACTGGCAATGTTAAGGGTGGAAAAATAAGAGTATCAAGTGCTTCAAATTTCATATAGTCAAGTTGAAAAAATATTAAAAACATATTAATGTGATATGCCACATTAAAAAGTTATAAAAATCATATTATCATCACAATAGATGCAGAAAAAGCATTTGACAAAATTCAACATCTATTCTTTATAAAAATCTCTCAACAAAGTGGGTGTAAAAGAAACATAGCTCAACATAATGCAGGCCAAATATGACAAGCTCACAGCTAGCATTATACTCACTGGTATAAAGCTAAAATATTTTCATTTAAAACCAGGAACAAGACAAGAATGTCCACTCTTGCCATTTTATTCAACATAGTATTGTAAGTCCTAGCCAGAGAATTTAGGCAAGAAAAATGAATAAAAAGAATCTAAATCAGAAAGGAAGAAGTACACTGTCTCTATTTGCAAATGACACATTATATATTAGAAAACTCTAAAGACTTCACCAAAGAACCGTTAGACCCATAGGTCGACAAGTACAAGAACACTATAGTTATAATTTTATATTTGAAAAACAACTCTTCCCTTTGCCTTCCCCCCTCACCTTTTTAATATAACTCTGATGTGGGTCATAATTTGAAATCTGTACCTGAGATTGTCATCTGTGAGTTTTTTTTTCTCAAGAGAAAAGAATAGGGGCATCTGGGTAGCTCAATCTTTTTTATTAAAAAAAAAAAGAATAAAGGATATTATGACATTATCCAATTTTCAGGGACTACTATGTCAAGAAAGCGCTGAGGGAAATTATTTGTGTTGATTTTCTCTTTATTTGCTCATGCCTGTTTTTTGTTTCTCTCAAAGATTTTTTTCTTACATATTAGCACACTGGATGGGTTAAGCTATCCTAAAAATCATTTTAACCTATTTCAAAAGATGCTTATGGGAGAAAATGAATAGACATATATTATAACTGGAAGCTTGTGACTTTTTGGAAGAAGAAATATAAGACCTCAAAGGGAAGTGCAAAAGTTATCCAGATGTTAATACAAAAATCTTTTGTGTAGAGGACACAGAATCAACAAGACAAAGATAGGCATTTTTAGATTTTTAAATTAATCAGGTAATGATTTTGTTCTTCTACCATTTGCTTGCAAACATTAATAAATAAGGATGGTGAAAGATTGAATTATCACAACCATACCACAGAAATACAAACGATTATAAGAGAATATTATGAAAAACTATATGCCAAAATTGGGCCAACTGGAAGAAATGAATAAATTCTTAGAAATATAAACTACCAAAACAGAAACAGAAGAAATAGAAAAATCTGAACAGACCCATTAGAAGAAAATCGAATCAGTAATCAAAAATCTCCCAACAAACAAAAGTGCAGGGCCAGATGGCTTCCTAGGAGAATGCTATGAAACATTTATTTTATTTTTTTTAAAGATTTTATTTATTTATTCATGAGAGACACACAGAGAGAGGCAAAGACATAAGCAGAGGGACAAGCAGACTCCCTGCAGGGAGCCAGATATAGGACTCGATCCCAGGACCCCAGGATTATGACCTGAGCCGAAGGCAGACACTCAACCACTGAGCCACCCAGGTGTCCCTCTACCAAACATTTAAAGAAAAGTTACTATCTGTTCTCAAACTGTTCCAAAAAACAGAAAGAGAAGGAAAACCTCCAAACTCATTCTACAAGGCCAACATTACCTTGATTCCAAAAGCTGACAAAAACCCCACTAAAAATAAGAATTGCAGGCCAATATCCTTCACGAATTATTACTATCATTGCCCATATATGTTTTTTTTAACAAGAATGTCTATTAAATACACATTTTAGACAAACCTCTTCGGTACACATACTAAGTATGCTTCCATATATTAGTTTTCTCAGTGAGGTAACTGAGGTCCAGAGATCAGGTGCTAAAGTTCACAGAGGTAAGAAGTACAAAATCAGGACTTGAATAGATCAATCTGACTCCCAAAGCCCATGGCTTTTCCTACTACGCCATGCTGCTTACATAGAGTTTTTAATTCCTTTATGTATTTCCTTTACATTTGTTTTTCTTTCTTGGTGCTACACTAAAAAATGTGCATAGAATGGAGGAGCTTAGGGTAAGAATTTTATAAATGGATTGGATTTGGTGAAAATAGTGAGCCATACAAGTTAAAAAAAAAAAAAAATGAGGAGACAGGTATGTGCCAAGAGTGTTTTAAGCAGAGACAGAAGTCCAGGTAGACGATGTAATAAGAATAATGAATTTGAATCAGGAGACCTGAGAAATTAAGAGTCAGAGACCAAGAAAGTTTAGATGATAATGGAGGCCATGGTTTTGAGACTCCGCGTGTGGTCCAGGGTGCAGCAGGATTAGCATCCTTTGAGAATTTGTTATAAATGCATAGGCCCTAACCTGGACCTACCAATTCAAGAGTCTGCATTTTAGAAACATCCCCAGATGTTTTGCAGGCGTTAAAATTTGAGAAGCACCAGGATATGGCTATAGGCAACACATCTCAAATAATCATGAAAGCCCTAGAAATAAAAAGCCAGATCTCTGCAGAAATAATAAGCAGAGAACAATAGGAATGGGCTGTGATACAAGGTAGCATTCCCTGCATATGCCACAACTCCTTGAATAACCAGTCAGTTTGAAATGGACATGCTTTCTTTTTTTTTTTTTTTTTTTTTAAATGGGGAGATACTGGATTTATTTTTTTTTATTTTTTTATTTTTTTTTTTATTTATGATAGTCACAGAGAGAGAGAGAGAGAGAGGCAGAGACACAGGCAGAGGGAGAAGCAGGCTCCATGCACCGGGAGCCCGATGTGGGATTCGATCCCGGGTCTCCAGGATCGCGCCCTGGGCCAAAGGCAGGCGCCAAACCACTGCGCCACCCAGGGATCCCTGGACATGCTTTCAATTTAGAAATAAGACAAAATAAAATATTTGCTTGCAAATATTTTTTTCCTGAGTCACAGGTTAATAACAAGAAATTACTACAATGTAAAACTCCTCAAACTTCCACTCATCTTCCTCTTTGATCATTCTATCTGGTTTACAATTTTGAAACTAACTTTTGTGACTTCTGTGTAGATTTTGGGGAAGAAAAATCCTCTTCAACTTTTGAATAGTTTGGTATAATGCTTGTTAAAATGGAAAGAACAATTAACACTATTTCTTCTGATTACTTGCGTTGAGTTGCCAATTTTATTACAAGCCCAACATGTGAAGCACCAGGCAGGCCTATTACTACATCAATTCTCTCAATTTGTTCAACACATTTCAAAGTTTTAGCACAAAATTCCTTGTTGTTTTGTCATTATTGTTGTCGTTGTTGTCATCATTGCTGTTACATGAGGATGAAGAAAGGGTAGATAGATCTTGAGGAAATGAAGGCTTTGAAACAGCCAGAATAATACCATTGTCAATATACTAAATGCAGCTTTAACACTTCTATAAATTCTTATAAAAGCAAAAATGCCTTTAATAAATGCAGTGACCTTGATATAAATACAAGATTACTATATACATACCGTAGCAAATGTTCTAAAAAGTTTTATGCAGTACTTGACTAATTCAAGTGACTTCTTTAATGAGGAACTTCAGGTATTTCATTATCATAATCTTATTGCTGACCCACCAAAGAAAAGATGGTAATGTAAGGTTGGAATTATGTTAGCTCTCTAGTATTCATCAAAACAGTGCCACTTGGAGAATGCTGGTTTTTCTGCAATACCCATTTCAAGCATAATAGTTTCACCTTTGATCCAGATGCCATTTTGAAAGGAAAACAACAAACAAACAAAAAAAATCAAGAATTATAATTTCAGAAACTTAGAAAAGTTTCTGAAATGTGTCCCTAAAGACACATTTTAAACTCAAGTTTGTCAGTATATATATATATATGCAAATAAGCATTATAGCTGAGTTTTGATCCCTAGATAGAACCAAGTCCAGGTGGTCAAAATGATCCAGTGATTAGAATGGTCTAAGTTTTCAATTTTAAGATCTCAGTCCATGGCAAACATAAGAAAAGTGAAGCACTTATATGTGCATTACATATTATTAACTCATAATGCTCAGTATGAATTTGGCACAAGTGGCATCTCCACAGTACAGTGGAGAAAACTAAAACACATAATCAGAAACTGCAGTAATGTTTAGCAAACACCCAAAGAGAAATTAACAATTTCAAACAAAGCATCATTTTGGGCCATCTGGGGCATCAGGATATTGAATTTAATAATCATGCAGAGAATTCTCATTCTAGTTACCTCTAACAATTTCTACAAGGATTTTTTTTAAATGCTAAACTATATAAAAACACATTTAGAACACCATAACCCAAGGGCACCTGGGTGGCTCAGTCTGTTAAACTTCTGATTCTTGGTTTGGCTCAGGTCATGACCACCTGGTTTGGGGAAGAGCCCTACCTTTGGTTCCCTGCTCAGATTCTTTCTCCTTCTCCCTCTGCTATGTCCTGATGTTCTCTCTCTCTCTCTCTCTCTCTCTCTCTAATCAATAAAATCTTTAAAAAAGACAATACCTTAACCCACATTCCATAATGAAAATTTTACATGTGCACTCACGCACATATATTTAATTATCAGATCAACTTCCAGTTTCTTCTCATTAAAGAAATAATGAATATTGGCTCACATGTGTGTTTGATTTTGAATCTCTTGGTCTCTTTTTCTCTTTCATCATTCTCCCTACACTGGACTCACCATTTTCTCTTACAACACTTTGTTCTATTCCCAATTTAATATACTTCTCTTCCTGTTTCAGGGACATGGTAGAGATTGGCTTGATGTTACCCGATGCCACATTCTTTCCTGGCTACATAGCAGTACTACATCTTCTTTCTTTGTGCTTACGTATGGACCATATGACTCAGCCCCAATGAATGTGGATGGAAATGATGTACACTAAGTCTGGACCTTGCCATAAAACAACCTGCGGGATTATTCACACATTTTTCCTGTTCCCTGTCATGTTTTAAAGATATCAACATCATACTTTGGAACCAGAGTCACCATTTAGGGAGGAACTGACTGAATTGCACAGATAAAAACTTTGACTATTTAAAGATAACAGTATCTGAAGGATGTTTATGATAGAAGCCACTATTATTACCCTAAATAATAAAAATGTGGGATGCCTGGGTGGCTCAGTGGTTAAGAGCCTGCGTTGGCTTGGGGCGTGATCCTGGAGACCCGTGATCGAGTCCCATGTCAGGCTCCCTGCGTGGAGCCTGCTTCTCCCTCTGCCTGTGTCTCTGCCTCTCTGTGTGTCTCTCATGAATAAATAAATAAATAAGATCTTTAAAAAATAAATAATAAAAATGTTAACACCATTGAAAGGTATGTTTGCCCAGTATCATTCTGTCAACTTGGCCTGATGTCTGAATTTCCTATAACCACTCACAACCTTAATCCCCTGAATTAACGAAAATGCATTTTGGCAAAATAGTAACGTCAAATGATTATCATGTTACCAATATTTGACAGAAATAACACTAACTTCAAGCATAAAGTGAGCTCTGTCAGTTGCTTGCTATTTAACATTGGGCAATCTAGTAAATTTCCCCATTTTCTGAAAATTCTTAATTCATCTAGCTGTTTAGTACACTCTTGGGAAAAACAAATGAAAAACTATGATAAAAATGCAGACTATAAAATTGTATTCACATGAAACATATTTTTATTTTCAACAAATTTATTCTGCAATTAAAAAAAGCAAAAAAGAAAATGAACCATCAGAGATTAGGTTTAGGGTGGCAAATCTGGAAAAAGGAAGTAGAATGTCAGAAAATCTTCCCAGAGATAAAGAATTCGGTAGGCCATTATTATCAAGGTAAGAAAGAGTGACAGATCTCGGATTACATTTTTGTATGGCCCAGTTGTAACTGAAATAAAAAGACTTCAGTTTTCCCTTTATTGCCTATATTGTGAAACTTTTATTGACTTCAAATCATGACACTTGTTGCTTTTTGATTATGCAGACATAGTTTCATATACCTCTGGGTTGGCACTCTCAAGC
This sequence comes from Vulpes vulpes, assembly GCF_048418805.1. Lineage (NCBI taxonomy): Eukaryota > Metazoa > Chordata > Mammalia > Carnivora > Canidae > Vulpes > Vulpes vulpes. Next base: position 874,549 of record NW_027325669.1, read on the forward strand.
TCTAAGTGAATTGAACATATTTGCTTCACTAAATATGTTACAGTTAAACAAACAAACAAACAAACAAACAAAAACACAATGGGTTTTTAAGCCCACTGGATTCTAGAGCTATTTATTCTGGTTGCTAAGAATAGCTTCTTAAGATCAGTGTTATCCTCTCACAGATGCTGGTTAGCTCTCTTTTTTTATTACCATTTTGTCATCAGACTTTTATAGGTGAATTTCATTTTTTTTAATTGCAACACATTTCATTATTCCGTTTCTCTACATTATTCAAAAAGATGGAGATGTTACATATATCTGTTCATCAACAAAATCTTGGTGACATAATTGTCAATTGTTTTGGAATGTGACATCGCTGAGGGGTAAGTGGAAGTTAGCTGTGTGGTTCTGCAGATTTTGTTCTGTTCTCACTCATTTATCTGGCTGATTATCTGATTATCAATCAACTGATGGAGACTGGGCTCAGCTGAATTGCCCTGCTTTGTTCCACATGTCTGTCATGCTCTTCCTGGATCCAGCAGGATATTGGTTATCTTTCATGGGGATAGTGACTCGGAAGAGGCAGATAGCAATATTCAAGAGTATTGGAAATAGTCTGTTTCCTGACCTGGGTCACAGGTACAGGTCTGTCCATTTTATTAAAATTTATGGAGCTATACTCACAGTTTGTGTTTGTATGTATGTAATGTATAAGTTATACAATACACATTACTTTAAAAATATTAGTTAAGCAACTTCAAATATATTTAACTTTTTAAAAAAGCATAATAGGGTGGAGTGAGAGTTATTTTTCATCCAATAATGAAACAGTTGAAATGCAGACAAAACTAAAGCAGAAGTATAATTTATGTATCCAATTTAGCGTCAGTTTATTTCCATACTGATGTTGAAACCTAGATTATCCTGATAAACAATTTCATTTCAAAAGCCTCCATTTTACTTTTTTGTCTATAGAAACATGATATTAAAATAAATCACTGAAACAATATTTGAGTTTACTTCCTTTGAACATCAAACAATCTTATAATTTATGAAACTTTCTCTCAACTGTTCACAGATCATTTTAAATTTTTTATTTATTTTTATTATTTATTCACAGATCTTTTTTATTGTTTGTCCATAAATATATTGTCATCTATATTTAATTAATTACACATATAAGTTGACATAAAATACATAAAGTGTTATTTATTTTAATTTACTTAATAGACTTGTAATAAACTATACACCATTTGGGGATGTAGGGCTCACATTTTAAGTATGATGAGAGAAGTATTTATAATAAGTCTCATTGCTGAAAACTGATTCAAAACTATATCTATGGCAATACTAGTGCTTTCTTCATTCAGATTACCCGGTTCTAAAGCAACTACACCTAATATAATTCTATTCCATGCATGTTTTCTGAAGATGTATATGTATTTTCAGATGAAATTTGATGGATTTAGTCATGCAAATATTTAATTTTCAATTGTGGAAATATATAGACGACATAATCCATCTCTTCAAATAGGGTCAGAGAAGGACTCTATTTATCTTGTTCTCTATTGTTATTGCATTGCCTGTCAGAACTCAATTGATTGTTAATGAGTGGATGAATGAACAACAAAGATACTTAGTTACCCACTAAAATGATTTTTTAAAAAATCTATGTATGTAAAATATAGGTTTAAAAATAATGCTGATTATACTATTTTCAATAAATTTTAATTTCAATTGGAATATAGAAATTTTGATAAGCTAATTTTTGTTTATGGTGCGAGGTATGAATCAATTTAACTTTTGCACATATTCAATTATTCTAGCACTAGTTGTCAAGAAGACTATCCTTTTTTCCACTGAATAGCTTCTGCACCTTTGTCAAAAAACAAATGCGTGTATTTATATATATATAAACATAAATATATATTTAACATATAAATGTATATGTAATCACAGAGGTTTATCTATTTAATGATCTTGTCAAAAATTGCTTTAGTGTCATGGATTTATTGTTTGCTTTTTTGTCCTGCTTATTTCATCTTTTCTTTTTTTAAGCTCTAGTCCTTATTATTTCTTACATTGTACTTATAGTTTGGGTTTCATTTGTTCTTTTTCTAGTTTTGTCAAACGAATGCCATGTCATTTATTTAGATCTCTCATTTTTTAAAAAAAGATTTCATTTATTTATTTATTTATTTATTTTTTATTTATTTATTTATTTAATTGAGACACACAGAGAGAGGCAGAGGCATAGGGAGAGGGAGAAGTCTCCCTCCAGGAAGCCTAATATGGGGCTTGATCCCAGGACTCCAGGATCATGACCTGAGCCTACGGCAGATGCTCAACCACTGAGCCACCAAGGTGCCCAGACCTCTCATTTTTTATATAAATATCCAATGCTACATTTTTGCACTATATTTTTGTTCAGCTCAAAATACTAACTTTTCTTTCGATGCCTCCATCTATGGGTTATTTATAAGTATGCAATTTAGTTTCCCAAATTTTTCCAATGATCTCTTATAATTTCTAATTTAATTTTTAAAACAAATACTCGTGTAACTTTAATCATTTTTTTAATTTATCGAAACTTTTTTTTTATTTTTTTTTTTATTTTTATGATAGGCACACAGTGAGGGAGAGAGAGAGGCAGAGACATAGGCAGATGGAGAAGCAGGCCCCATGCACCGGGAGCCCGACGTGGGATTCGATCCTGGGTCTCCAGGATCACGCCCTGGGTCAAAGGCAGGCGCTAAACCGCTGCGCCACCCAGGGATCCCAATTTATCAAAACTTATTTTATGGATGGTACACCCTTGGAAATTTCCCTGTGCCCTCAAAAAGAATATGGGTTCTGCTGTGATTTGGGTCAATGTTCTATAAATATTAAGTAAGTTAAGTTAGTTAATAACATTGATCAAGTATTCATGATGCTTTCTTTACTTTTCTATCAATTATTGAAAAATTGGTCTGAAGTCTTCAAATATAGTTGTGAATGTGTCTCTTTCTGCTTGTGATTCATTAACATTCCCCCCCGTCCCCATGTATTTTGAAGCTGTTATTAGGTGTATAAATGTTTAGGATTATTATGCTGTCTTGATGAATTGACCATTTTATCATTAGGAAATGTCCCTTTGTTGCTGGCATTATTCCTTTTCTACTTTGTCTGATATTAATATAACTACCCCAGTGTTTTATGACTATTATGCTTTTACTTTTAACCTATTTATGCCTTTATATTTTAAGAAGATTGCTTGGAAGAAGCATATACTTGGTTCTTGCTTTCTCAGACATTATTACACTCTTTGTCTATTTTAATTAAAGCATAGAAGATTTATATTTCATATGATTACTGATATTGTTTAATGCACATTTATTACCTTGCTCTTGTGTTTTATTTTTCCCATCAATTTTGGTTCCCATTGCTTCTTTCTTTTTCTTTTTGCCTTCTTTTGGATTAAGTATTATTTTTGTGATTCTGTTTTCTATTATTGATTTATTAGCTATAATTCTGTTTATGCCTTTTCTTTAGAAATTAGAAATTATTAGAAGATTAGAAATATACATCTTTAACTTAGTGCAATCTACCTTCAAGTAATATTGGACCACATTGCTTATAGCATAACAACTTCACAACTGTATATTTTCATTTCTCTCCTATCTTTCTGCTATTGGTGTGATGCATCTTACACATGTGTTATCAACTCCACATTGTTAATAGGCAATTTTATTTTTAAAATTTTAAAAATAAGAAAAGTTTAAAATAAGAACAAGTAGGTATCATTCCTTTCCTTTGTGTAGTTTCAGATTCCCATCTTCCATCTTATTAAAGTACTTTATTTCTTCTTGTAATTGCAGGTCTACTGGAAATGAATTCTTTCAATTTTTTTTCTTTCAATTTTTTTATATCTGAAAATATCTTTGTCTTTTTAAAAAAGTTATCTTCACTGGGCAAAGAATTCTAGGTTAAGGGTTTTTGTTTTCCTCACTATTTTAAAGATGTTACTCCACTGTTTCATGGCTTCTGTTGTGATGAAAAATCTGCTTTCATCCTTATCTTTGTCTATGTATGCATAGTGTGTCTTTTTAAAACAAATCTGGCTACTGAAGATTTTTATCATTTTTGAAAAATTTGGTTATGAAATGCCTCATAGTTTTCTTCATGTTCCTCATACTTGAGTTCCACTGAATTTCTTAAACCTGTGGTTTTGCAGTTTTCATCAGATTTGGAAAAGTTTTAGTCAATAAATATTCAAATACTCTTTTTTCTAGACCCTTCTCTCTTGTGTCAGCTTCAGGGAACATTCAGTTACATGTATCTTATGGTGCTTGAAATTGTCCCCTGATTCAGTGATGCATTGTTTATATTTTTTGAAGTCCTTTTCTCCTTTGTTTAATTTTGGATTTCTACTACTATAACTTCAAACATACTAATCTTCTATTCTGCAATGTCTAACCTCTCATAATTCCCATGAAGTATATTTTTCATCTAAGTATGACTTCTATCTATTTACTAATCTCTCCTTTATCTTTTTGAATTCATGGAATACAGTTATAGTAACTATTTTAATTGTCTACTAGTTCTATCATCAATGCTATTTTCTGGATTAGTATCAACTGATGTTTATCCTCAATATGGACATTTTCCTGCTTTTTTGAATGGCTGTCAGTTTTTTATTGGATGTCAGACATTGTGATTTTACCCTGTTCTGTGCTAGATATTTTTATATGCTTATAAATAATCTTGACTTTTGTTTTGTGAAGTGGTTACTTGGAAGTGGTTTCTTTCTGGTTTTTATTTTAAGCTCCGTTAAAGCAGAATCAGAACAGCATGTGGCTAGGACTAACGTTTCTGAACTACTAAGGTAAAATACTTCTAAGTCTACTGGTTGACCTGTGAATTTTGAAGTTTTCCACTCTAGCTGACAGGAACAGACACAATACCCAGTCTTATATAATTCTGTGAATTCTTTCCCTATAACCTTTATAGGTAGCTCTTTATCTGGCCTTGTGTATTTCCTCAGAATATGTTCTCCTCATCTGAATAATAGGTCTACTCTGTAATATCCAGATGCCCTTGTGCAGCTCTCTTCTCCCCATTCCTGTTCCCTGTGAACCCAATCTACCTTTGCCTCTTCCTAGAACATTCGGCTCTCTCTCTTCTGTTCAACTAGAGAGGTAGCTGGAGTCTGCCCGGAAGAACTTCAATGTATGACAGTGGAGCAATCAAAGGACTCTCACCTCATTTGTTTCGTGACTATCAGGGAACATTGACGTTTGTTACCCGATGTTCAATGAAGCTGTTACTTCATATATTTTGCCAGTTGTGACATCATTGTTGTTTACATCCCTGTCATTTCACTTGTTTGCAAATGGAATCCTCTTACTAATTTTTTTTAATGGTGCCAATCTCAAATAGAGTTTTATTGAAGACATTGCATTTTCCACTTAATAATACAGTGTTTATAAATTGCAGTGTTTATTTCCTTTCCCTGTGCACATATTCCATATTCAAGTATCAAGAATGCCCAGTACACTTACTATAGCAGCTTCACCTTAAAGCTGCCATGGAATTTGCTACAAATCTGGATCCTTCAAATGTTGTGTAAAACAATGCTAAACCTATTATCAGGTTGGCTTAATCAACCTCTTCAGTGGTAGGTCCAGAGGAGGCACCACCAGAGGGAGGAGCTCCACCACCAGGGAAGCCTCCAGGCATTCCTCCTGGCATGCCTCCTGTACTCTGGTACAAGCCTGGTAATGATGGGGTTGCAGACTTTCTCCAGCTCTTTTGTATGACGCTCAAATTCTTCCTTCTCTGCAGTCTGGTTCTTATCAAGCCAGTTGATGATTTCATTATACTTGTCAAGAATCTTCTGTTTGTCTTTATCATTGATTTTGCCCTGAAGTTTTTCATCTTCAACATTTGCTTTCATGTTGAATGCATAAGACTCAAGTGAATTCCTGGAAGACACCTTGTCTCACTCATTTCATCTTCAGCTTTGTACTTCTCAGTTTCCTGTACCATGTGCTCAATGTCCTCCTTGCTCAAGCAGCTCTTGTCATTAGTGTTGGTAATCTTGCTCTCTTTCCCTGTGCTCTTATCCACAGCAGATACATTGACGATACCATTAGCATCAATATTAAAAGTGACTTCAATCTGAGGAACACCACAAGGGGCAGGAGGTATGCCTGTGAGTTCAAACTTGCCAAGTATGTCGTTATCCACACTCACCTTCATATACATGAATAAGCACACCGGAATGTTTGTCAAAATAGGTAGTGAAGGTTTGTTTCTGTTTGGGAGGAATGGTAGTATTGCACTTGATGAGCACAGTCATGGCTCCTCCAGCAGGTTCAATGCCAAGAGAAAGTGGGGTGACATCCAACAGCAGCAAATCTCAAACATTTTCAGATTTGTCACCAGAAAGAATAGCTGCCTGGACAGATGCACCATAAGCAACAGCCTCATCAGGTTTGATGCTCTTATTCAGTTCCTTTCTATTGAAGAAATCTTGCAGAAGTTTCTGAATCTTGGTGATATGAGTAGAACCACCCACCAGGACAAAATAATGTACCTGAGACTTGTCTAGCTTGGCATTCTGAAGAGCTTTCTCTACAGGGTCCAGGGTGCCATGGAGCAGGTCAGCATTTAATGCTTCAAACTGGACATGAGTAATAGAGGTATAGAAGTCAATTCCTTCGTACAGAGACTCACTCTTAATACTGGACTGGGTGATGGAAGAAAGTGTATGCTTAGCATGTTCACAAGCAGTATGGAGAGGACAGACTGCCCTCTTGTTTTCGCTGATGTCCTTCTTGTGTTTGTACTTGAACTCTGCAATAAAATGGTTGATCATTCGGTTGTCAAAGTCTTCTCCACCTAAGTGGGGGTCTCCAGCTGTGGACTTGACCTCAAAGATCCCATCTTCAATAGTAAGAACTGACACATCAAAAGTGCCACCTCCTAAATCAAAGAACACATTCCTTTCAGCTCCAACCCTTTTGTCTAAGCCAAGCAATAGCAGCAGCAGTTGCCTTATTGATGATTCAAAGTACATTGAGACCAGCAATAGTTCCAGCATCTTTGGTAGCCTGACACCAAGAGTCACTGAAGTATGCAGGTACTGTGACAACTGCATTGGTGACAGTTTTCCCAAAGTAGGTCTCTGCAATTTCCTTCATCTTTTTCAAAACCATAGAGGACACCTTCTCTGGATAGAAACTTTTTGTCTCTCCCTTGTATTCTACTAGGACCTTGGGCCTGCCAGCATCATTCATCACCATGAAGGACCAATGCTTCATATCATATTGGACGACAGTATCATCAAATCTACATCCATTCATGCATTTGGCATCAAAAACTGTGTTGGTGGAGTTCATCGCAACTTGATTCTTTGCAGCATCACTGATCAATCGTTCAGTGTCAGTGAAGGTGACATAACTTGGGGTCGTTTGGTTTCCCTGATCATTGGCAATTATTTACAGTTTCCCATGCTGGAAGACACCCATGGAAGAGTAGATGGTGCCAAGATCAATGCCAACTGTAGGTCCCTTAGACATAGTTGCTTCTGTGTGGGCTGGGCTCGACTCGAGGAGAAAACAGCCATCTGGAGATACGGCACTGCTCTCAATGAGACCCTTCTTATTAAAATTTAAATGAGATTATATCACTCCTCTGCTTCAAAATCTTCACTTCCCTTTTCACTCAGTAACAGCCAAAGTCCTAACATAGGTCTACAAGGCTTTACATTAACTGGGTGGGCATCATTCTGAACTCATTTACTACTATTCTCACCCTCAGTTATCTGCTCTGGCCACAATGATTCCCTTGCTTTTTGTTAAATAAGTTAGGTGTACTCTCCTCTCAGGATGCTAGCTCTTGATGCTTCCTCTGTCTGAAATGTTCTTTCCCTAGATAATCATGTCTCACTCTTCAAATATTGTATTCTCATCAAGGAATGCTGTGTTCATACTATCTAAATTTACAATCTAAATCTGATGTTCCTCATTCCCCTTCTATTTTTCTTCTGAGTGCTCATGCACACACATGCACACACATACTTTTCTAAACATCTTATTATATCAGATATAATTCTGGCTTGCCTTTTACACATTTCTCCTTCTAATAAAGGTATAATTTTTCCCCATTTTATTTTTATCCTAATAATGTAGTAAGAATTTAAGTGTTAATCGTAATCACTAAAAAGTCAATAGAAATCAAATGTTAACACAATGCAATCTCAGTTCTTTCAAAAAATAGAACAGGTACTTCATCTGGTAGGTTAAAGAGTTCTGATTGCCCTATCCATTGGGAAGTGTAGGTATGTGTTAAGTTAGCCATATCATAATCTCCTGCCATTATCTGAGTAAAATAACAACAGGAAATTCCAAGAAAAATGATTTAAAGCAATATAAGAGCTATTGAGTTATACAAAACCTATTCCCTTATTTACATAAAGACACACTTGCTTTCAGATGTCCATGTAAATCAGATTTAATTTAACATATTTTTAAGTTTTAATAAAATCAATTCAATTCAAACAACTACTTTAAAACATTCAATTTACTTTTCAGATAGGGTGAGAAAGTAGCAGTACCCTAGAGTACTATACTACGGTTTATTTCTGATGAAGAGTAATCATTCAGCTACTAATATTTTCATCAAGTTTACTTGTATTTGTGGTTACAATCAGGATCTAGCAATATTTTGGGGAGTATAATAAATTAAGGATGGAGTATTAAAAACTAAAGTTATGAGATGAAAGATTTTCAATTATTACCCTGAAACCTTAATCTTCCAAAACTTGAATGGAAATAAGTAGTTAAAATAACATGTCTAAAACATTTCTTGAGATAATGACATGGCACTTCAGAAAACAGAATGGGCCTATCAAATCAGACCAGGCACTGAACACCAATCCAGTTAAATGTAGTCTACTATGCCCACAGCAGACTGGATTATAGGAGCCTAAAAATGGTCACACACATCTCAGAGCACTCTTTACACCTGGGGTGGTTTTAAACACAAAGTATTTCAGTATAAAATTCTTGCTAACTGGGATCCCTGGGTGGCTCAGTGGTTTAGCACCTGCAATCTGCCCAGGGCGTGATCCTGGAGTCCCAGGATCGAGTCCCATGTTGGACTCCTTGCAAGAAGCCTGCTTCTCCTTCTGCCTGTGTCTCTGCCTCTCTCTGTGTATGTGTGTCTCTCATGAATAAATGAATAAAATATTTTAAAAAAATTCTTGCTAACTGCCATTTCTATGCGTTAGCTTTTCCCACTATCCAGGTAAAATAGAAAGATATGTGTCCATAAGATCCAAAAAAAAAAAAAAAAGGCAAAAAATCCAGGTAAGGTGGGAAAAGTGTGGAGGAAAAGAAATCTAAGCGATAGCACAAATAGATTTCAAAATGAGTACGGAAAACGGAAAAATATCCTATTTTCTAAGTACAGAATTATTCTCTTTTTCATTTAATATATCAGATTTCAAAGCAAAGGAGTACTAAGTAACAAAATACTCAAATAATAAAAAAAATTAAAAGCAAATGGTGTAAAATGCAACATTAAAAACATTATATGCAGGGAAATTTACTTTAAATCTCCCCAAAGGAAGAGATAGAATTAGAATTTACTATCTTGTTTTGCAGTAATGATTTGGATGATTCATCATAGTAGTTCTTTTGTTTACTTGCTCTGTGCATTTAACAATATTAGCTGTAAACACAATTAAATGCAAGAGGTCTGGCTTAGTGGTCATCCATAGAGATTTGCTACTAAATGTGACAAATGATCTTGTTATAAGGAACTCAAACTGCAGAACACTCCGAAGTGTCTAGACTTTGTTATGAGCAACTCTCAAGTTTTAGAGATTTCTTCACCAGGGTTGACCATAAATAACTAATAAATACAAATGACCACATAATCTCCTATTCCGTCTTTACAGCAATATCTCCATGCACACAATGCACAGACACAGAGCAGAGGCCATTGTACCACTATCTCAAAGATCACTATTTATTTTTATTTCAGTTAAATTAATTCACATGTAGTATATTATTAGCTTCAGAGGTAGAGTTTAGTGATTCATCAGTTGCATAGAACACCCAGTGCTCATTACATCAAGGTCTCTGTTTAAAAATCATCCTTGTCAGTTAGAGGATCTGTGGTTTTTGAAGTAGGTGGAGAGAAAAATACAATATGAAGAATCAGCTGCAAAAAGTGATTTTTAACAGAGGACAGTTCTTAATCTTGAAATAGTGAGGAAGGTAAACCTCAAACCACTGTAGTATGCTAGTACTTATCAATAATTTTGATACAAATCCTGTCCATTCCCCTGGATAAGAACAACTACCTTAGGAGAAATTATCCTACAGGTAAATTTCCATGCAAGAGAGGTCTATGCCTATGATTGGTCTGGTATACAAAATATTTTTTTTCTAAAAATGTATTTCACTTTCTGAAACTCGCCTAGTTAGAGATTCCTTTAAGTATAAGTTACATGTATACTTTATTTAAAATATTACTTTCTAGGGCAATAAATACTGTGGAGAATAGGGTAAAGATATATAAATCATTAACACAGCTTTAAGTCCTTTTCTCAAATTCTTCTTAATAGCTATCAAAGAGTGTAATAGTGAAGATCCGGGAAATATGATGGCTGTGTAGATAAAGTAATTTTTGCATATCTAGCAATATTTTGCAAAACTTGAATGGAATTAGTTAAGCCCTCCAAAGGGTTTAAAATGAGGGCAGAGAAGGTCAGGGTGGGATTATCAGTGTGAAAGGGTTGTAGTATTGAGGATGTTATGAGAATAGTGAAGGGGAAAGTTATAAGGAAAATGAAAAATTACTCAAAGGAAAGAGATAAAAGGGAAATTTTCTTATTCCAAAAATTTGCTAGTGTGACTTTGTCTGGACTGACACTTTTTCTTTGAATTCTGCAGGGTCACTTACAGATGTTAAGAGTCCCGAGACATGTTTGTCTTTTCATGTTTGTCTGATGCAGAAATCAGAGGTGAAGTGTATTTGGTAAAAGTCTCTAAAGTTGTTATTTAAACATTAACTTTAGAATCATATATCATACTTTGCATGGAATTTAGCGCTTTCATCACATCTTCAAAGCTCTAACTTTTTAATACAAAACAGATAATCCAGGAAACATTAAGTCTCAGTTTGACATTTTTTTTGAAGATTTTATTTATTTATTCATGAGAGACACACAGAGAGAGGCAGAGACACAGGCAGAGGGAGAAGCAGGCTCCCTGTGGGGAGCTGGATGTGGGACTTGATCCCAGGACCCCGGGATCACGCCCTGAGTCAAAGGCAGATGTTCAACCACTGAGGCACCCATGTGTCCCTAATATATTTTTTACATGTCTGATCAAGATATTTCATATAAAACTTTTCTTCAAAATATTCATGACATGAGTCATAAACTGAACTTGTGTCAACTTGATATAATGAAAATGAGCTCTGGATTGAGAATCAAGAAATTCAAGTGAATTGAGAACCAAAACCCTTTCATTCTACCACTAACTTCTCATATATATGTCTTTAAGATGTCACTGAACATTTCTGAATCAAAATGTTCATGTATATAAAAATTTATAGTTTCTAAGTTTTCTTCCAACTCAAAAGTGTATTTAATTAAACTCATAACGTACCCCTTCTCTTATACCTTAATATTGCTTTCTTTTATCCCTTTGTACTTTTCTTCTTTTCCTTGACTTCCCAAATATCAACAGATCATCATTACTTGCTTCGTAGCTTTAAATCAAGATGTCCTAGTACAAACAGAGGATACAGATCATAACTTTTCTAAACTTTAATTCAACACAGTATGTGCTTCTTCCAAGATATTTTCCTTCAGGACCAAAATCTATTGCATAATATGCAATTTTTCATTCATTAATTTAGTAATCAAATGTGAATAAGGCCTGCAATGGAGCAGAGACTGTGCTACCCATGGGGACACAATAATGCAGACCCCTTCTACATAAATGTCCCAGGAGAGTGGGAAAGTCAAATATAATCAACAATTACTTTAATACTATAATAAAACATGCTTGAAAGAGACTGAGGAAGAGCATATATAATCTGATCTTGAAATAGTTCAAAAGGGGTTCATGTTGATTCGAAAAGGTAATATAGAAACTCAGGCCCAAATGACATATAGAAACCAGCCAAGGACAAATGAAAATAGATATGAGGCAGGCTATTTAGAGTAGAGAGAAAAGCATCACAGCATCACAGATGGGGAACTAAAGGATCATAAACAAACGTCCTAGAGACATGAGGAAGCATGAAATATTTGGGAAAATGATCATATTCATTGCCTTAGAGAAAAGTGTTTAAGGGAAAAATGTAAGGGGATGATGACTGGAGAGGTAAGCAGAAAGATTATTAATCACTTAATAATGTTGCAGTTTAGAGGGATTTTTTAGGATGCTATGTGAATGACTTATTAAAATTAGAAAATCAAGTTAGAAAGATTAGTTATTAGATCCCTCATCCACTTTTTTATTAGTTTTTTCCAGTTTGTAATACATATTACTAAAAGAATAAAAAAATGTCGGCAGCTATTTGTACCTACTGATATTCTGCTATGCCATATAGGCAGCTAATAAATACCTATAAATTGAAATGTCCGGCTATAAGACGTATTTAAGACTATGATGTCATATTTCAAGGACATTTCTTCTTTAATAAACCTTATATTTTGAATAATTTCAGATTTACTTTAAATTTGCAATGATAGCTCAGAGAATTTCCATATATTATTTACTTAGTTTCCCTTAAGGTTAACACCTAATGTAAGCATCACTTACCCACAGCTCTGATTCAAGAAAAGATGTTATTCTACTGAATTGATGGTTTTTATGTCCTTATGATGAAGTGGAACTGACTCTTGGTTAATTGATTTAAATCTAAGAAAATACTTAAACCCATGATTATCAAAGAGTGATACAAATTTATATATTACTATTGAATGAAAATATATTATCCCATAAAATAATGGTTGTTCACGTTTTGCACTAAAGTGGTATCAACTGATGTTTATTAAAATGGCAGTATTACAGGCCCCATCATATAAGAATTGTCATCTATTAAAATCTGGCCTATGATTTTTGCTACAAAATTTGGTCTCCCTGTAACCATAATATCTTATGCAGAATCTCATTAACAGTCATAGTAGGAGAAGCAGAATGGCAGCAGACTTAGGAATCAAAGAAAATGTTTTATTTCTCTTAAATATGATTAAGATCTTAGAAACATTCCATAGAAGTAGTGTAAATATTTTCTAAGTCAGTCTATATTCCATTTACCATATAAACATACTGATTATAGATCATCCAGAGATAATTCTGTTTTGTTTTGTTTTGTTTTTAAGTCACTTTGTTGTCTGTATATGGTAGAGGAAAATTATACTTCAGTTTCTTCCTGTTGGGGACATAGCAAAACCATATTTCCCAATATTCCTCGTATTTAGGTTGGGGCCATATGATTCAGTTCTGGCCCAAAGAAGTGGGAAAAAGAGATATACACTACTTCCAGAGATGGTCATTAACCTCACTGCCTTACTATCTTTGCTCTTGCCATTCCAAATGACCTAAAAGACCAAGTATTTATAATAGGGAGGTGCCTGAATCATCCTTAAATAAGAATGTGAGCAAGAGCCGCCACCCAAACTATATAAGACTGGAATGAAAGAGAATTAAAATTTTCTATCAAACTTTGAAATTCTGGGGGTATTATTTGATGTACTTTCATATGTTAATACTCCGTGCTTCATTAAGAAAAAGATCCTAGTTCCTCAATCTTTTGTTATTGTTCTTACATTAGCTATGATCATCATTCAATTTAGGCAACATGTTATGATCATCTATTATTCTGAGCACAGGGAACTATTAAATGAACAATATATGTCCATAGACAAGCTCATAGAAGCTCATACCTAAATTACTATAAAATGGTACAAAAGAAAGAGCTCTATTGATTTTTTGTTTGTTTATTTTTTTTTTAGTTTGGTTTAGATCCAAGAAATGCCAATTATTATTTGTAACCTAGGGTTAATCGTATAATCTTTTTTTACATTCAGTGCTTAATATATGCTCTTTCCTTTCTACTTTTTTCTTTCCTTTCTATTATTCCTTGTTATTTTCGTTCATTGATCCCCTATATTAAACATTCAAGTTCTATAAATCTGAATATTAAGAAAAATCAGTACAACTAATTTCATGTCTTTGATTCTCAATAAAAGTTGTTATCTCCCTGGTCTCCAAAGACATCACAACTAAAAAAGGGAAAAATAAGGAACTTCCAAAAGTAATTGAAGGTATAGTTAAAAGTATTATTTTTATCTCTTTCCTAATTAAATAATTTTCAGAGAATGTGTCCAGGAAACCTTCATATGACATCATATGATAATAGACATGCAGTTTTCTTGGAAAAGTTAAGCATAACCCATCACCAAGAGAAGTCATTGATAAAATGCATAAATAAGTACTGACCAAACCAAAGCCTTTTACACAGAACTTAAAAGTCTTACACAAAACATAAGTATTTACAAAAAAAGCATCATTTATGCCAAACTTGAGCAACAAAAGAAGCTTTTTAGGGACCTAAAATAAATTAAAGTAGCATAACAAAACATTAACTCATTGGTGCATTCAAATATAGATATTATTACAAAACTAGAAAATGTGTTTACAGATGGTTGCTTTATTAACATTTTTTCCTAATAGCCACTAGAAGAGAAAGATCCGGTGATATTAAAACATGGAGAAATGAAAATGTGAACTTCAGAATGTGAAATAATATTGTTGAACATAGAGTCAATATTCACTACCTCAGTAGAAATAACTTCTGCTCAAGTAATATGCAATTAATCTTGCTATATATATATGTATATATGTAAAATTAATATGAAAAGCTGAAAACCTATAACAATAATCTTAGAAAATATCTAGATTACTTAAACAACAATTCTACAGCAGAAATCTTTATTAAGATCTCTAGAAACTAAATTAGCAGAGTTGAGCCAAATTCTATATTTAATTAATCACTGGTAGCAAAATAGAAAAATGCAACTTTTTAAAATAACTCATTTCCCTTTTATTATTTAAATGTATTCTTGAGGTATTCCATACTTTCACAAGTCCCTTTGGAAACTTGTTTATTGATAAGGAAGATTAATGATGTGTAACAAAAAATGTTTATTTCATCTTGTGTCTTATTAGAATGCTGATATATTTGGACAAGTACCACCACACTAAGTGAGTAGCACAGATACCTAAAACTGGTTTTGTGACCATCTATTTACCAATTCACTATCTATAAGAACTATTGCTTTTTATTTTATATCAGCATACTCTTTCCAAATGTAACAATCTTTTTTCCTTTTTTACAAATACACTTATTATTAAAAATTTTATACATTATCAGCAATTAATATACCTACTTTTAACAAAGAAATCTTTCAATTTATATTGATTATTGTAATCCTATGTTATACTATTTTCTGTTTTTAAAATTCCCATTAATATATGTTGTTATGTTACTTTTAGGTGTACCATGTAGTAATTCAAAAATTGCATACTCTACTCAGTGCTCATCATTAGTGTATTCTTCATCCTCTTCACCTATTTCATGCATCTGCCCACCTACCTTAAGTGTAATATTCTTTCTCTCTTTAAAGATTGTATTTGTTTGTTCATGAAAGATACAGAGAGAGGCAGAGACATAGAGGGAGAAACAAGCTCTTTGAGGAGAGCCGATGTGGGACTCAATCCTGGGACTCTGGGACCACATCCTGAGCCAAAGGCAGGTGCTCAACCACTAAGCCACCCAGGTGTCCCAAGTGTAACATTCTTAAGAATTGTCAAATTTTAAATTGTTTATTGAATGGATAACAAGATAATTTTGGTAACATAAACAACTACAGTTTGGTTTATGATCTTATTTTTTGCTAATGAGGTAAATTAAAAATTAAAATCTTAAACATCAGGCCTGATTCTAAATTAATGAGCAAAGGACAATATAATTCTTAGTAAGCAGTACTATAAAAGGTATCCTTCCTATCTACTAGAATTTTACCTGAAACAGTAATTAATATGGATTTTAGTGAGATTGTCATATTATTGGTCTTGAATAATATTACCCTTTCTTTTTTTTTTTTTTTTTTTTTTTAAATTAATTTTTATTGGTGTTCAATTTACCAACATACAGAAAAACACCCAGTGCTCATCCCGTCAAGCGTCCACCTCAGTGCCCGTCACCCATTCCCCTCCAACACCCGCCCTCCTCCCCCTCCACTACCCCTAGTTCGTTTCCCCGAGTTAGGAGTCTTTATGTTCTGTCTCCCTTCCTGATATTTCCCAACATTTCTTCTCCCTTCCTTTATATTCCCTTTCACTATTATTCATATTCCCCAAATGAATGACTCATACAGCAATTTGGTAGCGTGGCAGGATACAAAATCAATGCCCAGAAATCAATGGCATTTCTATACACTAACAATGAGACTGAAGAAAGGGAATATTACCCTTTCTTAGACACTATTCATATCTTTCATTCAGATTGCTTTCTCAGCAACACTGTAGTAGATATTTGTTATACTTTTTTGGTTTTCCACATTTTGAACCCTTTTTTCTATGTTAAGGAGTAACTTAGTTTTTCAGGAACACTCCTCATAAAATACAATCTCAAAATCCCAACTACTCATTTGCCCAACCTCTTGTAGCACAGTGGAAGCACCCTTCCTGGGCATTACATTTAGGTATATCCACTGGGGCTTTGGGTCAGAAGCTAGTTTGTGAAGAAGCAGAAAGAGCATGGGCTCCATTCTAATGAGGATGCTGCTAGTAGAGTCAGATACACACACCTGGTTTCCAAAGATAACAATGGCAGCAATCTGATAGCAATATCTCCTGATGGCGATTTCAGCTGTATGTTCATCCCAGTGACAACAGTGATAAGTCTACACTGGACCAGTTTTGTGATATGATTTGAGACACTGTTCTAGCCTGGATGATTCCAACCATGATTCTCGTCCTTTTAGAGACACTTTGAGGTACCACATATACTTTCAATAAAACCTTTTTTCTATTGAAATTCTCTAGAATTGTTTTAGTTGGCTTTCAAATAAAAACTTTGAGGGGCACGTGGGTGACTCAGTCAGTTAAGCTCTGACTCTTGGTTCTGGTTCAGGTCATTATCTCACCATGCTGGGATCAAGCCCTGTGTCAGTCTGTGCACTGAGCAAAGAGTCTGCTTTAGATTCTCTCTTTCTTCACCTCTCTCTCTCTCTCTCTCTGCTCCTCTCCCTCTCTGGTCGTCTGGTGGTTAGGATTCGGTGCTCTCTCTCAATAAATACAATCTTAAAATTAAAAAAAAAAAAACTTTGATACTAAAGCTGAATGTAGTGATTAGAGACAATTTTATTTTGTCTCATTTTAAGAAGAAAAATATTTTTCGGAAGTACAAACAGTCATGCTGGGCATGTATAGGGAAAAGTCTGTGCAGGACCAAAGGGATGAATAGTGGCAGGTACTCTTGATTGTAACTGTGGATTTGTTTTTTATCCTACCCAAAGCTTCCTTCTTATTATCACAACTCATCTCCAAATATAGAGATTGAAAGGTCAGATATTTGCTTCACTTGCTTCCTTTACAGTTCTGGAACAGGAAGTGATAATTTGGCCCAATCTAGAAAAATTAGACATGATGGGGGAAATATATGCTTACCTGTGGGTAAAGTGTTTCCTCCTAAAGATGAGAACTTGGGACAACTGGATGGCTCAGTGGTTGAGCATCTGCCTTTGGCTCAGGGTGTGATCCTGGAGTCCTGGGATTGAGACCCACATCGGGCTCCCTGAGTGGAGCCCGCTTCTCCCTCTGCCTGCGTCTCTGCCTCTCTTTCTCTGTCTCTCATGAGTAAATAAATAAATAAAATCTTTAAAAGAAAAGATGAGAACTTGAACAACAAATAGCTGTTGTCTTTGTCTGGTTATTTTTGTTTACAATGTGATTTCTGAAAGTATAAACACCACTTTGTAACTGTAAGGAATCAAACCTAGGAATAAGCCATTACATCAAGGAAGTTAAGAGCAAGGGGAACCTGGGTGGCACAATCAGTTAAGCATCTGCACAAGTCATGATCCCAAGCTCCTGGTATCCAGCCCTACTTGGGGCTAACTGTTCAGTAGGCAGGCTTTATTAACACTGTTTAATATTATTTAATCTCCCTCTCTTTCTCCCCCTCTGCTGCTCCCCCTGCTTGTTTCTCTCTCTCTCTCTCTCTCTCTCTCTCTCTCTCTGTCTCTCTGTCTCTCTCTCTGTCCCTCACTCATTTTCTCTCTCTTCCTGTCTCTCTGTAAAATCAATCAACCAACCAACCAATCAATCAATCAATCTTTAAAAAAAGGAAGTCAAGAGCTAAGCCATGATTAAATCCCAAAACACCTTTCATCATGATACTGAGAAATGTAAAATAGCCTACTGTTGAACAGAGTTGTAACCTGAAGCTGAAAACAATGTTCAATGAGACCTACAGAAAATGAATATATTCACGAAACAACAGAGGCAAAGTGGGAATTTATAGAATATTTGTGTCATCGAAATATAACCAGTATATGAATAGCCTATGAACATGTATTTTTTAGTACTACCAATGAAATTTAGTACTACCAATGAAATACTATCTTAAGTATTAAGATAATACTTCCCAAATAAAAAATCTAAGGAATTTTCTCCAATAGTACACAATACAATTATGGGACTATACGTAAAACTCAAAGTCCCAAGTCACTCTTTTCTAATTATAAAATGCATGCATACTGAAGAAAAAAATTATCTTCCAGAAATCTTGAAAGCCAGAATTATATACAGATAGTACTTTATTTATTTGTCCTTTCAGAATGTATTGTTTGGGATTCCTGGGGGGCTTAGTGGGTTATGCATTCGATTCTTGATCTCAGCTGAGGTCTAGATCTCAGGGTTATGAGTTCAAGCTCTGCACTGGGCTCTGTGCTCAGTGTGGAGCCTACTAAAGGAACAAACAAACAAATGAACAAACAATGTTTCTTTGAAAAAAAACCATATTGTTTTATACTTCTGAATTGGTATCAACTCATTTTCAGAAAGCAAAAAACTTAGGTCACTTAAAATGAATATAAACTGGAAATAAATTTAACTCTTATTTCAATATAAACTGGAAACAAATTTATCTCTTATTTCAAATATTCAGAGTTAGACTCTTGAGTATTTATTTAATAAGATAATTTTCAAGACATTAAGAAAAGCTGAAAGTACAATTAGATAAAGTGAAGAAACCTCAAGATTTATAATTACAGGAAGGCATTATCATTCTGAAGACTGGAAAAATAAATTTAAAAAGTAATGTTGATGGAACCAGGTAAAAATGGCTTTCTGGCAAAAGCTAGAAGTCTGATGGCATTTCTGGTCAGGTTTGACTATGAAGAAGCAGTTATCTCCTGGCTGGAGCTATGAAGGAAACTCAGCGACCTGATAAAAAGAGAGAAGGAGAAATACCCTGGCTTCATTCTTTCTCTTGCCCTCCATATTCCTCCTATCACCTCATCTGCCTTCCTATTGGCCAACCCTAACCAGAAGGTGGTTGGCATATTAATTTGTCTATTTTTTGCACTAGATTGTTTGCACTATGGAACTAATTTTGCTCAAGGCTTTGCCTATCTAATTAGAAGAGAGTGTTGCATAGCAATCAGAAAGTATTTCTTGAAAGAATAAACAGAAACACACTTTTATCTGGAATTTCATAATCTCTCTCTTCTGTGATAGAGAAGATAGATCAAAATAATGAAGACATAATCAGGAGGTTTGCATAAACAGATACATATCAAACACTGCAATTTACAAATACATAATATGCTATGTTTTTGGGTATCACAAAACAGCTGATCAAATAATTATTCACCAAAAACATATTTACATTCCAAAATATAGAACTGTATAAGCCATGGTTTCTGAATTATTAGTTAAATTACTAATCAGAATGTTTAAAAATTTAATTCAATTTCAAAATTTTTAAAAGTATGTATACTATAAAAAGCAAATCTATGATGACAATTTAGATAATGAAAATCAGATTAGTCTATGGCATATGGCCAAAACTGTAGTCAATGGCAAATATGTAGCCAAATTTCATGATTAAAAAAAAAAAGATTAGAAATGGACTAAATTTAACTAGGAAAATAGAATCAACAAAATTAAACCTAGAAAAAGTAAGAGGAATAAAATAATAAAGACAATCAGAAAAATCAATGACAAAGGAAAAATCACCATTAATTGCTAGGTAAATCCAAAAGCTATTTCAAATAGACACATAGAAAAGCACAAATAACAGAATGAGAAAATACATATACTTATTACATGGGAAAAGACAGAGAATCTTATTTTTATAAATGCTATGCAAAAATAAATTATTTACTGGAGCAGATAATGTGTCAATTGAGTCCAATAAAATATATAATTTATCAATATCCATGAGTAAAGTATAAAGATTTAGTCTATTTAGAATTACTTTAAATTGGCCATAGGCCTTTAGCATAAGCCTGAAGCAGTGGGTGCTAGTAGCCAAGCATAAAAAAAAGTAACTTAATTTTAAAGACTATGGGATTTGGAAGTATAGACATAAATACACAAGAATGTTAGCAATATAGGAAGATACAACACAAAACCAAATCAGTCATAAATGTCTAGAGTAGTAATAAGTATATTATGAAAATATTTATAAATTGTTAATATCACTATTAATATCTTATGTATGATCTATAATATAGAGAATTATTTTAAAAAATCAATAATAAATATTAGAACATTTGGAATTGGGTAACGATATTCCTCATGATTCTATAATTGGATGATCTACTTCAAAAGACTACTGGTGGAAATGTCTGGGTGGTTGAGCATCTGCCTTTGGTTCAGGGCATGATACCAGGTTTCTGGGATTGAGTCCTGCATCAAGCTCCTGACTCAGGGAGCCTGCTTCTCCTTCTGCATATGTCTCTCCCTCTCTCTCTCTCTGTCTGTCATGAATAAATAAATAAAATCTTTTAAAAAAGACTACTGATGAAAACACAATGGCACAAAATCTCTGGGATTTGGCCAAAGCAGTTCTAAAAGGGAAGCCGATAGACATAATAGACCTACCTCAAGAAACATGAACAATCTCAAATAAGCAACATACCCTTACATCTAAAGGAGCTAGAAAAAGAACAAACAAAACCTTAAACCAGTAGAAGAATGGAAATAATAAAGATTAGAGCAGAAAGAAATGATATTGAAACTTTAAAAACCTTAGAACAGATAAATGAAACCAGGAGCTGGTTCTTTGAAAGGATCAACGAAATTGATAAATGTCTAGCTAGATTCAAAAAAATAAGCAAATAAATAAATAAATAAATAAATAAAAGAGGAGAGAGTGAGGAAGAGGACTCAAACAAAATCACAAATGAAAGAGGAAAAATAACCGCTACTGACACCAGAGAAATACAAAAGATTATAAAGGAATATTATGAATAATTATAACCCCAAAATTGGACAACTTACAAGAAATGGATAAATCCCTAGAAACATATAACAAAACTAAATAAGGAAGAAATAGAAAATTTGAAAAGACTGATTACCAGCAATGAAACTGAATCAGTAATCAAAAAACTCCCAGCAAATAAAAAGCACAAGACCAGATGGCTTCACAGATGAGTTCTACCAAACATTTAAAGAAGACTTAACACCTATTCTTCTCAAACTATCCCAAAAAGTAAAAGAGGAAAGAAAATGCCCAAATGTATTCTATGAGGCTAGCATTACCCTGATACCAAAACCAGATAAAGACAACACTAAAAAGAGAACTACAGTCCAATAACGCTGATGAACATGGATGCAAAAATTCTCAACACAATATTGACAAACTGAATCCAATAATATATTAAAAATATCATTTACCATGGTCAAGCTAGATTTATTTCCAGGATGCAAGGGTGGTTCAGTATTCACAAACCAATCAATGTGATATATCACTTCAATAAGAGAAAGGATAAAAAACATATGATTATTACAATAGGTGCAGGAAAAGTATTTTAAAAAGTATGACATCCATTCATGATAAAAATTCTCAACAAAGTAGGTTTAGAGGCAAATACCTCAGCATAATAAAGGCCATATATGAGAAACCCACAGCACATATCATACCGGGAAACTCTCCAGTTTTTCCCCATTAAGGTCAGAAATAAGACCAGGATGTTCATTCTTACCACTTTTATTCAGTATTGTATTAGAAGTTCTAGCCACATAGTCAGACAACAAAATAACATAAAAGGCTCCAAATCAGTAAGGAAGAAGTCAAACTCACTATTTGCGGATGACATGATACTTCATATAGAGAACCCTAATGACTCCTCCAAAAAACTACTAGAACTCATAAGTGAATTAGGTAAAGTCACAGGAAATCAGTGTACAGAAATCCATAGCATTTCTATACATTAATAGCAAGGAAGCAGGAAAAGAAATCAAGAAAACAATCCCATTTACAATGGTACCAAAAATAAGAAAATATCTAGGAATAAACTTATCCAAAGAAGTAAAAAACCTAAACTCTGAAAACTATAAAATATTGATGAAAGAAATTCAAGACAGCATAAACAAATATAAGGGTATTCTATGCCCATGGGATTGGAGAACAAATATTGTTAAAATGTCTACACCACTCAAAGCAATTTACAGATTTAATGCAATCTCTATTAAAATATCAATATTTTTTCACATATCTAGAACAAAAAAAAATCCTAAAGTAGGTATGGAACCACTAACGCCCTCAATAGCCAAAGCAATCTTGGAAAGGAAAAACAAAGCTGAAAGTATCATAATTCCAGACTTCAAGTTATATTATGAAGCTATAGTAATCAAAACAAAATGGTTATGGCAGAAAAATAGACACATAGATCCACAGAACAGACCAGAAAGCCCAGAAATAAAATAACAATTATATACATTTAGAGAAGAACTGATTAATGCTTTTGGCCATTCAAATTTGTCCAGGTTGCAAAATGATAAATTAATGAAGTACTCTAAGGAAAAGTGACTTTTAACTCTTATTTTGTAGGAAATGAAGACTTTGATTATATTTAGATATAATAATGAGATAATCAGTAAGGTGTGCTGTGAAGAAAATACCAAATTTATTCATCAAGATATAACGTAAGTGGAAATGGAAAGAACTTGGAGAGGATTGTGAGATGGGAAAAGGGTAAGAATAAGTAGGATATGGTATTTAAATTAAATTTCATTTTATGCAAAATTTAAAATCATTTAGCAAGCTTTGAAACAATGAATCTATTCTCAAAATTATTTTTTTTATTTAATATTTTATTCATTTATTCATGAGAGGCACAGAGAGAGAGAGAGAGGCAGAGACACAGGCAGAGGGAGAAGCAGACTCCATGCAGGGAGCTCGACGTGAGACTTGATCTCGGGTCCCCAGGATCAGGCCCTGGGCTGAAGGCGGTGCTAAACCGCTGGGCCACTGAGGCTGCCCCTCAAAATTAAATATTAATCAAGATGCTAATATTCTCATAGCTACAGAATTACTAGTGAACTATTCTTTTTTTAAAAAAAAATATTTATTTATTTGACAAAGAGAGAGAAAATAAGAACTAGCAGGGGGAGCAGCAGAGGGAGAGGGAGAAGCAGGCTCTCCACCAAGTAAGGAGCTGGACATGGGGTTCAATCTCAGGACCCGGGGATCATGAAGCTTAACCGACCGAGGCACCCAGGTACCCCAACTAGTGAACTATTCTTATGCCATCGACAGAAGCAGTTCCACTTCAGCCTTCTGTAATTCTTTTTTGTCTGAAATCGTCAAATGAAGCAGTATTAAATTATTTGAGCCCTAAGAGGCTTTTTTTCGAAGTATATGAATAGCCTGAATTTAATATATAAAGTAGACCTTCCAATGTGACACTGATTTTTGGCTGTGTATACTTGGGGCTTCACTTAAAATGGTTAGGCTTTTATCCTTTATATTGTTGATGTGTTTTATCGAGGAATCTGTAAATATTGAATCATCCTTGCATCTCCAGAATAACTCCTACTTCATCATGGTGAATGATCATTTTAATGTATTATTGAGTGTGGTTTGTGAATATTTTGTTGAAGATTTTTCGTCTATGTTTATTAGGGATATTGTCCTGTGTTTTCTTTTTTATATAGTGTCTTTGTCTGGTTTTGATACCAGGGTAATGTGGGCCTCAGAATACTACAAAGCTGTAGTAATCAAAACAATATTGTACTGGCACAAAAATAGACACATAGCTCAATAGAATAGCGATCCAGAAATAAATCCACACGTATATGGTCAATTCATCTACAACAAAGGAGGAAAGAAACACAATGGGGAAAGACAGTGTCCTCAACAAACAGTGCTGCGAAAGCTAGACAGCTAGGTGAAAAGAATGAAAATGGATCACTCTCTCTCACACAACAATAAATTCAAAAAGGATTAGAGACCTAAATGTGAGACCTGATACCCCTAGAAGAGAACATATGCAGTAATTTTTTTGACATAGGTGTTGCAACATTTTCCTAGATATGTCTTCTAGGCAAGGGAAACAAAAGCAAAAATAAACTATTGGGACTACATCAAAATAAAAAGGTCTGCAAAACAAAGAAAATCATCTACAAAACAAAAAGGCAACTTAGTGAATAAGAGAAGATATTGGCAAATTATATATCCTATATATTATACATATATATTATAGTAATAATATATATTATGTATTATAGTATATTATAGTATATATATATATTATAGTAATAATATATATTATATATTATAGTAATAATATATATTATATATTATAGTAATAATATATATTATATATTATAGTAATAATATATATGTATATGTACATAATATGTACATAATAATATTATATATGTGTATAATATATATATATATATATATAATGCAACTCAACAGTAAAACCACAACTATCCAAATAAAAATTGGGCAGAGAACCTAAATGGACATTTCTCCACAGACATAGACATATAATAAGATGTTCAACGTCATTAATCATTAAAGTAATGTAAATCAAAATTATAATGAGATATCATCTTACACCTGCCAAAATGGTTAAAATGAAAAAAGCAAGGAATAAGAGATATTGGCAAGAATGTGGAGAAAAAGGAACCCTTGTGGGCCATTGCTGGGAATGTAAATTGACACAGCCATTGTAGAAGACAGTATAGTTTCCTCAAAAGATTAAAAATAGAAATACCATAGGATCCAGTATCTCCTCTCCTGAGTACTTGCCAAATGAAATAAAAACACTAATTAGAAAAGATGTATATCCCCTGCAATGTTTATTGCAGCATTATTTCCGATAGCTGAAATGTGGAAGCGAACTATGTATCTGTTGATAGATAAATGGATAAAAAAGGTATGGTATATACATACCATGGGATAGTGTAGAGCCATAAAAAAATGTATGAGATCTTGTCATTTGCAACACAGATGGACCTAGAGGATATTATGCTAAGAGAAATAAGTCAAATTGAGAAAGACAAATACCACATGATTTCACTCATATGGAATCTAAGAAAAACAAATGAAAAAGCAAACAAAAATGCAGAATCAGACCAATAAATACAGAGAACTCACGGTTGCCAGAGGGAAGAGGGATGGAAGGATGGGCAAAATGGGATGTGGGAGATACAGGCTTCCAGTTATAGAAGTACATACTAAATATTTTTATACTGTCATCTTAATGGATATTTTGCTGCTATTTTTATTGTTGCTAATATCTATTTTCTTTATATTTCAGTTTACCAATCCACGCGGACAAAAATTCCTTCTCTAATAGAAGTCCCTTATTCACAAGCATAAGTGACAGAATTTAATAATTTGGACATGATTTTTCTTTGGCAATTGTCTGATGTAATAATATAGCGCTATCTTTACTCTCTCAATTACTTATTCCCTTACTACCACTTTTAGACATATTCAATGTCTACATGGCACACATAGTGACATTTACTTTTTTATTCTTTTATTTTTTTAAGATTTTATGTATTCGTGACAGACATGGGGGGGGGGAGAGAGATTGAGAGAGAGAGAGAGAGAGCCAGAGACACAGGCAGAGGGAGAAGCAAACTCCATGCAGGGAGCCTGATGTGGGACTCGATCCTGGAATTCTGGGATCATGCCCTGAGCTGAAAGCAAATGCTCAACCGCTGAGCCACCCAGACGTCCCACATAGTGACATTTAAAAACAAACCCCAACATTATGAAAAATATTTTATGACTTTTCTAATTTATGGTTTAAATAATAAATGTTAATTATAATATTAACTAGTCTTTATTAAACATTTACTAAGTGACAATCATTTCTTACTGCTTTAATTCACTGAAAAGAGTCCAAAAAGTCACCATTTGTCCCAGGTATAGATGGGACATATGCTCTTTGATCTTTCCCCAGTTTCAGGAATAATTAATAAATAACTGATTGGGGGGAAGCCTTTTGTAAAACCCATACATATTTAAAGAGGAAAATCCAAGAGTCCCGAGATGATAGTTTTTATTTCTATAGAGTGAATCCAGGAAGATCTTCAGAAGTGGAATATAGAAAGCCACTGAAAGAGATGAAAGGTAACAGGGGACAGTCTTTCAGGTAGCAATCAGCCTAAGATAATTAATTTCATGCATCAGCCAGCATAGTTCATAGCAACCCTTCCACAAGAACTGACAAAGGTCTTTATAAATATCAGAGGTTTTTTATGAAAGGTATGATGCAGAAATTTTACAGAAAATATAAGCAAAACACATTCACATTAGGAGTAGAAACAAACAACTCTTCCTGCTGTGCCAGAATTTATGCACATATCAAATGGAAACAGAAAAATATTGAGCAAGAGAAATGAATGCATTTGCCAAAGTTCATACAGTCAATGTCTAAAGTCACTAAGTTATAGGAACTAAATTTTGTACAATGGTAGTAGGTAAGGCTTTAGTGATCATTAGTATTTCAGCTCTGACCTGAAAAGGCGACCCTTGTAACCTGGAATGATATGGATCAATATGAGGCAAAGAAGAACAGTTCATGATTATTAGAGCAATGTAAAGGAAGAAATATCCAAATCCACTGATGAAATACTTTGTCTCTGAACTAAGGCACTTATCCTACTCAGTTTTGGAAATTAATGCCAGAATGATCTTGAAGGCATACTGTATATTATATGTAAACTAATACTTGTATATAAATATATATCTATGAAAGCATACTATATGGATATAAATGTTACCAGATTAATATGCGATTTATTCTTCAACACGGATTTACTGATCCTTCACTTTTACTTCTTTTAAAAAAATTCCTTGGGATCCCTGGGTGGCGCAGCGGTTTGGCGCCTGCCTTTGGCCCAGGGCGCGATCCTGGAGACCCGGGATCGAATCCCACGTCGGGCTCCCGGTGCATGGAGCCTGCTTCTCCCTCTGCCTCTGTCTCTGCTTCTCTCTCTCTCTCTCTCTCTCTCTCTCTCTCTCTCTGTGTGTGTGACTATCATAAATAAATAAAAATTTTAAAAAAATTCCTTAAGTCAAAAAGAAAAATATATACTCCAGGTAATGCAAAAGTGATAATATAATTGAACCCATCCACTTCAGCATCAAAGTACTTAGTTAATATAGCAAAGTTCAGGCTGGGCTGGAAAGAAAATTATCAGAATAGTGTTCAGACTAAGACAACTCCCTGGCAGAATGTTTTGTGACTCTCTGTATTGTCTGCATATACTGTAGTAAGCATATTTAAATGTCTTTTTCATTCAATGTATAGGAAGAAAATTTAGGATGATGCAAGAAGATAAAACTCCAGATAGATTTGAATATACAAGCATATTTAGAATATTCTTTAAGTGTGTGTATTTAGCAAATGAAGCAATGTAAAGCATTAAACTAAAATATCTGGTCATTCTTCATTTTTACAAGTCATGTAATAACAGCACCCTCAAAAACAGAAAATTTGAGTAATAAAGCACATAATTTAACTGATATTAGAATGATTATTTCTAGAGGTATCTGGGTGGCTCACTTGGTTAAGTGTCTGCCTTTGGTTCTGGTCATGATCCCAGGGTCTTGAGATACAGCCCTGAATCAAATAACATTGTGTTCCGTGC
Organism: Vulpes vulpes; assembly: GCF_048418805.1. Lineage (NCBI taxonomy): Eukaryota > Metazoa > Chordata > Mammalia > Carnivora > Canidae > Vulpes > Vulpes vulpes. The sequence continues at coordinate 902,742 of NW_027325669.1, forward strand.
TCAGTGAGGAGTCTGCTTTTTCCCCTCCTTCTGTCACTCGCCCTGTTGTAATCTCTCTCTCTCAAATAAATAAATAAAATTTTTAAACAAAGAATGACTATTTCTAAACTTGTTACATTAGATAATGGATGCTAAAGACTAGACTACTCATAACTTTTTTTTCATAACTTAATCTTACTTTTATGTTTAATTATAAAATGAGATACCAAAATATTTGTCAGTTTCATGACTAGAATGTATTACAAATGTGGTACCACAACAAGTGATAGCTTCAGCTATCATACAGATATTCTGGACATTTGTTCTGCAGAAGGAAGCACATAGTTGAGACTGTTCCCACATGTGCAAAACTTATCTTTCATTCATGTTGTAAAATGATTTTTAAATACAGGTTTTCTTAGCCCATTTAAGAAATAGCTATTTCTATCTTTTCTGTCAGAGTAAGTTCATTTTTTACTTGCCTAGTATTTTGAAATCATATCAGCATATTTAAGAAAATATGTTGCTATACATACATTCATACAAATTATCATTTCCAGGAGTGATTTCCTTTGTGAGAAAATGTTGGCAAAAAATAAAATAAAGATTCAAAATATTGGGATCCCTGGGTGGCGCAGCGGTTTGGCGCCTGCCTTTGGCCCAGGGCGCGATCCTGGAGAACCGGGATCGAATCCCACATCGGGCTCCCGGTGCATGGAGCCTGCTTCTCCCTCTGCCTGTGTCTCTGCCTCTCTCTCTCTCTCTGTGACTATCATAAATAAATAAAAATTAAAAAAAAAAAAGATTCAAAATATTCAAAAGCAAAATATACTTAAAGGTGTTGCCATATTGGAAATCACACTTTTCTTTGGCATTTTTATCATTTCTCCTAGTTCATTATTTCAGGGCTGAGGTATTTACTAGGCACAGGTAAGTAGTTTTTCCTCTTTCTAGTTTCCAAGATAACTTTTAATACTTTGCAAAATAAATAATGTGAAGTTGCCTAAAGAAGAATGTCCCAAGTCTTTTAGAAAGGTCTATTTGAGCAGGTACTTTATATACCCTTTTTAGGCGATAGTTACTTTTAAAAAGTCTATCATTCATTTCATTCCACTGTATCATTCAACTGTCACTTTTAGTCAGTAAGAGCAAATCCAGAACCCAAACACATTATCTTTTCACTTATCCTGCCACCTTCACACCTCTACACAGGTGTCTGACCTGGGGAGAGATAATTTTCAGATACATTCCCTCCTACTACTCTCAGATATATTAAGATATGAAGATTTAATAGTTTCAGGAAGTCAAATCAATTTTCTCTATTACTTTTAATAGAGTAATTAGAGTGACTATAATCTATGAAAAAAAAAACAAGGAAGGATACATGTTTTAAATTTACTACACAACTGTTTTTCATGAGTTCTTGGCTGAACATTTTACAGTCATGTTATGATCAGCCCCGTTTTTAATAGAATCGTTTCATTATCTACTTGACCAATATTTAAACTTGTTTTGGCCCTTGATGTGAAAAAAAATTCTATCCCTTCCCAAAATATGAACATATATATTTAATTTACAAGGTAGTTGGTAATGACGAGATGCACTGCATTTTGGGAAGAACAGTCTTCACAGGTGCATGGGGCAATAGGAAGGCATCTGCAAGTGGCAAACAGATGGCCACGGCAGTGGGAGAGGACCACCAGGAAATCAGCAGATGGACACAGCAGAAGAAAGGCAATTCCACATGAGCAGTGAATGGCTAGACCAGCAGTAAAACTTTGCCACTTGGCATTTGGTAGAATGTTCATTGCATCAGCAAAAATTTGTACTACAACATTTTTGGCCAAGTCCAGAAGAGAGATTTCTAAAACCTGCCTATGATATTTGGTTCAAAATTCAGCACTATTTTCACAGACAATATTGTAAACTCTGCCTTAACAAGTTGTATTACTTATCTTTTAGGTTCACAGGGGACTTTGGCATTTCATACTCACACAATAATTTTTAAACTGGGGTTAAAAATCCATCCAATTCACAATTAGACAGAAAACCAAAGTGAATCTTTTAAAGAATTCACTGATATTAACATAAAAAAGTTAATGTAATAATGTGCTTAGTTTTAACACGTACCTAATGGAAGAGCTGACTTACTCATTCACTCTAAAAGCTCAGTGAAAATGTCAATATTTCACTAGATACACCACCAGCAGCTTAATCTTCCTGCAAATACAACTCTATTATTTTACTCTCCAGTTTAAAAATCTTTGTTGTTGTTGTTATTGTTCCAATCAACAAAATTCAAATCATGTAGCTCAGATTTAGGATCCTTCACAATTGAGTCCAAAGCGTCTTAGAGACATTATCCTGCAACTGCTTTGTATAAGCTTTACACTTGTTGCTTTTTCACAAATATGAAGACATGTTTGTCTCTTTAGCCAGCAAGGACTCACCACTCATTTCTGTTCAAAACACCTATTCTTTAAAACACTGGTCGAAATTAATGAATACATCTTGATTCTCCCAATTCTCATGGCAATATCTTTAAGTTTTCTTAATGACACACAACATTCTCTCATTACCATATTTTTTTAATGTCCTTTATTTCTGTTACTAAATTGGAATTTCTAATTCAGGCCTCCCACAATATCTTAAGTGAAGTATCTATTCAATGGATATTTGAAAAAATTGAGTATATTCTGATTATATATTCAGAGTAACTGAGAAGTTCTTAAAAAAGAAATAGCATTTAATATTTTTTATATCTGATCAATAAATTAATCTAACACAAATCTGGTGGAATCTTCTAGTTACTTCCTTAAGACTTTTACATACTATTTAAAAATAGATATTGCTTATAAAATGTTGGAGGGTACTTAAAATACTTTTTTCCTTGATGCAGATATAAGGATATAATTTTCCTAAAAGTGCAAGGAGTTACTTATTGGAATCTTCCCTTCAGATAACTAAAGGGAAATAATTTATACAAACCATACAGTAGGAAAAAAAAAAAAAAACAAACCATACAGTAGTGTAACTTTGCCTGTGATCTGAAATCTCTTATTTATTATTCAAATATACAGTTGAAGTAAACACAAGAATTAAGCTTCCATACATAAATGTTAGCTAATTTCTTCTGGAGTATCCTTCAATTTAAAGGGTAAAATAAACCTGTTTGGGTTTACATATTCCTCAAAATATGTTAGAATGTTCAATCTTAATGAAAACAGCTAACTGGAAACTAGGCATTAATTTCAGATAGTGAATTTCCAATTTTTATTTCATCAAATATTACTTGAAAAAATACTAGAACTCTATTATTTAACTCATCCACTATTAACTCCTTTTTTTTTTTTTATTTCAAAATCAATCACATTACTGTTTCCTTCAGGAAAAAATGACAGATTATAGCATTCTTCAGTAAAGATTTTGCTTAAGGAAGACCTTCATGATGAAGAACAAAATTGTACTTTGTTCTCAGATTCCTTATTTCTCTTAACAATTAATGTAGGAAAAAGTGAATCCTTGCTATAATTGAAAAATAAGATACAGTTCACTTATTGAAAATATCTGGTAATTTCCTTCAATCTGTCAAAAATTTAGGTAAATTCAGTCTTTGGTATCACATATCAATACACAATTAGTTGATTCACCTTTCAGCTCAAATGAAAATAATGCATTGTCAAGATGACAGGAAAAGGAAAGAACTGATGAATTCTAAAAGGTCACAGAAGACTTGGTTGGCTTTCCTGTTGATGTGTGATAATGAACTTGCTGGAACCTTCATAATATGCTAAAAACAGTGGGCAACAGAGCTACAGGTGCTGCTCTTTCTCTTAATCACTGATAACACATAGAATGCTAGAATTGGAGGGAATTTTGGACTTCTTATAGTCCAACTTTTTAATTTAAAGTTAACATTACATGAATTTCACCAAATCATACAGCTTGTTAGCAAAAATAAAAACCATAAGATAAAACAAAAAATAACACATGTAATTTATACATTCAACAAAAATTAAGATTTAAACTAGAATCAGAAACTTCTTATAAGACATGCTAAAATGGTTAAATCTCCCAGTTTTAATGGATAACAACTTTTTTTACTTTTTTAAGTATTTTGATATTGTTTAGACATTTAAAATGAATTTTCATAACCATCAATGCCCATTTATAAATTTCTTTTGGTGTAATAAGCATGAAATGGTTGAAAATGCAAAAACATATTTAGCAAAGAAAAATATCCTTTTGTCAAAATAGAGCATCATACAATAAGAACAACAATGTAATCTTAATACAAGTCTAGATATGTTTCATGCAAACACTGATATAAAAGCTTCACTACAATGCAGCTAATCTAAATGTGTATACTTCACCATGCCAGTGAAAATATGAATTTTTGTCTCTTTATAGATTCTTTAGTTTGCTACTAAATGATCAGCAATTCATTTTTTTTTTAAAATCAGGTCTTCGCAGCTGGCAAAATTTAAGATTAAAATGATTACTTTAAGATATTTAATGTAGTCTAAAATTAAGTGGGAAAGTCAGTTAATCAAAGCACAAATTATATAATGTCTCAAGCTACTCATCAAGGTCTCTTGTTTATAGTGTGCATATCTGTGATTAATTTGTGAATGTCTGAGATGTGGGAATTTACACATGGTTTTGAAGACAAGGCATGTCTGGAAATGTGGTATGCTACTTGAAAGGGGAAAATTAAAGAATACAAAGCACTGAAAAATAAATTGCAGAAGAGGATGCACAAAGGGGGTAAACATTTATCAAACATGTTATATTAGGGAGGGAAAACTTTAATGTTGAAGTTTCCTTGCTTTATTTAGTTCTATGCATACATCATGTCAGGTTAGAAAATATCACAGATAAATATTGCATTGAATAATACAGTATTCTGAATACAAATAAGGGGGAGATTTTAAATGTCAATGCATAATGGATATCTCACATGTGGCTTTTATTCTAATTTGTTTTGCTGATTTTACACTTGAGAATGAAACCCAGGCTGATAGTGAAATGATGATACTCTACTACAGTTGTGATTTCCTATAAAACATTTGATTCAGCCCTTCATGTTCTAAACTAGAAAATCACACATATCAGTTTAGAATGTTATATAAGAATAGATTGATCTTACTGACAATTATTTTAATTGAAATATACTTATTTAATATATAGTTAAAATGGTATTTAAAATGTTACTATGTAGATTTTTTCTATAAACTTTAGCAAAATTACATTTCAGCTAAAACTTGTTTATCGTATTTGCTAAATATGAAATTTTTTCAAGTAATATAGAGAAATATTACGCTCTTCTTGAAGAAAATCATATACAAAGTGCTCAGTAATATAATTGTTATAATGTTGGTTTTCTCTCCCATACTAGTTATATCAAATGGTGTCATTTAGAAACTACAAACCAAAATAAATATCAAAACCAAACTCCTCAAACAAAACAAAACAAAAACAGAAAATCTGGGATCCCTGGGTGGCGCAGCAGTTTAGCACCTGCCTTTGGCCCAGAGCGCGATCCTGGAGACCTGGGATCGAATCCCACGTCGGGCTCCCGGTGCATGGAGTCTGCTTCTTCCTCTGCCTGTGTTTCTGCCTCTCTCTCTCTCTCTCTCTCTGTGTGTGACTATCATAAATTAATTAATTAATTAATTAAAAAAAACAGAAAACCTCACTGAATAGGAGCAAAGTTATTTAAAATATATTTAAGGTCTAAATTGAAATACATTTAATTTCATATAGATAATTTCCTTTAAGTGAATACTACCTCTAGTGAAGATGGAAAGTTTTCTCTGAAAAACATCTATCTAATTTTCAGGTATTAATATTAAAATATTACTTTAATATTAATAAACAGATAACACAAATGAAATATTTTTTCTTCAAGTTTTTATCTAGAAGTGAAATAATTTTTAGGAATAAGACTAAAATTCAAGATTTATTTTGTCGTCAAGTGGTTGAAAATCTATTTTGCCACAGTTTCAGAAACAGTGAATTCAAAGATCCAAAATATACTATGTAGGATTCAATGTACAAATTTTTAGAAAGTTAAATTTAATAGAATCTCAAATTTTATGTCCTATCTTTTCACACAAGGTTTCATTATTATCACTCTATTAACTTTTAGACTTCTATTACCTTATCACCATTATCAGTTTTACAACTCTTCCAAGATGTTTTAGAGTACAAACTGTTTGCAATCTGTTTTTTAGATGCAAAAAATTTTATAAAACATGCAGGATGAATTTCTAAGGTTTGCATTTCTAGATATTTGACATCTGATAAAGAATATTTTAAATAAATAATAATGAAAACATAATTTTATTTTTTCAAAAGCACTTGTGTCCCCTTTTTAAAGATTTTATTGATTTATTTGAGAGAGAAAGAGAGGGAGGGCATGAGAGGTGGGTGGCAGAGGGAGGAGAAGCAGACTCCCCGCTGAGCAGAGAACCTGAAGCAGGGCTCCATCCCAAGACCCTGAGATCATGACCTGAGCCAAATGGAGATGCTTAACAGACTGAGCCACCTAGGCACCCCTGAAAATATAATTTTAAGTCTAGAAAAATAAAAGTAAATCTATACATGATTTCAAAAGAATTAACTAAGTCAAAAGAATTATCTTGATACATCAGTAACACTAAATAGTGTAAATTATAGAATTGGAAGAAAATTTAAACCTTGCCAAATGAACATAATCACTTTCTACTTTAATTAACCCAGATAACAAAAAACTATCTATCCTTAAATTCTGATATGTGATCTCAATAAAAGGTATTGAGAATTAAAGAGTGTCTCAGCCATTTTATTTACACAAAATTTTCTAACGCGGTGTTTTAAGATTGGCTTCTCTTGTCCAACTGTACTAACAGTAGGTTTTTAACTCTTGACAAAAAGGGGCTATGTCTTTCATTCAACACATTTCTTTAAATTTCCTTTTAAATACAAAATACTTTAGAAATATGGGCAATATACAAGAACGTTAGTGTATTTCCTCTCATAGAGCTTACCTCTGTCTTCAATTTCCATTTAAACATTGTTAGATCAATTAAAATATGATATATGTTATGTATACATTATATATCTATATTTACTGCATACATTATAATGTATAAAATGTTAAATATGAATGTATCTATATGTTACATCTATATCTCCAAAGAAGCATCTCCTTTTTTAGAGAAATTTTAGGATGTGTATATATTTTACAAAATGTAATAGACCAATCTTTTTTGAGCAGTACGTGCAAAAATATACAGTATAAATATAATCAATGACTTGATTTCTTTTATTTGAATAAAATCCTTCATTTTTACTTGGAATGTGTGTTCCTTGTTTTTAGCATGGATTGTCCTATTAAACAGTGGTTTAATGACAGGATATAACCTATCTTGCTAACTAAGATTTGAAATGTAATTCCCTCTTCACCTCCTTAGTTATCCTCAGATCTGTCTCCCTCTCTCTCTCTCTCTCTCTCTCTCTCTCTTTTTAATAATTAGAAATTTATAATCTTACCCAGGTGAAAGGTTGGATACAAAGCATATAGGCAAATGCATGATTGAATCTGAACTAACATTTTGAAATTTGAAAGATTTGTTAGCTTGTTATTTACTACAAACAGTTTGAGGCATAAGAATCTAATTGCTATATATTAGAAAATATATTTCATACATTTTAATTTTCTGTCACAGAATACTGCATTCACTATGTTTGTAGTGAAATGCATTTTAATATTACCAATAAGTTTATAATGCAGACATTTTAAGAAATATATTTGCAGTAGTTTTAAGGAGAACTCTGTCTATCATATCACTAAATGCCTCCTATATATAAAGATACCACCAAACCAGAAATGGGGGCAATCCATGCTTTCACTGAATGGGTGTTTTGTTTGTTTGTTCTCCTCTCCTTTTTTTCCCCAACAATGAAAATGACATATCTGGCCATACCTTCTTTTAGTTTGTACTCTCATGAAGTTTCTAACAAATCCAAAGCTTTATTATAGAAACTTATCTTCTAATCTTATATTGATTTTAAATCTGGATTTTTTTGTGGAAGAAAAAAACAAAATAAACATGTAACTCATAGAAATATCTTGTCATTGTTAAACTCATTGATTTTCCACCAGTTTGTTGAATTTACTGAGACAATCTTCAAATGGATTGACTTATGTTTTCTTGATTTCACTCAAAAGAACACTTTTCTTTACATATATTCCCAAACTTAACCCTTCTAATATAATTGTTTTTGGATATTTTAAAAACTTCTCTTTAAGTTGTAATTTAAGTCAAGAATTTGAAACAAATCTAGTTTCAAAAAAAAACTCTGCATATTAATATTGGTTTTGCTTTTTTTAATTAGCAAGGATTCAATAACAACTACTCTTTATCACGTTTTTTATGTAATATAAGGGCATAAAAGAAAAATACATGGTTTGTCAGTGCTAGTCATTAAAACTTTGAGGTGAAGAAAATGTGCTACATCTATGCTGTCCAACATGGTAGCCAATGACCACATATGACTAATGAGCATTTGAAATATAGCTAGCATGACTGAGGAAATACTTTTTTTAAATTTTAGTTTTAGTTGATTTAACTGTATATATAAATAGTCATCTGTGGCTAGTGACTATGCTATCAGACAGCATAGGGCTTGATTAAAGGTTTTCAGACCATTCTAATTATGATCCTCTGTTAGTATATGAGTACATTTATTTATAAAGTATATAAATACAAACTATATTGTTATTGGTTATATTATAAAATGTAAACAAAAATATATTACAAATTTGAAATAAAGATGGAAAAAAAAAGAAATAAAGATGGAATAAATATTATCATTAAAAGTATTCCACATCATCATTGTTACAATTCTTATTAGCTAGTATTTATTTCATTAGATAGTATGTTTAATGTAGGATAAGTTATATCTTTAATAATAATGGATATAAATGTACCCCAGATAGTGTTTTTAAGAGTTTTTAATTTCTGCTAATTTTTTGTCAGATCTTTTAAACTGTCACTGTCTTAAGTCTACAAAAGTGTCCATATGATGAATAGGAGAGATGTCAGCTCTGTAATTTCATTGTTATCCATGAATATATTTATTACATTGAATAGGTTGTCTGAATACCAAGATCTTTAACTTTGTTTATAAAATACGTATAATTTACAATGCTTTATGATATTCTAAAAGACAATAAAAAGAGCTCCACTGTCAACACCTCTAAGTGGTAGACAAATTATGTAACAAACATAAACTCTGATTAACAAAAACTTATGGGGATCCCTGGGTGGCGCAGCGGTTTGGCGCCTGCCTTTGGCCCAGGGCGCGATCCTGGAGACCCGGGATCTAATCCCACATCAGGCTCCCGGTGCATGGAGCCTGCTTCTCCCTCCGCCTGTGTCTCTGCCTCTCTCTCTCTCTCTGTGACTATCATAAATAAATAAAAAATTAAAAAAAAAATTAAAAAAAACAAAAACAAAAACTTATGGCCTGGGGAGAAAACCTCATGGAGTCAAAGGTTATTAAATATTAGTAAAACAATTTCTTTATAAGCACTTTATCAAAATAGAAGTCCTAATATTTTCTTCCCACATTCAATGGTTTGAAAAACACAGTCTGGTTTTTTTTTTTTTTTAAACACTCTACTTTGTGTACCAGTCTAGGCAACATAGTTTTATCTTATTAATGAAAATACGAGATTAAAGAGAATCAATTTCTTGGGAGAATACAAAAGAAAGAAACAAAGAAAGAAGGAAAGAAAGAAGAATATATATAGTGGAAATGTTGGTTCTATGTGATCTCTACTAATTACTCTCTCATAGTTTTCTTTTCAGGAACCACCTCCTCTACACTTTTCTTTCCCTTTGATATAGGTGGAGCTAATAAATCACCATACCAATTACAGCTCCCCTCCCCACTGCCTTTTCACTGTGTAGTTCAAACTGACCTAAAGTGACATTGAATGGAACACTTGAGGAAGTAAAATACACTTTATTAGATAATGTAATGAGAAGTACATAGCATAACATGAAATCAACAAAGAAGAAAGTAGAAAAAAAGAGTATCCTGAGCATCTTTGTTTAGGCACTCCTGAAATCTAAGCTTCACTTTTCTGTTATATAAATTAATACATTACTATTATTCCTTAAGCTAATTTAACGTCTGTCATCTCCAACAGAATATATTCTGAATAAAAGACTATGCTTTATTAGACATGTTACCACCTAAGAGAAATAATTGCCAAAAATTTTCCAAATTTGGTAAAATCTACACATTCAAGAAGCTCAACAAATCTAAGAGGGATAAACAAAAAGAGATCCATGACTAGACATATTATAATCAAATTGTTGAGACCTGAGGATGAAGAGAAAATCCTGAAAAGAGCAAGAAACAAGCCATTCATGACCTATAAGGGATTAATAAAATTAATAGATGATTTTTCATCAGAAATTATGGAGCCCAAAAGGAGCAAAGATGACAATTTAAAGTGCTACATTTTTTTAAAGTCAACCAAGAATTCAGTATCTGGCAAAAATACACTACAAAACTGAAATTAAGACATTTCCAGATAAATAAATGTTGACAACAGCATTGATGTAGATTTGCCCCAGAAGAAATGTTTCTTCTAATTTTAGAAAGAATCCTTTAAACTGAAATGAAAGGACACTAGAAAATAACTTGAAGCCATATGAAGGAAACAAACAAATCCTGGTAAAGGTAATTGCACAACTTAATCTAAAATCAAGTATTATTGTATTGTTAGTTTGTAAGTCCTCTTTTTATTTTCTGTATCATTTGAAAAAATACATAAAAATAGAAATCTATGCTAATGGGCATATAACATATAAAGATGTTATTTTTGACAGTAACACGAGAGGGGAAGGAAAAGCTGGATAGGAAGAAAGTTTCTGTATATTAACTGAAGCTAAATCGATATTAATTCACATTAGATTTCTATAAATTAAATATATTAATTGTAATCCCCTGGGTGATCACAAATAAAATATCTAAAAAATATACACAAAATTAAATGTCACAGGAATCAAAAGAGTACACTAAAAAAGAAAACCAAACACAAAAGAAGGCAGTAGAGGAGAAATAATTTAAAAAGGAAAAGTATAAGACAAACAGAAAAAATAGAAAGCAGAAGTAATCCTCATCAATAATGACTTTAAATGCAAATAGTTATATTCTCTAATCAGAACACAAACTCTATCAAAATGTATTTTTAAGAATTCATGATATAGGGATGCCTGGGTGGCTCAGTGGTTGAGGGTCTGCCTTTGGCTCAGGATGTGATCCAGAAATCCTAGGATGGAGTCCCACATCAGCTTCCCTGCATGGAGCCTGCTTATCCCTCTGCCTGTATCTCTGCCTCTTTTTGTGTCTCTCATGAATAAATAAATAAAATCTTTAAAAAAATAAAAAAAGAATTTGTGGATCTAACTATATGTTATCTATAAGAGATTTACTTTAGATGGGAAGACACAAATCAATTGAAAGCAAAAGAATGGATAACATTTTTCATGCAAATAGTAACTAGAAAAGATTGATAGTAGCTATATTAATATCAAACAATACAGACTTTAAGAGAAAGCTCTTACCAAAGGCAAAGACAGATCTAATATATTGACTAAAGGGTCAATTCTTCAAGAATATATACAATAAAAAACATATATGAACTGCACAACAGAACCCCTAGATATATGAAGTAAACACTGACAGAACTGAAGATAGAAATAGATGTTTTTTACAATAATAATTAAAGAACTTCAGACACCACTTTCGATAATGGATAATGTGCATCTAGACAGGAAATCAACATGGAAATAGAGAACTTGACCAACACTATAAAGCAATTAGACCTAAGACATATAAAACACTCTACTATCAGCAAAATACACCTTCTTTTCAATTATACATGTAATGCTCTACAGGACAGATGATATATTAGGATACAAAACAAACTTAGATACATTTTAAAAGACTGATATCATGAAAACTATATTCTCTAATCACAATGGAATAAAACTAGATATCAACAATAGAGAAACTAAAGACTTCAAAAGTATATTGAAATTAACTTACCGCACCAATTAACTTACTTAGCTACTCTTAACCAGTGGGTCAAAATAGAAATCATAGAGGAAATTTAAAAACGCTTAAAGACAAATGAAAACAAAACAAAACAAACATCAGAATTAGGGGATACTGCTAAAGCAATGTTTATAGGAAGAATTAATGTAGTAGACATATACATTAAAAGAAATACACCTCAAACCAATGCCCACACTGTACACCTTAAAGAACTATCTGAGAGAGAGAGAGAGAGAGAGAGAGAGAAGTAAATCCACATCTAGCTGAAGAAAGGAAATAATAAAGATTAGATCAAACATAAATGACATAAAAAATAGAAAAGTATAAAGAATCAAGGAAACTAATACAAAGTTCTTTAAAAAGATAAAACAAACTAGCATCCTCTTAGCCAGACCAAGAATAAAAAAACAAAAAGAAAGAAAAAAAGAAAGAAAGAAAGAAAGAAAGAAGAAAGAAAGAAAGAAAGAAAGAAAGAAAGAAAAGAAAAGAAAAGAAAAGAAAAGAAAAGAAAAGAAAAGAAAAGAAAAGAAAAGAAAGAAAAGCCATGAATAAAATCAGAAATGAAGGTATGCCTGGGTGGCTCAGTGTCACCTTTGGCTCAGGTTGTGATCCTGAGGTCTCAAAGCAGGCTCCCACAGAGAGCCTACTTCTCTCTCTGCCTATGTCTCTGCCTCTCTCTCTCTCTTTGTGTCTCTCATGAATAAGTAAATACAGTCTTTGAAAAAATAATCAGACATGAAGATGGAAACACTGTAACTGACACTATAGAAATAAAAGTGTTATAAAAGACTATTATGAACAACTATACATCAACAATTTAGATAACATAGATATAATAAAGTCCTACAAACACAGAAGTTACCAAAACTGACCTCAGAAGATAGAGGAAGAATCTCAACAGATCTGTAACAAGAGATTGAATCAATAATTTAAAAAACTCCTAACAAAAATAGTTGAGCAACATATGGCATCATTGATGATTTCTAGCAAACATTTAAAGAAGAATTAACATCACTACTTCTCATACTCTTCCAAATAATAGAAGAGAAAGCAATACTATATAACTCATTTAATAAGACCAGTATTATCCTAATACAAAATCCAAAGATAGTGTGCAAAAAGAAAACCACAGACTCAAATCCATTATGAATATAAATACAAGAATTCTCAACAAAGTACTAGTAAACCAAATCCAAAGCATACTAAAAAGATTATACACTAGGGTCACATGACACTTATCCCAGGTAGGCAAGTTTGGCTTAATGTAAAGAAATCAATCAGTAAAATATATTTTTTCAACATGTATTAATAAAATCAATGTGATCATCTGAATTGGCAGAGAAAGCTTTTAACATATCTGAAGATTCTTTTATGGGGAAAACAGACAACTAGAAATCAAGGGAGCTACCTCAATATCATAAAGAAAAATATGGGGGGGCGATATCCACAGCTAACAAAATGCAAGGCTGAAAGACTGAAAGCTTTCACCTTAAGATCAGGAACAAGACAAGTATGCTCATTTTCATCAGTCCTATTCAACACTGAACTCAAAGTTCTAGTCAGAACAATTGGGAAAGGAAGAAGTGAAACTATCTCCACTAATAGATGACATGATCCAATACTTAGAAAACCTCAATTAATTCACACCCACAAAAATACTGTGGGTATAAAAAGACTCAGCAACTTAGGAGAGTCCATAATCAACATATAAATATTGGTTGGATTCTATACACCTGCATTAAACAACAACAACGACAAAAACAACAAATTGTGAAAACAATTACATTTATAATAAACATAAAAAAATCACTAGAGATAATTTTAAACAAGGAGGTGAAGGATTTGTATATTAAAAACCAAAAAACATTGCTGAAAGAAGTTAAAGAAGACCTAATAAATGCAAAGTCACCCACGTTCGTGAAATGGAATACTTAACTATTGTTAAGATGGCAATCCTAGAGAGGTCTATAGATGCAATGCAATCCCTATCAAAACTCTAACATCAGTGGTTTTTTGTTTTTTTGTTTTTTTTTTTTGGCAAAGTGGAAAGCCTAACCTCAAATTCATATGTAATTGAAGGGGTTCTAAGAAGTCAAAACAAACTGGAAAAAACAAATTTGGAGAACTCACACTTCCTGATTTCAAAACCTACTACAAAGCTACAGTGAACCAACCAGTGTGGTACTCATGTAGGAGAGATACATAGAGACCAATGGAATAGAATTGAGAGTCTAGAAGAAACCATGCATCTATGGGCCACTTTTGACAAAAGGTCCTGAGATAATTCAGTGGGGGAAAAATAGTCTCTTCAACAAATGATGCAACAACTATGCACATGCAAAAGAAAGATGTACCTCTACCTTATACCGTATAAAAAAAAAAAAAAACTCACTTAAAAAGGATGAAAGACCTAAATAGAGTTAAAACTATAAAACGGGCAGCCCAGGTGGTTCAGCGGTTTAGCGCCACCTTCAGTCCAGGGTGTGAACCTGGAGACCCAGGATGGAGTCCCACATCGGACGCCCTGCATGGAGCCTGTTTCTCCCTCTGCCTGTGTCTCTGCCTCTCTCTTCCTCTGTCTCTCATGAATAAATAAATAAAATCTTAAAAAAGGGGGAAAAAACTATAAAACTCTTAGAAGAAACCATAAAAGTAACTCTTCATGAATTTGGCTTTGGCAATGGATTCTTAACACATGGCCCCCAAAGTATGAGCAGCAAAAGAAAAAAAAAAAAATAGGTAAACTGGATTTCTTCAAAATTTAAAGTTTTGGTGTATAAAAAGATATTACCATGAAAATAAAAATTCAGCTATAAAATGGGAGATATACTTGTAAATCATACATCTGACAAGGATCTAGTACATAGAATATATAACTAGCTCTTAAACCTCAACAAAACAAACAAACATCCCAATTAAAAAATAACCAAAGGACTTTAGTAGACATTTCTCCAGAGCAGATATATAAATGACCAACAGACACATGGAAATATGTTCAATATTATTGGTCATTAGGAAACTTCAAATCAAAACCACAGTAAATTTCCAATTCACATCCCCTACAAGAGTATAATTTTAAAAATTAAAAAAAAAACTTTAAAAAAGGATTGGTGAGGATTTGGGGGAATAGGAAACCTCACACATTCCTGTTAAGAATGTAAAATGTTTCATCTGCTGTGAAAAAATTTGGTGGTTATTGAAAAAGCTAAACACAGAACTAATATGGGTGCTGAACATCTCTAATTATTAGGAACATGCAAATCAAAACCACAGTGAGATATCACCTCACACTATTAGGATGCCTATTAACAGACAGGAGTTAAGAAATGCTGGTAAGGATGTGGTGGTGGGAATGTAAACTGGTGCAGCCAGAATGGAAAAAGGTAAGATTCCTCAAGAAATTAAAAACAGAATTAGCTGGGGAGCTTGGATAGGCAGTTGGTTAAGCCTCAGACTTGGTTTCAGCTCAGGTCGTGATCTCAGGGTCATGAGATCTAGTCCCATGTCAGACTTTGCACTAAGCACAGTCTGCTTAAGATTCTCTTTTCCCTGTACTCCTCCCCTCTGATCGATTTCTCTCTCAAATCAATCAAAAATCATTAATTTTTATTTTTTTTCATTAATCTTTTAAACATAGAATTACCATATGACCCAAAAATCCTACTTCTGGGTATAAATCCAAAGAAAACAAAAACCATAATTTCAAAGAATATCTATACTCTCATGTTCACTGTAGCATTATTCACGACAGCCAGGGTATGGAAGCAACCTAAAAGTCTATCACACACTTATATATTCTATACACCCAATATAAAATGATACATATTCTATGTATATAATGAAGTATTTTATATGTGGAACATATGATACATTTATGTGATAAATATTACATGATATATTTTTAAAAAAGGAAATCTTGTCACTTGTAACAACCTGGGAGAATCTGAAGGATATTATGTTAAGTGAGATAAGCCAAACAAAAAGACAAATACTGCATGGCATAACCTATATATGGAATATTTTTTAATCATGTTATAGACACTAATAGTAGTAAAATGATGGCCAGCCTGGAAGAAAATAGGGAGAAGATGGTACAAGAGTGTAAGTGTTCAGCTATAAGATCAATAAGGTCTGAGAATCGAATGTAAAATGCGGTGACTATAGTTGATAGCAATACAATAAAAAAAACAAAGATAAAAATGTCAGATGATGAATGGATGTGGTAACTAACTAAATGGCAGAAATCCTTTCACTGTATATATTTATATACATATAAAATATACATAATGTGGAGATTTTTTGGAGTCTCTCTGGAGCTGGCACTGTGTTCAGTTCAATTCCTATCATTCACTTAGATTCCATGACTTGACAGACCCATTCTCATCTTCTCGGAAGTGTAGTTGGTCTCCCCAACTATGGTCAACTATGGTCACCTATGTAGTACAAGGTTTCCTATTCCTCTGATTCTCACCAATCCTTTTTCCAATTAAAAAAATTATTATACCTCTTATACTTATTTTTTATTATACCTATTATAGCAGATGTGAAGTGGAACCTGGTTGTGCTTTGATTTGCAGTTTCCTAATGACTAATTGTGTTGAACATATTTTCATGTGTTTCATATATTATATTTATATATGCATATATAAAATCACAACATACACCAAATATCTTATGATTTTATCTGTCAATTATACCTTAATAAAGCTGAAAAAAATCAAAAGATTAGAAGAAAGGAAAACTAGATAAAAGAAGAAACATCGCAAAGCTGTTGCAGTCACCCCAGAAGCAGATAGTCTGGGCTCAAACAAGGTACCTTAATGGAGGTAAAAAAAGAACAGATACCTTATATTTTAAAAGACATAATTGGGATGCCTGGGTGACTCAGCAGTTGAGTGTCTGCCTTTGGCTCAGGGCATGATCCCAGGATCAAGAATCCGGGATCAAATCCCTTATCAGATTCCCTTAGGGGAGCCTGCCAATGTCTCTGTCTCTGTCTCTGTCTCTGTCTCTCTCTTTCTGTCTTAAATAAATAAATAAATAAATAAATAAATAAATAAATAAATAATTTTTAAAAAAGACATAATTGACAATATCAGATTCCAGAACAAAAGATCTTTATAAATTCTCTAATTATTCTAGAGGTTGCTATCAACATGCTTCTGTTAGTCCCTAAGTCTATTCAGGTTTTATACCCATTATGTGCCCTATTATATCTATGCAGAGCTAAGAAAAAATATCCTCCCAGGTTTATGCCTGAGATAAAATGAATTTCAGTTTAAAATACCAGATAGAGACTGAGTCTGCTGCTAGATGCTCAGCTGAACACTGTGTCTGGATACCTGAAAGCTACCATGACCTCTGAATCACAGGTTACGCTGCTGTCTCACAGAAGCTCTGGAATATGGATTACTAATATCAGCCTAGTTTATCAAATATGTTTTAAATAGAGATTACTTAAAAGTCTCTATTACTCAGGTTATTACACAGTAAGTGATCTACAGACATGGATGAATCATTTATCATAAGCATTCCACATGTATTTATAGGTAAATCATTTTTCCATTAAGGAGTAGAGCTACGTTTTAGTAAGTAGGAGATGTGAGAGATGTGAGGAGCAAAGTTTTATTTTGAATGGACTGCTGGAACCCAAAGTATGAGGAAACAAATGCAGGCAGTATAGCAAGTCATTCTGCTTGACTTGCAAGTCCTACCAGTCTCTTGCCATTGTCAGCATCGTCCTCTCTTAGAATGAAGGGCATTACTCACAAAAAACATGTCCAAGGGTAAAGAAGTGGGAGATCAGATGACCCAAAGTCTGGCCATGTATAATTTCTGTGGTTCTTAGTAAATGTACAGAGGACACAGTGTCTGCTAAAAGCCAAGTGAATCAAGGCACAGACATGAGAAGGCCCAAAGCGAGGATTCTTTTTGAAATGTTTTTAATCTCAGTCGTGCTTTTTGAGGCACAAGGTCAACACGATAAATTCTGCCTGTTGGAAGGACTTTGTGAGATCATCTATACTTCAGAGAAGATGAGGACTGACCTGTCAAGTCATGGGATCTAAGTGAATGATGGGCACATAGAAATTGGGCTGTTGAACACAGTGCCAGCTCCAGAGAGACTCCAAAAACTCTCCATATTAAAATGAGCATCAACCAATTTCTGAGTTTCACAGCATTCTCTGCAGTCCATGAACAGATCTAGATTAAAGTCTTCGGGGGGCACCATGAGCCTTGCTTGCCTGTAACAGAAAATCTGACCATGTGGTTATGACTCAAAAGCCCCTGCTATTGTACAGTGCCTATTTAAAAATATATATATATATCTTATTTATCTTAGAGAGAGAGACAGAGATAACAAGAGAGAGCACAAGCCAGGATGGGAGGGAGAAGCAGGTTCCCCACTGATCAAGGGAGCCCAACTTGGGGCTCAATCCCAAGACCCTGGGATCATGATCCAAGCCCTGAAGACAGATGTTTAATCAACTGAGCCACTCAAGACCCCTTACAATATCCATTTTGAAAGAAAGGTCAACACTAGGGGAGATTGTATAGGGCAAAAGATGTGAAGTCAAGGTCCCTAAAACAACCATATACAGTAAAATTCTATATTAATTCCCAAACTCAAAATGCCTCCCTATCAATACATGCACATTCATACACACACACACACACACACACACACACACACACAGACACACACACGCCCCTCTGGAAGAGATGATTAGAGAAGGTTAAAGAAGAGCCTATAGAACTCTAACAACATGCATAAGCCACAGGGGGATATATCAGCCTTAACTAGCTCACTATTGCCAGATAAATACAGCTTTTTATTTTAGCTTTTCCTACCTAAACTCATTTACTCCAAGTCAATTCCCAGATCCCATTAGCATTTTTGCCCCCATGAAAATTTCCCATACACTATGCTTCCTGATTGTGAATTATGTGAAATAAACGTGTATCTGTCTTTCTCATCTTCTTAAAAATAATGATGTATCCCCTCATCAACCACTCATCTTCGTGTCTTTCCTGCTATGTTTATTCATTCAATCAAAAGAAAATAGTGACTATAACAAAAATTCATTCATTTTAGGTTTGTCTTGGGTAAACTGAGAAATAAAAACAAATTTAACAGTATAATCTACACTCTGTTTTGCAAAATAAGATACACAGAGAAAAGCTACAGAAGAACAAGGATTATGTAATACAATTAAAATGCCCACTGAATACAGTTAATAGAAAGTAAACAAGCTTCTCAGACTAACATTCCATAGCCTTATTTTTCCAAAAATAAAGAAACAATATTAGATTGTGTTTATCTTTTTACATATATGAACTACTAATTTTACCTCACTGAAAGTACCTAATCTCTCTATATATAATACTCATCTTTTGTCTTCTTTGGTAAACATTGAACGATTAATTTAATATGCATTAGTCTGGTAATACTGTGTTCCTCATTTGATTTCTATATTAAGATCACCACCTTTAGGGACGCCTGGGTGGCTCAGTGGTTGGGCCTCTGCCTTCTGCTCAGATCCTGATCCCAGGGTCCTGTGATCTAGTCCTGCATCAGGCTCCCTACAGGTAGCCTGCTTCTCCCTGCCTCTGCCTCTGCCTCTCTCTTTGTGTCTATCATGAATAAATGAAAAATCTAAAAAAAATCATCACCTTTAAATATTGAATACTTAAAACATAAATCTCAATTATCAGCATTCTTTACTTTTTAATTGCGTAATGAGAGGAAATCATGTCATGTAAAAATCTAATTTTAACTTTAAAATTGCATCCACTGTTGCTTTTTAAAAGATGATTGTTGAAATAATTGTGTCAACTTTCAGGACTTTACAAGTAAACTAAGACACTTAATCTTGAAAAATCATAAAAATGAGTCAACCTATCTTTTAAACAAATTTCCTTTGCCACTGGCAAGCAGTTGTAATACCATTGTAAATCCTGTAACTCAGAATACAGAAATTCTGAGTGTTTTCACCATAGCAATTGGTATAATGTGTTAAAAACAAAACAAAAACAAAGAAAAACTTTTGGTATCTTGAAATTTCTCCTGATTTGTTTGTAGACAAGAGCATCTGCTATCCTTAGGAAAGCCATGAGGGTGGAATCCCCCCAGACTTGAGAATGTCAAAACTGCAACATCTGTGGTCATTGCAATGTCTATGATTTGAATACTAAGTGATGTATCAATGTCAGCACATGTTAAAGGGATTTTGGAATCTGGATGATTGGTCCTAAAGGTACAATCTACTTCCTTTTTAGTTGTCTGAGTTTTAAAGTTTGATCTTTAAATCTCAGACAACTGAAAAAGAATGTAGATCTTTCCCTGGGTTGTAGGATAACTGTACTTACGTGCTGGATGTCAATCTTTAATAATAACAGACTCTAAAACTCATTAGAAGAAAGTGAATTAATTCAAGACAAGATACAATCTCTACAGTCAAGGAATTTACAGTCTATCTAGGGACACTGAGATATAAACTATTAATTGCAATGCATTTAAATAAATACATAAAAATTTAACATAATTTTATACTGAGATATTATTAAAAGACAACCACAAAATTTCTAGGCAGGTAAGAGGAGGAAGGAAAACCTGATTTTAAGACAGTGTGAGAAACAAAGCAGAGACAAACACACACACACACACACACACACACATGCACACACACACAGATCTAAAACCCAGGTAATGCAAAAAGGAAGGATACTTATTTCAGAATGCTGGTGCCAAAGAATGACCTAAACCAGATCATTTCTAAAACACGAGTTTTCTTTTTTAACTTTAACTTATTCGTACTGATAAGATATTTTCATTTACTTTTTGTTTGACATTCTTTTATTTTTCCCACAGTGATATTAGGGTACAGACAAAAGAGTGTTAGGATGCAGTTGCTAGGTAAAGTTGTGTCCTTGGGCAAGCCATTTAACTGCTGTGCACCTTGTTTTCCGTATTTTTTAATTGGAAGAATAATACAGACAACCTCTATGGTACTCATTAGTGATACGATTATATTGGAAGGAGGGAAGCTTAAGGTTATTATTTTTATCATTATTTTTACAAATTTATAGATTCACAAATGAAAATATGTGCCTGCATGCATTTTTCTATTCCCATATGATGAAATAATAAAACATAATTCAATATAAAAAATTTAGGTCACTGAAAACAGAAATCAGGAGGGCTAACAATTTCTACAGTTGATCTTCTTTTAACCATGTAAAGAAGAATACATTGTCAATTATTTAATTCTCATTACCAGACCCTAAGCAAGGATTTATTTAGAATCGAAGCCTAAATTTCTCACATTATTAATTATATTACTAAGTGATGAAGTGGATACTATTTTCAAGCAATTGTTATAATTACTGAAGTAATACTTTCAATGTCTATAGACAAAGCCAGATCAAAATTCTAATCCTAATAATATTATGGCATTTCATTGAAATGTCTTACCATTGTTACTCTCTTCTGTTCTTACTTTATTCAAGAATAAAATTTGGACATCCTCGTGAATGTATATTTGCTGTTCCATAAATATTGTTTGAAAGCTGGCATTTTTGATAAATGCTGAATAGAGAAAAAGCTAGGTATATCATAGTCATATTAAAATTAACACAAATAAACATTATCTTAATGAATACATTTATAGGATAAAGAAAATAATTCTAGAAAAAATTCAAATGTCTATACCAGACATACAAATAATAGAGTATGTGGTTTCTACTCTCTGAAATCTTGTGTAGAAAAAGAGAACTTGGAGATGAGAACTTTGTAGTTTTTTATTTTAATGTCACATAGGTGTGGACTAGATAAATTTCCAGAGTATGCATAATGGGGAGAAAATCCAATGAAACTTATTTTTTTCCTCCTTCTTTTCTTAGGTATCTTCCTCAGTTAAAATTAGTGACCATATATTACTGTGCATACTATATTATTACCTATTATGTATCCATTGCATTTGGATTCATGTTACTAACATATCTATTTTTTTCTCTTACACTACATATTACAAAATACAACTCATGGTATCCCTAATAGAATATGGAGTCATATAGACATTTGGAAAATAATTAATTTTAGAAAAACACATTAAAGGAAACTAAATGGGAAAATTAGCAATAAAAGCCTAGTGCTGTACTAGGTCAAGCAAAATTTTGGATTTTTTATTTTGCTATTTTTTTTTAAGATTTTATTTATTCATTCATGAGAGACGCATAGAGGCGCAGAGACATAGGCAGAGAGAGAAGCAGAATCAACGTAGGGAACCTGATGTGGGACTTGATCCCAAGACTCCAGTACCCTGGGCCGAAGGCAGGCGCTCAAATGCTGAGCCACCCAGGCATCCCTATTTTGCTATATTTTAAAATGATGCTAAGAAATGAATTTCTAGGGGCACGTGGGTGGCTCAATCAGTTAAGTATCTGCCTTCTGCTTAGGTCATGATCCCAGGGTCTTTAGATCAAGCCCCAAATTGGGGTCCTTGATCAGTGGGATCCTGATTCTCCCTCACTCTCTGCTCCTCCTCCGTCCACTCTCTCTCTCTCTCTCAAATAAATAAATGAAATCTTTAAAAAAATGAATTTCCATGTGTAAGTTTTCTGAAACAACATGGCTCATTCTCACATGCTATTAATAAGAGAATAGTCCAAACACTTATGTATACAAGGTCTCAGGTATTGTGCTGTAGGCTAGTGATTTTATATTATATAAATGTCATAGGCTTAAAGTTTAGTTGGGCAAGTATACACATAGACAAATACTTCAAAATAACCACACACCCACTAACGAATGAAAACATGTTTTATTTTTCATTGTATCTCCTATTCTTAGGTAGAACCTCAGTGAGAGAAGCTACTCTATAAATATATGTTAAATTAATAAACAATGAAGATAAGGACACAGGGAGAGCACTGAGGAGGAGCACTGAATTAGAGTAAGTAGAGATTCGGGGACCCTGGATGGCTTAGTGGTTGAGCATCTGCCTTTGGCTTAGGGCGTGATCCCGGGGTGCTGGGGCAGGTCCTGCATGGGTTCCCCTGTGGCCTCCTTCTCTCTACCTATGCATCTGCCTCTCCCTCTGTGTCTCTCATGAATCAATAAATAAAATCTTAAAAAAAATAAAAGTAGAGATTCTTATAATAAGTAATTCTTATAAGGAGAATACAAGTAAATTCAGTGAGTAATATTTATCCATTCAAAAGCTTAAATGTTCCAGTGTCAACTGTAATAGAACTTATCAACTGTTATTTAAAAACGGGCTCATAATGCTGCTCACCATGAATCAGGCAAAAGAAAATTTAAAGTACAAAGAGTTGGCCAAAGCACGATGTGACTGTAACTCCGAAACCTAAAGACACATCTGTTGGGAGCCAGTAAGCAGGTGTACCGGAACTGGCTTAAAAGATGTTAGTAATAGCCGTACAAAGTGTTTTAAGGACATTTTTTCATTTAATCCTCACCTCAGCTCTGTGAAATAGGCATTACCATTGTTCTTATTTGCAGATTAAAAAAAAAACAAAAACGAATGAATGTCTAGAAAAGTTAAGTGGTTTATTTAAAAGCACACCACTAGTAGGTTGCACAGCTAGGAAAAAAAAATCCAGTTCTGACTTCAGAATGCTCAGTGTTCTAGTGCTTACAGACGATATACGTAAAACAAGAATAACTGCCACATGGTTGTAGCAACAATTCAGTAATAAGAAAGCTCCCATCTACTGAGCACCTGATATGTGTGAGAGACTGCTAAGAATTCTACCTACTTTATTTTTTTAATCCTCACATCAAGTTATAGGATCAGCATTATTCACATGAATTACATGATGAGAAAACTGAGCCTCCCAGTTAAGCTATATAACTTACTTAAGACTATAAAGTTAGAAATGACAGAGCTTAGATTTGAGTAAATCCACATTTTTGAAATCCACATTCTGTTCCCTCCTAAGATTGCTCAACTGCCAAAGGATGTAAATGTGACTATTCAAATATATTGAAAATTCAGAATTGGAACAAAAGATGACATTATCCTAGATAGACATAGCACCTGAGTCAAATTTGGCTCTAAATACTGTAGTGGTTCATTATAGTAATACCAAAGAGCCCCGCTTTGTTTTTTCTAGAAAAAGCTGAATTCCTTAATATGCTCATTTTACTAAAAACATAACTATCATTTTTATTTGGAAATATGGTTTAAATATCTCTGATTTAAATGAAACTTCTCACCAGTCATATCAAAGTATTTAACTTCATCACTCATGTGCATATAAATATTGCAATGGCCCCCTTTGGTTCCATGGTATCAAGGCCAAGTTCTATTGCCAGTATATATGCCTTCCATAATATGGCCTACGTTTGATTATCAATCAAGGTTTACACGGCACTATTCCAACATAAATGCTTCCCTACAGACAGACCTATTTCCTTTTTCAAAACTCTCTTATCTCTGTGCTTTTGTTCATCCTAATTTTGGAGAAAAATGCTTTACTGGAATCACCTGTTTGAAATTAGCAATTAGATTTACAAATGCACAGTGTTTTGCAGCATCTGTGACCTATCCTGCAATCCCATAAAAGGTGACAAAACATTCCCTTACTAACATTAAAGCACTGATCTATAGTTACCCTTTTAATTTCTACTGAGACACTTTCCTTTTATTTTTAATAAATTTATTTTTTATTGGTGTTCAATTTACTGAGACACTTTTAGATAATACTTCTGAGAGTAGTCACGATTATCTGCTTGCAATTATATAACTGGCTATTGTTACGTGTTGCATTATATATAATTATATATATATACAGTAATCATATATGTTAATTATAATGCATTATATATTGTTATACATTGTATTATATAACTGGTTATTATCATATAACTGGCTATAACACACTGGAAAGAAAAACTATCACAAATGCAGATATCACTATCAAGAATGCTGACCATTGCTAATACTATTGCTCTTCTACAAACATGGTTATGGAATAGAACAAATCCTCTATATAGAATATTATGTTAGGTATACTAAACCATCTAGACTTTCTATTATTTTTTATTGACCATTAACTACCTTGCTTTACTAGGTTGATCAGAATACTTCAAACACCACGTCTATCCATCACAAGACATGATCTTTTGGAGGTCTGTGTTGAGCAGATGGTCAATGTCTGTAGCCAGAATGCCTGCCAGTGTTACACCGCATTCACTTCTGCTAGCAATGCATGCATCAACAGATCATACTCCACATCTCAGACGCTGGAAATCATTCTCACATTGTCATCAGTATTTTCTCCTCTTTTCTGACAAGAAGGACAATCATGGACTTCTAAAATATGTATTTGTTAAGTATCAACTTGGAAACACCCTTGGCTTTGAGGATATTTTTTTCTGACTCATAATGGATTTCTTTGTCATATTTTCAGACAGTGGGGGAAAATACCTGGTATTAGCATATGTTCCAAGGACTATAGACTTATTTTTTTCAAGTACTCTCTGCTTGGCTGGAGGACATCCAGTTGTATTTTTGCTCAATTGTCCATGCTCTGCTACTCTAGACCACACATTTGAGCTATCAAATGACTTACAACAGATTTTTTTCTGGTCTGAATAATCTTTACAATTTTGAACCATGTAAAATTTATCATCACATATGTGTGTGTGTGTGTGTGTGTATGCACATGCGCATTTGGATGTATTCCTCTTTTTGTATTTTAACTTTTAGAGAAGCTATAGGAAATCAATTGTCTTGTCAATTAATGGTGAGCAGTTGTAGATAATAAATGATCAATATAAGATGTGTCACCCTTTTGTAACATTTTTTTTAAAAAGCTTGGACTATCTCTATGTCAGACTGAATCAGAATCAGAGGGAGTAATTTTTTTTCTGGCTTTCAACCAGATTAAGTTTGCACCCATATGTTTTAGCTATGGCTGTGATTTTTTTTTTTTTTTGGTTCTGTGTTGAAGTAGGAGCTACTTTCTCCTCCCATTTTCATACTAGTCAATTAATTAATCTTAGAATGGTTAGTATAGCCAAATCAAATCTGTAAAATGAATGCGAACTTCAAACTATACACAATAACATGCTTGGCTGAAAATGTTTCTCAAAAGAATGGAAGTAATTAAATATAATACAGAGTAGATAGGCCAATCAAGTGATATTTGTGCCCAAACCTTCTGAATAAACATTCAATGCATTATTTTAATAGTGTCTGATGTAAATATAACAGGGAAACTCCACAGAAAAATTTACAATGAAACTGAAAACTAAGGTGATTCAAAAGTGTATTTATCTGAGTACTTTATTATTTCTTGAACTATAGTGTACTTGTTATAGGATTATAAGATTATAGACATGATCAAGAAACTTGCAAATTCTAAAATATTGTAAAGGTGTTAATATCATTGTAATTATTTCATAAAGATTGTTCAGACTTTTCTGGATGGATTATTAGCTTAAATTTGGAGGATTTACTGAGATATTTCAAAATGATCTACTTCATTACAGAAATTCTAAATCTTTACAGTAATGCTTTCATTCATAACAAAATACTGAAAATATTGATCTTTCATGAGGTTTAGATAAGAACTTTTCCTTTCTCTTTTTACTTATAGCCAACCATTTCTTCCCCACTTGACTTCCCGTTAGTCATCTAAAGTATGGGTTGAGATGGGCAGTAAAAGGAGATATTGTTAGCTGCTTCTTAGAATGAAGACATTGAGAAAGAGATGAGTGACTTTATTTCCTGGGATTCAGGCTACTATGGTATGAACTAAATAAATATCTGAGCCCTATAGAATTGAATACAATAGAAAATGTATGGAGGCCCACTATCAAGACTCTGTGTTAAAACCCTTCAGTCTAGTTGGGAAACAGATTTATCTACTAAGCTAATGTGACCCTCAATAGTATTTATTTATTATATGCTTTAGAAGACTTAATTGCTTACAATATTTTAGGATAAATTATCAGTCTCCATTTTTCATTTCTTTAAAAGGGATATCTAAAAATTGTAAAACTAAAAAAAAACCACTGTGATTCATTTTATTCCCTGTTTAATTCAACCCTTTAAGTTTTATGGAAGACTCTCTTAGTAAGGAGATGTAATTTTAATTATTTTAGGAATGTGAAAATCTGGTCTTTTAATCTATGTGAAGTTGAATTTTACTTGAGGACTAAAATCAACTTGCATCCTTCTCAGAAGTTTTATTAATACATAAATGGAGTTTGGGATTTTAGGTCGTGTTGAAAACAATTGTTTAGTGATTCATAAAACACTGAAATTAATTGATACTTTCTTCAATGAGACAGTGAGTTACATTTTGGCTTTAAAATTTTTCAAGACCTTATAATCTATTATGATACTAACTACAGATTCTTTCAAAATCCCTTACTCCACAATTTGCCATAAAAATCTACTTTAAATTTGTAATGCTTAAGTAATGAGCTTTTAGGATATGGCTAATTCAGGCCTCTCAAATTTTTTTTTGAGTGTAGCTTTGTTTCATCCCACATTTCTGTACATATAGTCTTTAAATATCTCTACAAATTGCTCTGCTGGGGTAATCACAGTTATGCTGCCCTACTTCTGATTAAATCCTAAAAATCACTCCCATCATCTTGAGAATATGTTTCATAATCCTTCTAAGGAAAGAGAAGATATTCTTGCTCTATTGCATTCATTTTCCTGGATCTCCAAATCCATCAGGTAATCTACATAGTGCAGATGTTGTATAAAAAAAAAAAGAAAGAAAGGAAGGAAGAAAGAAAAGAAAGAAAGAAAGAAAGAAAGAAAGAAAGAAGAAAGAAAGAAAGAAAGAAAGAAAGAAAGAAAGAAAGAAAGAAAGAAAGAAAGAAAGAAAGAAACTCAGAAAGTTTCCAGGTGTGTCTAAATCATTAAGTCATAAGAAGTTAAGATAAAAGTACAGTAAATTACTTGTCAATACAATTACCCAATTCCTTTTCATCTCAAACATATAGGTGATTAATTGTTCAAAGCTTCATTCAATAGCACACAACATTGTAGGCCTGAGGCTAGTTTTCAGAACAAAGAAATTGGTTAGAAATTTTAACAATCTTTCATAAGTTTCTTTGATGTGATGAGGCTGGTAGCAGTTACACTAAGTAAAATCAGTTTTACTTTTCTTGATTTTCAGTTGGCATGTGTACTTTAGGCTATTTTACTAAATGTAGTTAATTGTCAGAATAATAATACTAAAAAGAAAGTAAGAAGAGAAGTAGAAGAGGAAAGAAGAAAGAAAGTAATAACAAGTTCTAAGAATCCTACATAAGCATTTGTTATGTATTTTAGCTTTGGAGTGATGTTTTGTGTGATAGAGCTAAATTTTCTTTTTCTCAAAATGAGAAGTATAGATGTGAAAATAAGTTACTTCTGACACTCTAGTGGAAAAAATATGTTGAGTTGAATGCAGAATAGTGTAACTTGAAACAGAAATGAATAAATTATCAGTTGTTCCTATAGTTATATTGGTTCTGCCACGACAGGCTTATCAGGATGAAACTCACAGGACTCTTCTTTAGGGTCAGCATATTTGAGTTCTAAGAAAAACGAACCACAGTAATTAGCTTACTATAATAGGTTAACATAAAACCTGTTAAAAAAAATGGAAACTATTTATCCTCTTCATTTTGAGCAGCGCCTTCATTAAAAGAGAGAACTCCTCCCCCATAAGTATTTTTGTTGACCATTTAAAAAATATGAAGGACTTTATTTTGTATTTGTCAAGTCCTAAGAGACAATTAGACCATACTACATCATAGCAGTAGAATTATTCAGTAGATCTCTCTCTTGTTTATTCATCTCCAATCCTACTGCCTCCCCCCACCCCCGCCCAAAAAAGAAAAAAATAGTTCTCAGTGCTTTGGAAAATACTGCATCACAGAAGAGTTAGAATGCTCTAGAGAATATCATCTGGCCAATAATACCAAAAAAACAAAAAAACAAAAAACCCAAACGTATTATTGGAATAATTGGTGTCTTTATAAAATGGTATGCATTTAGTAACAACTGAATAATTTATAACATATTAGATACAAAAATGGTTGATACAATGGTTTTAGTAGCCGAATTAGATACACATCTGAATTGTGTAGTCTGGGTACAAATAAAAGAGGTTTTTTGTTTGAGGAGGAGCCAAAATGATCAAGAAAACATGATTTCCCTTGGTCACACATATAAGAAAAGTAACTGTACAGATATTACCTATAATCCTTTCTTTAAGAAAAGGATTACTTTCCTTGTTATTTTACTGGTACAATACTACAAATGAGGGGAGATAGAGAAGAATATGATCAGTCTAAAGGTCCAGAACATGATAATAATTTAGTCTTGTTAATTTTGATGTAACAAGAAAATAGGATTCTAGATAAAATCAGTCTTAAATTTAAAAATATATATATATTGTAAATTAACATAACATGTTAGTAAAACATGACCATTTCAAAAATATTAGGAATGGATAATTTTAACATTCTTTTTTGCCAATCTTCATATTCTTTTCTCTGTATGGCCTTTACTGTTAGTACAGTACAATTTGTACATATTTATTTCTTATAAAAATGAACATTTGGAAGTTTTGTCAATTATAGTCTATGGGTAGCAGAATGGATAGAGAAGAAATGGGCTTAGTTCTTTTATAAGCTTTCTTCCAGGTAAATACTTAAAGTAATTTGATCCCTGTAACAAAAAAAGTGATGTAGGTATTACAATTCTCCTTCTACAAATAAGAAAACTGAGGCACAAAGTGTTCACTACTAATCACTAGGTAGATCTTACCTTAAAATAAATCATTTAGTTGGCTTTATTATTTGACTACAAGAGACATTATCTTTATAATTTTTCAGTATAGGAATATGTAAAATGATAATATGGTTTAAAAATATGTGATAATAAAATTTATTATCCAAAAAGATATTTTTAAGAATGAAAGAAGGCTCTTAAAATAACTCTGGGACAACTGTAACAAACTGGACTTCATTTCATGTAGGCAAATGGGAAAATAGATCACCTTAGGTATAATTAAGGAAGGTATGATTAGCCCATGTAGGCAGAATATAAGAATTATTGTATTTCCATGTAAGAAATTATACAGTTAACTAAAGTTAATTTTTTCAATCCCAAATTTAGATATTATACACACAAATGCACACATGCACACATGATATATTAGAGATACTTATTAAAATGCTAATGAATAGTTTCCAAAGCATTTTGGTAGCAGAAATTAGTTGTCATGTTAAGGATGTCATATTAAATTATTTGCTTGAAATCAACTCACTTTTCCACAATGGATAGGTTTAATGATCATATCTGTATTATATCTTAGAAGTAGCTTATAAGTGCCTCTGGTGAATGGATGCAATAATTTGTATTAAATATATGTTCCCATATTTGAATTTGCTGTAAGCTTTAATTTGATTTTTTAAATAATTTATTTATTATTTGACAGAGCAAGAGATAGACAGCACAAGTAGGGTGAGCAGCAGAGGGACAGGGAGTAGCTGGCCCCCTGCCGAGCAGAGAGCTTGATGCAGGAGTCCATCCTAGAGTCCCAGGATCAGGACCTGAACCAAAGGCAGACACCTAACCGACTAAGCCGCCCAGGTGCCACTGCTGTAAGCTTTTAACATCAACTAACTCACCAGATGATGGATCTTTCCAGAGAAAGTGATTGTACAGTTTCTTGCATTTGAAATCCATAGACTAGGATTAAGCCATGGTAGATAAGGCATTTTAAAAGCCTTCAAAAAAAAAAAAAAAAAAAAAAAAGAAAAGAAAAAAGAAAAAGAAAAAGAAAAAGAAAAAAAAAAAAGCCTTCTACAAAGAGGACCACATCTCCAATACTTCTTTCCCACAAAATTCAACAAAATAGATTTTCCAGGGATAATTTGAAATGAAACCTGTTGCTTTAGATTTTCTCATGGGAAGCATATTCTTTTAGGATTATTAATAAATAGAAAATTTCATTTTGGTTGGTTGGTAGCCTTGGTTCTAAATACATTTTATACATTGTGATATTGAAAAAGTCACATTACATTTAATAATTTAATAATTTTCAATGACACAGAAATATTAAGATGCATTTAATCAAATCCAGTGAAGTACCTGAAAAATTTGTTTATCTTAATTTTTCTATCTATGATCCTGGTGGAAAACAAACAAAAACATAAAATGAAAAGCTAAAATATAGATAACTACTCAAACACTAAATTTGCTCCCACTTAATATCTAGAGAAAGTTTATAGCATATAATGCTGAAAGTCACTTTGGAAACATATCTTAAGAGGTTTTTGAAGGTAAATCCAGGGTAATAGCAGAACACAACTTCCATCAACTAGTCACATATTCTATCATACAGAAAGAAGAGAAGCCTGGAATTCAGGTTAAATCCTCATTCCCAGTTTTACTTTTTTAACATCTGCATAAGCTTAGGGGGTTTCATTTAAACTATCTGGGCCACATGTTTCTAATCTGAAATGAAGGACTTGGGACCAATAACATTTTAAGATTTTTTAGACATCCATGGTTCTAGAAATATCTTAAAAAGTAGTCATGAATCAACTAAGCTAGGTCCATATTCACTATCACCACTAGAGAATCTTCTCTAGAAATGGCCAATCAGGTAACAAAATATGATGTAAAAAAAAATCTGCTTTTTCATATCTATCACAAGTAAAGTTCTCTTTACTGATAAACGGATTCTCAAAATAAATTTAGTCATTTTGTTCTATTCCCTCCTAAAGGCTTACTCTATTGAAAATTGGTTTAATTCCACTTTCAATGTTCTTTAATATAATCTTCATGTCATCTGCTCCCTTTTTCCTCTTTCATTTTGTCATTTTACACAGTAATAGAATATCAAAATATATTTATTCTCCCCCAGGACATTAATATATTAATATTAAAATATATTTCCATGAGATTTATGTTTGCAATAGACAAGGTATTTGATCAAAGACATTGACTTTCTCTATTCTTAGGTACATATAGCAGTATAAATGAAGCTGGATTGCAACAAGCACTATTACAACAAATTTCTCTACATGGCATCCAGTGAAATACAGAGTTTTAAGGTTGGACTGATCTAAGTTAGGCTTCCCTTTATAGTCTTATGGTCTTGAAAGAGTTATTGATCTTTCAAAGATTTAGTTTCCTCAATACTATATGATATAGTGATCTCTATCATTCAAGTGATTCATAATATGAAATAAAAAATAGTGCAAATGCCCTCACATATAAAAGTTACGTTAACTCATTTCAATACAATATGTTAGCTAGTTAATTAGGTGGCTATATACATAGTGGAAAGAATGCAGGATTTTACCTACAAACATATTTGGGTTTAAATCTCGGCTGTGTTACTTATCAGAGCTATGTGTCCATTTCCATAATGTTTTCCATTCATCCACTTGTTCATTGGAATAGTGGAGAATATAAACCAGTATGACAGAATTATTATGAG
Organism: Vulpes vulpes; assembly: GCF_048418805.1. Lineage (NCBI taxonomy): Eukaryota > Metazoa > Chordata > Mammalia > Carnivora > Canidae > Vulpes > Vulpes vulpes. Next base: position 935,340 of record NW_027325669.1, read on the forward strand.
ATTTACATGAGATAAATTTTGTAAAAGATGTTCTATAACTGTCCATTCTCTTCCCTCTCCTTCTATAGAGTGTAAACTCTGGCCTATAGCACACGCTTGTACATTATTCATTCATTCAAGAAAAAATATGGCACATCTACTATGTACAAAATACACAGATGTATATCCATTATTTATGGACATAGTAGTGCAAAAGAGAGACAATATGCAACTCTTATGAAACTTATATTTTACATGTTAACAATGTAAACAAATAAAAAACATAATTTCAGTTAATAATAAAGGCCAAAAAGAAAAGGAAGATGATGTGGTTAAACCAATAATTATGTGAGCAAGAAAAGCAGTCACTAAATTGGATGGTCAGGGATGGAATCTCTGAAAAGGTGCTATTTTAGCAGAATTAAAGAAGGATTTAACCACGCAGTAACTTCGATAGAGTGTTTGGTAGGAAAAAGCAAGGGGACATGGTTGTATATCATGAATAGAGATTAGACGGCTTGTACTGAGTTTGTTGTAGGAGAATTTAAATTTAGAGAAAATCCAAAAGTAGCAAGACTGAAAAACAGTTGAGAGCCAGAGAGAGTGAAATGTATACTTCCTGAGAAAAACAAAAAAAAAAAACATAAGCAAGACTTATAGATCATTTAAAGCCAATCTATGAAAATACAGACATTGTATTTCAGATTCAAAACAAAATTACATGGCTTCCTAAATCCAAGAAAATTCCTTATGTAGTTTAACTCAAACTGCAACGTGATAAGTTCACTTCTTAGTACTATTCTTTAATACTGTCTCCATTTTAGGACATAATGCTGTAGAAACCATTGGATAAAAAATATAATAATGTATTTACAAGGATTTTCACTGTAACATTTATAAGACAAAAGATTAGAACAACCTAAATATTCATCAGTAAAGAATATGTTGAATAAACCACAAATTTCTCTTATAAGGGGATAATACACACTTATATAAAAAGACAATGAAGATCTATATGAAAGTGAAAATATCAACAAATTGAACAAAATATCAGGTTACATAACATCACATGTAGTTTAATGCAATTTATGCAGTTATACAACTCTCTTCAGACACCAGTATGTGTGTAAAATCATAGATATAGATACATATATATAGAGAGAGATATATATGTATCTATATCTATATCTATCTATATCTATCTATCTATATCTATCTATATCTATATCTCTGCATCCAAAAGAAGAACAGTCGACAACATAGCATGTTTCTAATGGGTAACTTCAGGCAATAGCATTTTTTAAAAGATTTTATTTATTTATTCATGAAAGACCCAGAGACACAGGCAGAGGGAGAAGCAAGCTCCCTGCAGGGAGCCCCATGTGGGACTTGATCCCAGGACTCCAGGATCACGCCCTGGGCCAAAGGCAGATACTCAACTACTGACCACCCAGGTGTCCCAAGAGCACTTTATTTTATTGAATCTTACTTTAAAAACTACGCCCTATGTTGTAATTTTGTTTACCATAAGATTACATGTAGCCAAACAGAATATCGTCCCTCATAATAAGCATTTTGCCTTATTTCTCAAATAAATCATTGCAATTTAGCAATACTTTTCAGAATTTTATCTCCTATAACAGTTTTCCATTATCTTAAGATATTGAAGTGATAATGTTACTTCAAATAGGGTATTTTTCTACAAGCACTAAAAAAATCCATTCATTATACATTTTAAAAATTCAATTAGCTATGCATATTTTCCCTTTTATTTTTTTAATATTTTATTAATTTATTCATGAGACAGAGAGACAGAGACACGGGCAGAGGCAGAAGCAGGCTCCATGCAGGGAGCCCAGTGCGGGACTCGATCTAGGGAATCCAGGATCACGCCCTGGGCCAAAGCAGGTGCTAAACTGATGAGCCACCAAGCATCCTTCTTTTAAAGAATATTTAAAGTTAATGATTTTTGATATTTTTACTGCAATTTTACATTATATGAATTTTGTAGGCCTATAGCTTTAGCTTTCATTTCAATGAGGACAAGCTTCTTTAAACACTCCCATAAATCACCAGCTTTTGAACAAAAAAAAAAAACGAAGATAAAATATAGTACAGACACTAAGGGGATTAACATTTAATCCTCATGGTTCAAATGAGGCATTTGGACTGAGAGTTTGTTAGGTCTTGGTATCTCTAGCCTATGATGTAACTGAAGAATAATGAAGCCATGGAACAGGTAAATGTAAACTAAAATTTCAAAGAAGTAAACGTAACATCTGTTCTGACTTTGGGAATAGAACGTCAGGTGTAAATATCCCCAGTGTTTGTTCTTTATATTTCATATGAACTTGAGAAGGGTGAAGAGACACTTCTCAGGGAGAAAAACAGAAAATGTCAAGGTTCTTAAGAGAAACTTAAAATAACTGTTTACCTATCCAGTCCCTTGAAACAGGTATGGCATTGAATCATAATATATGAGAATTAGTGTGAAAACAGAATTTAAATTGATACATTTGCAGGTGTCAAACTTGCTTGAATAGATGCAGTATGAAACTTCAGCCACTTTTGAACATTGGCAACTGTTCTGATAGTACATGTGCATAGGATGTGTGCACACGCAAGTGTGTGCATGTGTGTGTGTGTGTGTGTGTGTGTACTTGGGGCTGCTCATGCTGTTGATCCAACAAATTCAGTTGGCTTTCATCTGACTTCCTCCGACTTCCAGTGTCAAAAATTGATTATTATCAGAGACAAGAAAAATAATGGGATATAAAGCATAGCTGATCAAAACATTACTCTAAATATGTCAAGAGAAAAAAATGTAAGCTGAGCAAAAGAGTGCTAGAATGTATTGATTCGTTAAAAGCACAAACAGAATGCTGTGATAAGAATTTTTAAAATACTTTTTTTCATGCAGAGAAGTTGATTTTCAACTAGAATATAAATAGAACAAAGTCGTCAATGTGTTTTCTATAAACTACTGCACCACATACCAGATTGTCCTGAAATATGAAAAGAACCATTACGTCGTTTTTAAATTTACTTTCTCTTGTACGAAATTAACAATCCCAAATCACCTACTGCTAATCAGCAAACACCAGGCAGTATTGCCACAACAGGCAACTATTCAGAAAGTGTAAAAACTATCAGCTTTGGCTATTAGAGTTAAATACTTAGAATCCTTACCCAGCCCAAGATTATGACTTTTAATTCCAGGGCAGACTGACCTCTTCATCTGAAAGTGCCTTTATAGCTTAAAGCCCTGCTGAAGTCATTTTCTTAAGTTAATCAGATTTCCACACTGGGGTTCCACAGCAGGAAAGCGAATTCATACAAATGAGCTCTTTTCCCACCTGCAGTTTCTCTTTGGTTCCGAACAGGCTTATGCCATAATTTATTTTATGCAAAGAATCATTCCTGATAAATACAAAAGTAACTTTCCTAAGCAGAAGCCCCTAGTCCTGGAGCCCCTTTAGCTCCAATTAACTGATACAGGGTAGTTTAATATTTTCTCTCAACTACATCACTGTCATAAGCAAGCAAGGTTTTGCCAAGATCTTGTGTGTGCATTGTACTCAACACAGCTAGAAGAGTAATCAAGAAAAGTTGTATCTTATATGTTTGTGTAATTTTTTAACGTACACTTTTCTCATGTACACCATATTTCTGGTAGGATGTTATTCATTCCACTGCCCTAGAGTTTTTCTAAAAATAGGGGGAAATATAAAAATGATTAAAATAAGAGAGAGTAATCAAAGAGAAAGAAATCCATGCAGGTATTGGTTATAAATCCTGAATCCCCCAAATGTATACCTTTCCAATCATAAGATAGGGTCTGTGGTAGATGGGATAGCAGCTCCCTAAAGATGTACACATGCTAATTCCAGGAACTGGTGAACAACTTACCTTATAAGGAAAAAAAGGATTATGAAATTGTGATTAAAGTTAAAGACCTTGACATGGGGAGATAATCCGGGCAGGCCTTAAACGTTGAGAACCTTACGTAGGTGTGGTCAGGAATGTGACTATGGGATAATGATTGGAGACCTCAACCTTGACGGTTTTGAAGATGGAAGAATGAGGCCACTAGCCAAGCAATGTGGGAGGTCTCTAGATGTTGGGAAAAACAAGAAAATGGATTCTACCCTAGAGCTCCAGAAGGGAATGCAGACTCACCACCACCTTCAGTGGGAGACCGTGCTAGATTCCTGACTTACAGGATTGTAGGTAATGAATTTGTAATGTTCTAAACCACGAAGTTTGTTTTAATTTGTTACGGAGCAATAGAAAACTAATACAAGATCAAAACATAAAACTTTCACCCATACTGTTTTTCTCATTGAGATCTTAACAAAAGATGAAGTGGATAGTGATGTGCTCTCATGCTATTATTCGAAGACTTCACTTGAGTGGTGAAAGACATTGTGAAGTGAGCATTTAATTTTTGGCCTCCCTAACATCCTCTCTCCACTCCTAATAAAGTCCGAAATTTGAGAGCTCCATCCTCATTGTGCCCATTCTTAGGGGAAGTGCAAATCAAAAACCTTCCTTCCTCTAACAGCCCTTGCCATGGTGGTGCAGACATGTTATCCAAGCCAAATAAATAAAGTTCCTTCCTCAGGAGTTTTAAATTCTTGAGCAGAAACTAAAGGAGAAGAAATGAAAAAATTTCTGCATTCTAGATGCCCACAACTACTGTGGTTTCTATGCTCTTTGTGTTACAACCCTTAATGTTCAACTTTCCTGAGTTTTCAGGGGATCCCTGGGTGGCGCAGTGGTTTGGCGCCTGCCTTTGGCCCAGGGTGCGATCCTGGAGACCCGGGATCGAATCCCACATCAGGCTCCCGGCGCATGGAGCCTGCTTCTCCCTCTGCCTGTGTCTCTGCCTCTCTCTTTCTCTCTGTATGACTATCATAAATAAATAAAATTTAAAAAAAAATTTCCTGAGTTTTCATCTGATAGATTATCCTCCAAATATTATCGTTTAGAACCAAAACTCGTTTCCATGGTTTGCAACCAAAGAATCCTAAATGATCTACACAGCACTTGAATCAGTGAGTATGCACACAGCTGAGCCTTAAATAAATTTGTTTTTTTACAAATCTAGTGTAAGTGAAGTATATTCCCTTATGATGATATTCTTTCTCACAACCGATCTTGGCCATGTACCTCCCCACCCCATCTAGACTTATTCCTAACATACACCATTCATTTGATTTCTCCCACGTTGCACCTGATTTCTCATAAAACTAGATTGCTGTGTTATTCATATTCCTTCAAGAGAATAGCTAATCTAAAAACCTACATTAAGAGGTAATAATGGTCATCCTAAATACATATACTATTATGCTCTGATAGCCCTAAATGAAATATACTTTTCAAAAATCTATAATGATGGTATTAATAACAGTTCATTATTTCCCGGAGCATAATGGAGTATTTTGAACATTATTTTAAAACAAAGTTTAGTTTTATTTTATTTCTTCTCATATGGCTCACTCTATTTGCTCAGGGAAGTTCAGTCCTTGCCTTTCTTCTGAAGTCTCAGAAATGCACCAATTCATGAATAAGCTTCATTGGAGGCCAAATAGTTGCAGATGAAGCTTGCCATACAGGCGTTTCAGCTCTGCTTTCATTTTAAACATTACTTGTCAGGAATTCTCTCCTCTCCATCACTTCTTTTTTCTTACTTCAGAAAATAGCTACATGGAATCCATGTTTATTTGTGTCTTACCCCAAAATTCTTATGTTGAAACTCTACCCCCAGTGGGATGATATTAGGAGGTAGAGCCTTTGGGAGGTAATTAGATCATGGGTTACAGCCTCAGAATGGCATTAGTGATTTTAAAAGAATAATCATAGGACAGCTTGCTTCTACTCTCTCTCTCTCTTTCTCTCTCTCTATCTCTCTCTCTGTCTCTGGGTGTGTGTGTGTGTGTGCATGTCCTGTGAGCACCTAGAAAGAAGACAGCCATATGCAAACCAGAAGAGTCCTTAACCAGAACACAACACTGGTAAACTGCTCTCTGACTTCCAGCCTTCAAAACTGTGAGAACTAAATGTTTGCCCCTTAAGTCACCCAGTCCATGGTAATTCGTTATAACAGGCTGAGTTAAGACAAGAGCATGTATAATTGCAAAGAGGACATGCACTAGAGAAAGTTCTCAGGGTGTTAAAGCTATCCAGATCTTAATATTTAACACTCAGAACACTTAAATCAGAGGTTGTTGACCTTAGCAAATACAAAAGCAGCAGAGAAAGATGAAAACTCCTTAAAAATACATAGCAATTGTAGTTTACATTAATCTCCAGACTACCATCTGTCTTTTGAACGTGACCTAATACTGAAGCAATGATTATAACCTACCACTGCTTTTTAAGTGAAATGTCCATGGGCTCAAGAACAAAGTAAAAATTTGACCATTTTCCAATACATCTGATCAATACATGCAATGAAAACATCATTCAGTACAGAAAATTCAGTTGTGAAGCTTCACTTACCAGATGAGGCTGGCTGCCAGGCAATAGAGCAGTAAAAATGAGGCTCTAGACCACATGAAACTGCCTAAGGTCAATTTTGGTTCTGCACTCCTGAAGTAAGTGCTCTTGGCCATTTACATAATGATTATGTTTTTCATCTATAACATGACAAAAAAAATAGTCTCTCCCTCATACACTTACTGTGATAATTTAGGCAAGACATATAAACTGCTTAGCATAAAACTTAGCCCATAGCAAACTCTCAATATTTGATAATTACTCTTATCATTACGATCTTTACATGTCTATCAGCAATTTTTTTTTAATTTTTTTTTTTTTTTTTTTTTTTATGATAGTCACAGAGAGATAGAGAGAGAGACAGAGACACAGGCAGAGGGAGAAGCAGGCTCCATGCACCGGGAGCCTGACGTGGGATTCGATCCCGAGTCTCCAGGATCGCGCCCCGGGCCAAAGGCAGGCGCCAAACCGCTGCGCCACCCAGGGATCCCATATCAGCAATTTTTTTAAACAGTGCTCTGAGGAGTCTTTGGGGCAGGTAAAGAAGAAAAGAATTTTTACATATAGCCTTGACCCTTTCCTCAGCCTGTCTTTCAAGGACAAGAACACTAAAACCTAAAATCTTTTTTTTTTTTTTCCTGAAATGGGATTCTCTGTAAAGCATGAATATGAAAATTTTCCACTGGGGAAGAAGTCAGAAAGCCATGATGTAATAACTAGCAGAGTTTGGTCTAACTTTCTAATTCCCTTTATAAAGAGTAACACTAGTATTTTGGTCAAAAATAAATTCATCTATTCATTATTTTCATTCTCAACTAAAGTTTGGTTAAAATACTATTTCCTAACTTTGCTTTGAAGTTGTATTAAATGTAAAGGAAAAACATATAGCTGTGGAATTTAATTTAATTTGCATGTTAAAAAATTCTTATGCAGGTATATATAACAATATCAGAAAATTGTGAAGTAGATTTACTTTGTGTGTGTGTGTGTTGAAAAACACATAACAGGAAATCAACTCTAATAAGAAACTTTTAAGTGTCTAGTACAGTGTTGTTGGGTATAAGCACAATGTTGTGCGGTAAATCTCTAAAACTTTTTCACCTGCGTGACTCAAATTCTATACTCATTGCACAGCAACTCTCCACTGTCACATTCTCCTTACCCCCAGGCAATCACATTTCTACTTTGTTTCTAAAAGTTTGACTGCCTTAGAGAGATCTCATATAAGTGGAATCATGCAGTATTTGTCCTTCTGTGATTGGCTTATCTCATTTAGCAGAATGTATTCAAGGTTTATCTATGTTATAGCGTATGAGTTACGAGTTTTAGGTATGTTCCAATTTGCTATTTCCTATGATGTAGTATTGGAAGCTTTTTTAATTTGTGTGGCATAAGTTGTAATGTTTGAGTCTTTTACTTAATCTAGCTAGAGTTTATCAATTTTTTTGACCTCAAAAAATGAACTCTTAGTTTTGGTATTTTTTGTTCTGTTTTTCTATTATCTATTTTATTTATTTCTGCTCTGATTTTAATTATTTCCTTACTTCTGCTACTTTGGGATTAGTTTGTTCTTCTATTTCTAGTTCTTTGAGGTACAAAGTTAGGTTATTTGAAGTTTTCTTCTCTTTTTCTCAATGTAGGCATTTACTTTAAACTTCTCTCTTCTTACTGCTTTTGATATATCATATATATTTTGATATATTTTGCTTTTAAATATTTTTTTAATCTCAAGATATTTTCTGGTTTTTCTTGGGGTGTCTTCTTTGGCTCACTTGTTATTCAAGAGTATGTTGTTTAGGGGCACTTGGGTGTCCAACTCTTGATTTCAGATTAGGTGTTGATGTCAGCATTGTGGGTTCAAGCCCCATGCTAAAAAATAGTTTGAGCTCCCTACTTAAAAAAAAAAAGAAAAAAGAATGTGTTGTTTAACTTCAACATACATGTGTATTTTTCAGTTTTCCTTCTTCCATTAATTTATAGATTTGTTCCGTGTAATCAGAAAATATACCTGGTATGATTTCAATCTTAAAGATATTAAGATATATGTTGTGACCTAATGTACAATCTATCCTGAAGCACTGTTGTATGCACTTGAGAAGAATATGTATTTTGCTGCTGTTGGGTAGAATGTTCTAAATATGTCTATTAAGTCCATGTTGTTTATTGTGTTGTTCAAGTCCTTATTGATCTTCTGTCTCAATGATCTATCCATTATTGGAAGTGAGGTATTGAGATCTACTACTATCATATTGCCTGTTTCTCCCTTCTGTTCTGTCAAAATTTACTTCATAAAGTTGTATGCTCTGATCAGTAAACTTTTGACTTGCATTTGCTTTCATGTTGCTGCTTAGTGCCCCTTTGCTTCAACTTTAAGGATTCTCTTTGTCATTTCTCATAAGGCAGGTCTAATGGTAATGAATTCCATCAGCTTTTGTTTATCAGGAAAATTCTTTATTTATCTTTTTTTTTTTTTTTTTAAGAGAGAGAGAGCATGCGGCAGGGGAGAGGCAGAGACAGAGAGAAGAAGAGAGAGAGAGAATCTTAATCAGGCTTCACATCCAGTGTAGAGCCCAACACAGGGTTTGATTTCATGACCTGAGCCAAAGTCAAGAGTTGATCACTTAACTGATTGAGCCACCTGGGTTTCCCTTCTCCTTCATTTTTAAAGGATAGTTTTGTTGGATATATGGTCCCTTCCCCTCGCCTCCCCCCTCCCCTTTCTTCCTCCCTCTTCTCTTCCAGCCTGCCAGGTTTCTGCTGAGAAATCCATCGAAAGTCTTATGGGGGTCCCCTTATAAATGAAAAGTTACTTCTCTCCTGCTATTTTAAAAAGTCTCTCATTGTTTTCAACTTGCCAAATTGATTATAATGTGTTTTGGTGTGGATTTCTTTGGGTTCAACTTATTGGAGTACAGCTCATGTTGTGGATCTAGAGGTCTATTTCTGTCTCCAGATTTTGGAAATGTTTAGCTATTATATTTCAAATAAACTTCCTACCACTTACTCTCCTTTTCCTTCTGAAACTCCCCTAATGCATTTATTGGTCTGCTTAGACACTTGGGCAATCTTCGGCCTTTCTAGTTGTTCTGATGACTGGGGGAATTTCAAAAGAATTTTCTTCATGTTCACGGAGTCTTTCTCCTGAGTGAGAATTCTGCTGTTGAAACTGTGTGTGTGTGTGTGTGTGTGTGTGTGTGTGTGTAATTATTGTACTCTGTTCCAAAATTTCTTTGGTTCTTTTATTTTTTTTTATTTATTTGAATTTCTCATTTTATGCATTTTATACATTTTAATGCATTGAATTCTTGGTCTCATTGTGCATCTTTAATGATGATTATTTTGAACAGTCAGGTGTTCTTATACTTCTGTTCCTTAGGGCAGTTTTCTGGAGACTTATTTTCTTCCTTTGATTGAGTCATGTTTCCTTGTGTGTTTTGTAAGTCATTGGGATCTGCATCTTTGAAAAAATAGCCACCATTCCCATTCTTTACAGACTGCATTTATACAGAAATAACTCACTAATCAGTCCCACTAGAGATACTGGGGCTTCTGAAACATTTCTTGGTTGGAGGGAGCTTATGACTTCACCTATGACTGCAATTTCTCTATTGGAGAGGTTTCTGGTTTCTTTTTTCAGGAGCTCATAATCTATTCCTTCTAAAGCCCGTGTGTATATCTGCAAGTGCTCTGGTTCCCCAGCAGCAAGCCACCCTCCCCTCCTTGTTTTTAGTGGCCACCAGACATCCAAAATGTGCCAGCTCCCTGTCAGCATCCCAAATCAGACAAGACAGATATTGGTCATGTGGGCAAGCCTTCTCAGAAATAAGACACTGGGTGCATGCTCCATTCCTCTCCCTCTCCTGAAGGAGAAGTCTCTAGTTGTGCTCTTTCTCCTGATCTTGCCCAGTTTGTGCCACCTACAGAAAGCCAACCCAAACTCTTCTTTGTTCTCAACACCCTCAAGCATCCAAATTATGCCAGTTTTATCAGCAGTCTGAATGAGGAAAGACAAAAATCAGTCACTTAGGAGACACTTTAAAAGCTCTACTGCTGGATGCATACTCTTTCTTTGAGGAAGAAATTGTGAGCCAGGGTGTTTGCTCCCACCACTCAGCTGTGCTGGTTTAGGAGACAGGCTGATGCAGATTAAGTGAAATTGCTAGAATTTCCTTTCCTATCATTTTGCTCATATCACTATTGGAATTTATTTTAAAATGTTTAAAAGGAGGGGTACTGGGTGGTTCAGTTAGTTAAGTGATGGACTCTTGATTTCACCTCAGGGCATGACCTCAGGGTTGTGAGATGGAGCCAAGCATGCTGGGCATGGAGCCTGCTTAAGATTCTATCTTTCTCTTCTTCTGCCCCTCCCTTGACACCCCCCTCTAGAGAAAAAAGTGTTTAAAGGGATTGACTTTAAACATTTACCTCTTTAATATTTGCTTATTAAAAATGAGGTTTTAAAAAAATGAGGTTTTATTTTTTGTGGGTTTTTTTTTGGCTCATCCATAAAGATCTTTTGGAAGTAATAATTAATCTACTTTAAAGGGTTAATTATAATATGCAACAAATATATCTTACTATTATAATCTTGTAATTGTATGTTAAGGATTAAGTGATCTTTGCCTAGAATAGGGCCTATGAACTATTATACCTTCAATATGATTGTTTCTGATATTCTCCTCCCAGTTAGGCTCTTTTCTTATCTCTGCATTTATAATTTCCACTTTTTAAGGTCCACATAGAATATTACTCCCTTCTCTGAAGACTTCTTGAGTTTTCCCCAATTGAGAGTAATCTATTTAATCTTTAAGTTTATATCTTGGTTGTTAAGGATAGACATCATATCACCAGAACATAAAATTTCCAAAGACAGGGATTTTGTTTTCCTTACAACCATATTTAAAAGTGCTTAAAATAAAACATGGCATATGGTAGGATGGTAAGTAAAGATTTTTCGAATGAATGAATGAATTCTGAAAAGTGACTTTATCTTACTATGATTCTGATTCACTGTGATTTTTCATCTATGAAGTCAACATAATAATATGTGTTATATATGGTTATGACGAGATCAATGAGTTAATGGACACAAACTACTAATTTAATGTTATCTCCTATTATTATAATTACTTTCCCATTCATGAATGTTTATCATAGTACATAACCTTAGAATGGGTTTGGAAAATAGTTAAACTTCAGAAATATTTTACTATAAGAGGGAATGTACAGGGAAATACAAGACAACTACAAACCAAAATTATAAGTCAATAGACCTGCACTATAATTTTATTTCTGAGAACACTTTATTGACTATCTTCCTGTCTTCACATCTACTATGGATTTTAGCTTAAACCAGTAATGGATTTTAGGAAACTGAGAAATTATAAGCTTTCTGGGTGCAGACATTTTTTGTCATTTTTTAAATAATATGAAATGGAGTTCCACAAAATATTTTACACATACATGTAAATTTATTCTCTGTTTTGGGTCATCTTTTATCTATAACTTTTAAGTGCACACTCATTTGTGTATATATATCCTTTCTCATCAAATCAGACATGGAATTCCTGCTTATATACTTGTTGGTAGTGATATTACCTTCATTTATTGGCTCTCCTTACTTTTTTTATTGCTGTGTTTCATGTTTGAAAAACTCTCTGCTTCTCAGTATACCAAACCAATTTCTAACATTTGTGAGATTTCTGAGCACACAAAATAACAATGAAGAATTAAGTTGGAAGTGTTCCATTGACTCCTTACCTACAAGACTTGATGTTAAAGATATTAAAAAAGAAGAGAAGGGGTGATTTCCTTGATAATTGCTTAAATTTGTTATGGCAAAAGAGTCGGTAGATGACAATGATATTATCCATCATATTCTAGACCATTTTATTTTAATAAAGGGGAAACTGGGGGGAAACTGGAAGAGAAAACACAGCATGGCAAAAGGTTAAGAGGAGCAGAAGGATGTTTTAATTTTACTGTCCTATTCATTTTTATCCTAATGACTCCTCTTCCTAATCCCTACCTCCTGCCAGACAAGTGACTCTGTGGTACTGCACTATGCACATGTATTGGCACTGACTGATGCACATGACAATGCTATACCTATCTGGAAAGCAGCTGTTTATAATTGCCCTCTCACCAGGTAACAGCTAGTGATTTCTGTTTGGGGCAGATATCTTCTACAGTTGATGCACATGGATAGAGCAGTTAACTAGCAACAATAGTAATCATCTTCCACAGTAGGTCAGGGCTGAAACAACAGCCATTGGAAGAAGTGGTAATATATAAGCTGCTGAATCAAGATTTTTATGAATGTCTAACTTCATAAAATGCAAAATAGCCACCACCACCACTACCACCATCATTTCTCAAAATATTCTAGCCTATTCTTTCCAGTGAGAGGTTACTCATCTTTGTTTCTACAGTCAAAATATTCTTAGATATATAAACAGCTATTTAAATAAAACATCAGGCTTGGTAGTGTCAGATGTAACAACAAAATCTCAAAACTGCTATCTTTGTATAGGTATTTAGAATTCATTAAGTTAATAGTAAATTTAAAATTAAAAAGCTTATAGTAGATTAATCTTTTTTTCAAAATTTGCAGATTCTTACCTCGTGGAACAATCCATGTTTTCAAACCAACACTGATGATCTAACCTCTAACTTATATTTAATCTGCTACTGCCCTCATTATTTTGGTTATCCTTTTCACTGTCTATAAAATAATACTTATGTTAAAATACACACATATTTTAGTTATAAATGTAAAAGTGCTTTGCAAACTTTGAGAAAAGGACACTAAGTAAAATAAAAGGTATTTACACTGACTTTTCATGATGTCTCAGTATTAGTGGCTCAAACATATTGATTTTACTTTAAAATTAAAAAAAAAACATATGGTTCCAATCAAAAGACATAATATCTACAGAACAGTGGTGGTACAATTGATGTCAGATTAGGTTGATGATACATTAAAGTTTAAGCAGCAGCAGACTCTAAGTTTGAAGGAATTATCCATTATAAGCTTCCATCTTATTAAATACCTACTTCAGTGACACCTAGCTTTTGAGCAGTTTTAATCTTTCAGACTTATGACTCTAAAAGACTAGACTTTCTGAATCTTCATTGCTATATCCATTCAACTCTGAAAGGCAATCTGAAGAAGTGAAGTTTTTTTTTTTAAGATTTTATTTATTTATTCATGAGGGACAGAGAGAGAGAGAGAGAGAGAGAGAGAGGCAGAGACACAGGTGGAGGGAGAAGCAGGCTCTATGCAAGGAGCCCGATGTGGAACTCAATCTTGGGACTCCAGGATCATGCCCTGGGCCAAAGGCAGATGCTTAACTGCTGAGCCACCCAGGCATCCCTGAATAAGTGAAATTAAAAATAATTGGAATACATGTTTTATGTATTGTATTCTTTTATGATTTTTAGTGATATGAAGAACTTAAAAAAAAACTCATCTTTTTAATTCCTTCAATTAGCACAGCATTGATCCCATATTAATACTATGTTTGACCATAAGTCTTGCTGTGAGTATTCCACAAGCCAAGAGTCAGTATAAAGCCAGACCTGTCATGAACATAACAAATAATTATATGAACTTTTCAGTATTTTATTCACTGTACATTTCTATATCATTAGCCCTTGAGATAACCTTGCAGTAGGTTTCAATGAACTTGATTTGCTTTGAAAATTACAGGAATAAGAAATTGCAGTGCTATTTTTTCAAATAAAATAAGCATGAAAATTACTTCTATGTGAAATATAGATTTTAGAAAAATGCCATTCAATTTGAGTATTCTGAAGTATATGGAATAATCAAGTCTCTGTTTGGGCCTATATCCTTATCCTTGTCTCATAAAAATATACCAGCAAAGCTTCGTTGCAATGACAAAGAAAGAATAGATCTACCTGAATGCTTGATGAAATTTCTGTTTGGAAACAATAACCTGAGGCTATCAAGAAGAAGCTGGAATGTGATTTTTTTCACCTGCTGCTTTTTCTTTCAATCATCACTGGCACATTTCATTTAGAGGGGCAAGTACATTCACATTATTTTGTTTTTGTTTCTCCATTTATATATATATTTTAGTTAGTGAATTATTTGGGGGTTGTACTTTTTAGGGGATCAGAAACAATGACAGTAGAAATGGAGATAATCTGGTTTTTATAGAACATTTCCAATATTTTATTTTCCTATTAGATTTCATACAAAGAAACTTTGTTACTGCATAGATTTTTATTCTACAATCATTTACCCTAACCCAGGTCAGCAACTTAGGCATTATAAACTTAAAGAAAAAAAAAAAGTGATCTGATTAGATTTTCACTTTCAGAATAAAAATATTATATTTATGTGAAAATTTGATTAAAGTATGTAATTAGTCCATATTTAAATAATTTAAAAATGACAGTATGTTACAATAATGATTAGAAAGCAAGTCACAAAAGATCATTTTAATGAATGAATCGATAAAAGGCGAAACTAGAAGAACAAGGCAAAATGACCAATACATGTTTGATAAGAATGTAAGGAGATGTTGCTTACAATTATTAATGATCATTCTGTTGGATTTCAAAGTTCATGGCAAAAATGCTGCCCTGATTAAATAAATACTCAAAAATATTCCTACTGTTACTGTAATATCATAACAATGTAGCAATATTCTCCAGCACTTGTCAACAAATATGTTTTATAACATATAAATGTTTCATATATATGTGTGTATACTAACATATACATAGTTTATTTAATATACAAATTATTTTCAAGAAGTTTTTAAAATTTGTTTGGTTGGTTATTTGTCTATGAAATTAACGGAGACCAAAAATCATTACCCTTTGCAAAATTTTCTTTACTTTAAAATAAGTGGCTGAAAGAAACATTTATTGCTATCATTCTTACATCCCCCTCAATATAAAAGATATAAAATGTATTATTATTTCACTAATGGTACACAAAAGTAAGTAAATAAGGAAGGAATAAGGTGAATAAAAACAGAATACTCAAGTGTTTTTTAAA
Source organism: Vulpes vulpes (assembly GCF_048418805.1). Classification (NCBI taxonomy): domain Eukaryota; kingdom Metazoa; phylum Chordata; class Mammalia; order Carnivora; family Canidae; genus Vulpes; species Vulpes vulpes. The sequence goes on from NW_027325669.1 coordinate 950,854, forward strand.
CTTTTAAAATTTAAGAATATAATTTCACTATTAGTGATCATATAGATATTGCAAAAGTTTTATAACAGTAACCTCCCCCACACACACACACATACACACACACAAACCTCAGGATGCTATCACTCTAATAATACTATTAACATCTTCATTTTTTACTGCATTGCTTTTTGACATGTTAGAGTCATAATGACACAACCATTTTGTATCTATTTCTTTTTCATTTGATAATCATTGGAGTGGTTTTTTACTTTAGTATGTGTAAATAAATTAAGTAGCTTATTGGTTGAATTCATTTCCTTTATAGCTTTCTGACAGAATTGTGATGATTATTTCAATAAGACTGCAATGCATTTGCAGTTTCAGAGAATCAATGTTATTATTCATCTCCTAAGACCAAACTTTCCCTTTGATTAATCACAACATTACATGTAATGCAATGTCTTTTTTTTTAAGTAGCTCCATGCCCAGTGTGGAGCCCAATGTGGGGCTTGAACTCATGACCCTGAGATCAAGACCTAAGCTGAAATCAATTGAGTTAGCCAACTGAGCCATACAGGCACCCCAATACAATGTCTTTTAAAACCCAATGCAGAGTCCATTCTACCATAGGCTTTATAGGCTCAGCTTTGATCCTGAGATGCTTTAGCTCTCTCCAGAGTCAATTCCTCTTTCTGTTCTTCAATATTTGATAAGACAGAAACACTGATATAACACTCTCCCAACAGGTTGTGGATCTGAACACTTTTCATATTTTTTCCAGTCACTGGTAGGTATTTTATATACCATTTTCTCTTTCTTCTGATTATTGGGATGTTAGATTATTTAGATGTTTAGATTATTGGATGTTTAGGTCCCACCCCAAAATTAAAACAACAACAGCAATAGCAAAACTGTACAATACTCTCTTCCAAAAGAATTCATATTTTAATGACTGTCTGGATTGGATTGGAGTTTGTTTTACACTCTCCACACTAATGAGTTTGTATTTGGGTTACTAATATATTTTCTAAACTATGACTTCTGGGCTTACTTGGGAAATCTTAGCAGTGGTGACAGATGAGGGTGCTATTTTTGGCATACTTGATTAGTATTCACTCTTACATCTAAGTGATTTGGATTTTTCACCATACAAAGAAAAATTAATATAGAGACATGTGAGAACACTTCTTGGGTATTCTAAGTGAGTTGGGTAAAATGAGAAATAGCCAGCCTGTTGAATTGGCAGCAACTCTGGTTGTTTCTGCCCAATGGTTTCTGCTTCTTTAAACAATTAAAAGCAATCCGAGCTTTCAAAATTCAATTTCTACTGAAAAATACTGCCCCATCAGTTTTCACTTATGATTTTTGAAATCTCTACCCTTTATAATCTACACACACTATTTTCTACTGGCATTCTTAAGTAAGCAAATCAATAAAATACAAAAAAGAATGTAGAATTAAACATCAAGTGATTTTGCATGATACTCTAATAATGACATGTATTTTACCAAAAGTAAACACAAAATGTAGCTTGATAATTTGGGGGAGGAAAATTATATCTTATTAAGGTTTGATTAAGGTGAAAGGAACACAAGCCTACAAATATTGAAGTAAATGAAATTGTGGAATTTGGTAAAAGGAAGGAAGAGTATCAAGAAAGCAGCCAAACTTGAGAAGCCATCAGTCTGTGTAAGGCCCTTTGGTCTTTCACTTCTACTTCTCTCTTCACATTTACTTCTTCTCTCTGCAGATTATAACCTTGCCTAAAATACTCATATCTAATTTCAAGAGAGGAAATGTTTAAAGTAGACAAAAAAGGGGAAAGGAAAAAAAATTACTATCCAGGCAGTGTTTACCACAGGTTTCCCAAAATAAATGTCATCTGAACTTTCCTTCCTTGCCAACTATTATCCTAGAGCTTGCTAGGCACTTTAATGAATAAAGTGTTGACTTTTTTTTAGTTCTGTAATAAATGCCCAAATTTTAACTACTGTTGAACATCTCTTGTAAAATCAAGACATTATTTATTCTGAATAATTAAAATAATATAGGTCAAATTTGGTGAAATAGGAAGACCCTGAACTTATCTCCCCCTATAGACACACCAAATCTACACCTACCTACAAAGAAATTCCTCCTGAAGAAGAACTGAGGACTGATTAAACAGCTTTTGCACAATTAATGATAGAAGGACCACATAAAGAAGAGAGCAGGAGAAACAGAAACAATGTAATAATGAGAACCCCATTTTTAGTGTGATGACCCGAAATATGAAGGGATATCACAGAGAGGATCTCCCTTGGCTATACCCATTCCAGTTCTAGACATCCTGTGAAGGCAGCCCCAGTGCAGCATTCCATGGGACCCTCTTGGCCCATGCTTGTTCCATCTCTAGTCACCTAGCCAGAGCAGTCCTAGCACAACTGCCTTGGGATCTTCCCATCCCATATCCAATCCAGCAATTCCTAGCATGCTAAAGTATCCAGGCATACATAGTCTACATGTGAGACATTTCTACATAAGACTACTTCTTGAAAACTAGAAGAGGTAGTTGTTCTACCTAATTCATAGAAAGAAAAACAAAGTAAAACAAAATAAGGAGACAAAGGAATATTTCAGATGAAAGACAAGATAAAACACTAGAAAAAACAAAAACGAAAATGAAAACACTAATAAAAGAGATAAGTAATTTACCAGATAAAGAGTACAAAGTAATAGTCATAAATATGCTAACCAAACTCAGAAGAAAAATGGGGAAATACAGTGAAAACTTCAACAAAGTGCCAAAAATATAAGAAAGAACCAATCAGAGATAAGTACAGCAACAGAAATTAAAAAAAAATACACTAGAGGGAAAATAATAGATTAGAAGATACAAAAGAATGGATGAGTGATCTGGAAGACAGAATAGTGGAAATCACCAATCACTTCAGAATCAGAAAAAGACAAAAACAAAAGAATTTAAAAAAAGAAAATAAAGAGAAGGAAGAGGGTACTTGTGTAAGGGACCTCTGAGAACATCAAGCATACCAAAATTCGCATCATAGAGACTCAGAAGGAGAATAGAGAGAAAAAGTGCAGAAACCATTATTTGAAAGAATAATAGCTGAAAAATTCCCTAAATTGGAGAAGGAAACAGATATCTAGGTAAAGGAAGCATAGAATCTCAAACTAGATGAACCCAAAGAGACCTACACCAATGCATATCATAATTAAAATGGTAAAAGGTTAAGATAAATATAAAATGTTAGCAAGAGAAAAACAAATAGTCACATACAGAGAAAACTCCATAAGATAATCTGCTGATTTTTTCAGCAGAAACTTTGCAGACCAAAAGGAGTGGCAGGATATATTTAAAATGCTGAAAGGGAAAATTTTACAAACAGAAATAGTCTACCTGCAAGATTATCATTTAGAATTGAATTGAAGATAATGAGTTTCTCAGAAAAGCAAAAAAACTATAAATACTTCACCATTAAACTGGCTTTACAAGAAATGTAAAGGTGTATTCATTAAGTGGAAAAGAAGAGACTATAACCATAAATAAGATATAGGAAAGAAAAATATTCTCATTGGCAAAGTCAAATATATAATAAAGGCAGTGAGTCGGTCATTTAAAAAGTTAGTATGAGGATTAAAAAATATAGTAAAATCAAGTGTAACTACAATAAGTAGTAAAGTGATACAGAAACTAAAAAACTTAAATTAGGACATAAAAGGGATGCCTGGGTGGCTTAGTGGTTGGACATCTGCCTTCTGCTCAGGGCATGATCCTGGAGTCCCGGGATCGAGTCCCACGTCGGGCTCCCTACATGGAGCCTGCTTCTCCCTCTCCTGGTCTCTGCCTCTCTCTCTCTCTCTCTCTCTCTGTCTCTCTCTCTCTGTCTCTCATGAATAAATAAATAAAATCTTTAAAAAAAAATAGGACATAAAAACATCAAATATGGAGGAACAATAAAAATGTAGTGCTTTTGAACGCATTTGAATTTAAGCAACTAGTGGCTTAAAATAAACTAAACTCATATATATTGACATACCTCATGGTATGTCAAACCTCGCGGTAACTGCAAACCAAAAACCTATGATAAACAAAAAATAAAGAGAAAGTAATACCAAGGCAACAGTGAAGAAAAACACAAACCATAAGAGAAGTGAGCAATAAGGAAAAAAAGCTATAAAAAACAACTAGAAAACAATTAACAAAATGGCAATAAATACATACCTGTCAATAATTACTTGTAATGTAAATGACTAACTGCTTCAATCAAAAGACATAGAATGGCTGAATAAATTAAAAACAAAACAAAACAAGACCCATCTGTATACTACTTACAAGAAATTCACTTCAGATATAAAGACATACACAGATCCAAAGTGAAAGTAGAATGATACCCCATGTAAATAGGGATGAGGGAGCTGGAGTAGCAATACTCCTCTCAGAAAAAAAAAAAAAATATATATATATATCCTTTAAACAAAGGCTGTAACAAAAGACAAAGAAGGACATGGCACTATGATAAAGGCATCAGTCCAAGAAGAGCATATTACATTTGTAAACATTTATGCACCCAACATAAAAGCACCTAAATATAGCACACTGAATATATTTAATAGATATAAAGGGAGAAACTGACAGTAATATAATAATAATAGGGGATTTTAGGACACTGTTTATATCATCCAGACAGAAAATAAATATGGAAACACTGGCCTTAAATGATCATTAGATTACATGGACTTAATAACAGAACCTTTCATCCAAAAACTTCAAAATACATATTTTTTAAGTGCACATGGAATGTTCTCTAGAACATAACATATGTTAGGCCACAAAACATATCTCAACAAATTTAAAAAGAACTGAAATAATATCAAGCATCTTTTCCAACCACAACAATATAAAACTAGCAATCAAGTACAAGAAGAAAACTGGGGAAAAAAACCCACAAACACATGAAAACAAATAATATATGACTGAACAACCAATGAGCCAATGAAGAATTCAAAGAGGAAGTTAAAAAAATAAGTTGAGACAAATGACAACATAAACAGAACTTTCTGAATTTGTGCAATATAGCAAAAGCAGTTCTAAGAGGGAAATTGATTGCCTACCTTAAGAAATAAGAAAAAATAAATAAATAAAAATAAGGAAAATCCCAAATAAACTGTGTAACCTTTTATCTAAAGGCACTAGAAAAAGAACAAAGCTGAAAGTTAGTAGAAGAAAAGTACTATACATCAAAGTTAAAATAAACAAAATAGGAACTTTAAAAAAAAGGAAAGATCAAAGAAACTAAGAGCTGGTTCTTGGAAAAGATAAAAAAATTAATAACCTACAGTCAGATTCATTAAGGAAAAAAGTAGAGGACCCAAATAAATAAAATGAGAAATGAAGGTGAAGTTACAATTGACTCAACAAATATAAAAGGATCATAAGAGATTACTACAAACTGTCACACACCAACAAGTTGGAAAACCTAAGAAGAAATGTATAAATTCTAGAAATGTTCAATATCCAACCCCAAATCACAAAGAAACAGAAAATCTGAACAAACAGATTATGAGTAATGAAACTGAATCAAACACTTTAAAACTCTAGGAAAACAAAAGTCTAGGACAGAATGGCTTGACAGGTGAAATCTATCAAACATTTGGTACCTGACTTTCTAAGATTGTTTTTTAAAAAATGAAGAGGAAGGAATGCTTCCAAACTTATTATACAAAGCCAGCATAACCTGGATACAAAACCAGACAGATACCCCCCCACACACACACATGCACACAATTATAGGCCCATATTCCTGATGAACAAAGGTGCAAAGGTCTTCAAAACAACGTTAGCAAATTGATTCAGATATACATTAAAGAGTGCATACAGCACAATTAAATAGGATCATTCCAGGGATTCAAGTATGGTACCATGTCTGCCAATCAATCAATGTGATACTTACATTAATACAACAAAGGATCAAAATTATCTGATCATTTGAAAAGATAAATAAAAAGCATTTAGCAAAATTCACCATCCATTTATGATAAAAACTCTCCACACAGTGGGTACAGAAGAAATGTACCTCAACAGAAAAAGACCTTATATGGCAAAACCATAGCTAGTATCATTGTCAATTGTGAAAATGTGAAAGCTTTTCATCAAAGATCTGTAATAAGACAAGGATGCCCCTTATCACCACTTTTATTTGATATAGTATTTGAAGTCATAGACACAACAATTAAAGAAAAAAACATACAAAATGGAAAGGAAGAAGTAAAACTATCACTATTCACAGGTGACCTGATAATATATATACAAATCCCTAAAGACTCTAGGAAGAGACCATTAAAACTAATTTGTGAATTCAGTCAAGAAGTAGGATACAAAATTAGCATATAGAAGGTTCAGTTTCTCTACATTGATAATGAACTATTAGAATGAAAAATTACATGTAAAATTATATCAAAGAGAATAAAATACCTAAAAATAAATTTAACCAACCAAAGACCTGTACACTGAAAAGTATAAGACACTGATGAAAAGAATTGAAGATAACACATACACAAAATGGAAAGATGCACGGTACTCAGAGGTTGGAAGAATTAATAATATAATTAATAAATTTTCCTTACTACCCAATACAATCTAGATGTTAAATGCAATCCCCATCAAAATATTGATTACATTTTTTCATATATTTAGAACAAAGCTTCATAAAATTTGCATTGTACTACAAACGACTGCAAATAGCCAAAGCAATTGAGAAAAAATGAAGCTGAGAATATCACATTGCCTAGTTTTAAATTATAGTACAAAGCTGTAGTAATCAAAACTGGATAGTGCTGGCATGAAAAAAGACACAAAGAACAACAGAATAAAGAGCCCAGAAATAAACCCATATGTATATATATATGACAAAGGAAGCAAGAATACTAAATGAGAAAAAAACACAGTCTCTTCAATTAATGGTGTTGGGAAAACTCAACTGCTACTTGCAAAAGAATGAAACTGGATCACTGTCTTACACTATATATTAAGATAAATTCAAATGGATTAAAAATTTAAATATAAGACTTGAAGACTACACAAAAATTCTTTGAATAAACATAGGCAGTAAGTTCCTTCATCTTGGACTTAGCAATTTTTTTTTGAAGCTAGTTTTCACAGGCAAGGGTAACAAAAGCTAAAATAAACAAACGGGATCATATCAAACCAAAAAGGCTGAAGAAAATCATCAACAAAACAAAAAGGCAATCTATTGAATAGTACAATGCATGATGTATTTTCACATCATATATCTAAGGGATTAATATCCAGAATACAAAAAGAACTTATATACTTTAATATTTTAAAAAATCAAAAACATAAGCAGAACACTGGAATAGACATTATTCCAAGAACACATACAGATGGCTAACAGTCACTTGAAAGGATACTCAACATCATCTCTCAACAGTGAAATGCAAATCAAACCATGAGATATCACCTCACACCAGTCGGTCTGGTCATTATTAAGAAAAACAAAAAAATAGCCATGTTGGCAAGGATGTGGAAAAAAGGGAATCCTAGTACACTGATGGTGGAAATGTAAATTGGTGCAAGGTATAAAAAAACAGAATGGAGTTTCCTCAAAAAATTAAAAATAGAATTACCATATGATCCATAAATTTCATTTCTAGGTATTTATCCAAGAAAAGCACCAATTTGAATAGATATTTGCTTCCCTATGTTCACTACAGAATTATTTACAGTAGCCAGGGTCTGAATACAGCTTACATATCGGCTGATGAATAAATAAAGAACACGTGACATATATGAAGACAGAACATTACACAATGGAATACTACCCATAAAACTGAATGAAATCTCTCCATTTGTGACAACACATCTGCACCTGGAGGGTATCAAGCTAAGTGAAATAAATTAGACAGTAATAGACAAATACTGTGTGATTTTACATATACGTTGACTCTAACAAAGCAAAACAAATCATCAAAATAAAACAGAAACAGACTCGTAGGCACATAAAACAAACTGTTGGCTACCAAAGAGGGAGTGGTTGAGGAGCCAGGTGAAATACGTGAAGGGAATTAAGAGGTACAAACTTTTAGGAACAAAATAAATAATCGTGTATTCTGGGAGAGAAGTTTGAAGAAACTATAGCTGATGGCAGAAAAACTCAGACTGTCTGCAACTTCACAGACGGCTCATTGGTTCAACATCAGGAATGGGATGGGAAGGAAAGCACAATAACAAGAAAGTTGGAAGATGGGAAATTGGTGGTGGAATGCGTCATGAACAATGTCACCTGTACGCGGATCTATGAAAAAGTAGAGTAAAACTTCCATCATCATTTTGGACAGGAATTAGCTGTGAGGATGAACAAGCTCAGTTCAATGAGCAAATCTCCATACTGCTTTTTTTTCATTACTGTGTTCAATTATTTTTACCACAAACATTTTACATGCAACTATTTCAAAGTGTTGATTTAATTAGGAACATTCCTTTGGTTAGTAAATAAATGTGTTTGTGCTAAAAAAAAAAAAAAGTCATTGGGATGTAAAGGACAGCATAGGGAATATAGTTAATAATATTGTAATAATGTTATATGGTGATAAATAGTAACTAGACTTATCACAGGGATCATTCCAAAATGTATAAAAATATAAAATAAATATAATGCACACCTGAAAGTAATAAAATATTATATGCCAATTATACTGAACAAATAATTAAAACAATCTAAAATAAGATGAGACATTTAATTTTAAAACAATTAATGGGCTCTAACAAATTTAAGGTAATTAATTATCAAATACCAGTCAGAGCCATTAGGGATATTACACTATATTTCACTGAATCTTATAAAATGACTTATATATACATCTTGTATAAATTGGACAAGAAAATACATGCAAATATCAAGCTTTCAAATACCTAATATTTAATGATAGTTAGTATTAATTTTTCTAACCCATGAAACTGGAATGTGCTATTTATTTGGGCCTTCAATTTCTTTCAATAATGTGTAAATTTGAGTGTACAAGTCTTTCACATCTTTCATTAAATGTATTCAATAAAATACCTTATTTTTAAGTTGTATTTACTAAACTGTTTTCTTAATTTCATTTTTAATATATTCTTTCCAGTATATAGAGATAAAATTGATTTTTATAAATTGATCTTGAATCCCACTTGCTGAACTCACCTATAAGTTATAAAAGGATTCCCCTATGTTCAGAGAACATGCTTTGGAGGATTTCAATCGTTTTTAACTTATTGAGGCCTGTTTTCTGACTAGCATATACTCTATTTTGGAATACATCTGTGCTTGGGAAGATTGTGTATTCTGCTGCTGTTAGGTGAAATGTTCTATAGATAAATTTAGTTGATTAGTTGTGTTGTTCAGGTATTCTGATTCCTTGTTGATTTCCGCCCAATTGTTCTAGGCATTTTTGAGAACAGTGTATTAAAATCTCCAACTATTATTATTGAATTTTCCCTTTGGCCAGTTTTTGTTAAGTATAAGATAGTTGGTTAATATTTAATTCTCAGCATTTTGAATAGGTCATTCTACGGCTTGCTGGCCTCTATTGTTTCTCATAATTCAGCTATTATTTTGTTGAGGTTCTCTTTTATGTGATGAGAGGTTTTGCTTTTCCTGCATTCAAGATATTCTCTCTATCTGGCTTTCAACATTTCGACTATGATGTGTCCGGGTCAGAATTGCCTTGCACATAATTCTACTTAAAATGTATTATCAAGTTTGCTGATTCTTGCATCTGCCAGTTCAAATCCATACTTGAACCCCCCTAGGGAATTTTAAGTTTTGGTTTTTGTACTTTTCAATCCAGATTTCCTTTTTTTTATAATAAATTTATTTTTTATTGGTGTTCAATTTACCAACATACAGAATAGAACCCAGTGCTCATCCCGCTAGGTGCCCCCCTCAGTGCCCATCACCCATTCACCCCCACCCCCTACCCTCCTCCCCTTCCACCACCCCTAGTTCGTTTCCCAGAGTTAGGAGTCTTTATGTTCTGTCTCCCTTTCTGATATTTCCCACACATTTCTTCTCCCTTCCCTTATATTCCCTTTCACTATTATTTATTATGCTGAGTGAAGTAAGTCAATCAGAGAAAGACAATCCAGATTTTCTATTTGGTTCTTTTTAATAATTCAATTTCTTTATTTATATTCTCCATTTCATGAGGCATTGTCATCATGCCTTCCTTTAATTCTTTAAGCATTGTTTCCTTTATGTCATTAAGTATACTTAGGATAGCTGTCTTGAATTCTATGCCTCTGGTGCACCATCTAGACTCTTTCAAGAGCAGTTTTGATTGTGGGGTGTGTGTGTGTGTGTGTGTGTGTGTGTGTGTGTGTGTGACGTTTTCCTATTTCTTAGAATATCTCAAAATTTGTTTTGGCTGAAAAACAGACATTTTAGGTATTATAAAAATTCTGCATACTAATCCCAACCGGTGGTTATTGCTGTGTTTGACTTGTACATTTGTCTGTTCAGTGACTTGGCTGATTTCTGCACTCTGTCCCTGTAGTATGCAACCTTTGATGTTCCTGTTCAGGTTCTCTGGCTACCTAAGGGTTACTCCTACGTCAGGACAAGATATTTATTGGTCAAAAATCTGCTTTATTCCCTCCTGGCAGTAAGATTTTTACACTTTATCATTGGATATGTGTTATTGGCTTAGAGCTGCTTTCACAGGTCACAGAGTATTTCCTCCCACATTCATCCAGGGACTAGTAGCTTGGGAATTTCTTCTCCAATCACTCCTGAGAGGGTGCATTATAGGGCAGGCACAGTCTTAGAGACTGCTAAGGAGGATTGTGATTTTATTTTTAAGGCTGACTTCCATGGATTTGCCCCTGGGTCACAGTAGTTTTTTGTTCAGTTAGTGTTTGGCCAGAGGTTGTGTTTAAGCCTCTTGTGGCAGAAAAGCATCCACCCTGTAATAGTGGATCTGTGTGTGGCTTTGATAATACTTCCAAGTCCGGCTTTGATTACTCCTGAGTGTAATTCATGAGGTCAGCCTAATGCATATGCACAGACTTCCCAACCTCCAAAACTGACTATTTTCATAGGAGGGCTTTTTATTCTATCTCTTTACCTGACTCTATTAAACTTCTGGCTGTTCTGTTGTTCTGCATGGAGCTGTAAACTTCCGCTTAATAACTATCAGGTCTCCATTTTTTCCCCAGATGATGAGAACTTTTAAGACATATTTTCTTAGTAAGTTACAAATATGCAATACAGTATTATTAACTATAGTAACCATACAGGATATCACAACCCCGTGACTTACTTTAGGACCCCTTTAGCCATGCCAGATATCCCCTAATCCTCGCCCCACCTCTGACAACCACCAATCTGTTTCCTATATCTATACATTGTATTTGTTTTTTAAATTCCACATGCAGGGAAGCCCAGATGGATCAGTGGTTTAGTGCTGCCTTCAGCCCAGGCCATGATCCTGGAGTCCTGGGATCGAGTCCCATGTCGGGCTCCTGCATGGAGCCTGCTTTTCTCCCTCTGCCTGTGTCTCTGCCTCTCTCTCTCTCTCTCTCTCTCTCTCTCTGTCTCATGATTAAATAAATAAAATCTTAAAAAAAAAATTCCACATGTAAGCGAGATCATGTGATACCTGTCTTTCTCTGACTATTTCACTTAGCATAATGCCCTCAAGGTCCATCCATGTTGTTGCAAATGGCAAGATTTCTTTTCTTTTCTTTTTTCTTTTTTTTTAATGGCCAAACATACACAGACACACAGAAATCCCACATCTTTAGTCATTCATCGACTGACACTTAGATTGCTTCCATGTCCTGGCTACTATACTCCATTGTCCTTGACAGATTCCTTAGGCATGGAATTCTCTTCACTCTGTCCCCAAAACTGTCAATCCCGTTCAGTGGAGCTCCAGATCTCATCCTGTGACCTTCTTTCCCCTTTTCCAGACTGCCACCCCCACCAAAATCACTTCACTGGTGCTAGGGATGGGGGCTTTACTTTTCACTGTAATCCTTGTTCTATGAGTGGGTACAGGGAACAGGGTGGTTGGCATACCATGGTTTTGGCCTAGCCTGCCTGGTTTAGTACTCCCACCCTATGAATAAGCTGGGGTAGGGAGATAAGACCTTCAATATACTTGGCCTGATGTACCTGCAATAGAGCTGCTGTGCTATGAGTGGGGGCTACGTAGAGGTAAAAAAAGACCTGGCCCTCCTGTCCATATGTGCCTGTAATGAAGCTTTTGCTACATTTCCTGTGTCGGACACTGGCAGCCTACCCCTCCTGGGTAAAATTATGGTCCTAGACTGGAAGATGAAAAGAGAAGGAACTCCCATCTTCTTGACTGCACATGTCTGGAATACAACCTCCATAGCATGGATCTAAAAGGATGGGAAGGATGATGGTAAGAAAATGGGACAAGGGGAAAAAAGGTCACAGGATGAGGAGATCTGGAGCTCCACTGAACAGGATTGACATTTTTTGGAACAGAGTGAGGAGAATTCCATGCCTAAGGAATTTGTCAAGGACAATGGAGTACAGTGTCCAGCACATGGAAACAACCTAAGTGTCTATCAATCGATGAATGACTAAAGATGCGGGATTTGTGTATGTGCTTAAATGCCACGGCCTCTTGCTGTTCTTTCAGTGACTTAGATTTTCACGAATGAATATTTCTTCATTTGCTTAACACTGTTAGGACAATTTCCAGAGACTTTCAGTGACTGGATTTTTAAGAATAATTCCTATCTCTTAAATTACTATTTTCCTGGGAAGAGGATCTGTCTAGTTCTTTCAGAAGTCCTCCCTTCCCTAAGTGTTTTTTTTTTTTTTAATTGACTGCATTTTTATTATTTTACTTGAATTGTGAAACTACCTTGACAATTAGTAGTAGATATATTTACTGTATGGAATAAGTTCCTAATTAGATTTTGCAAGTAAATAGTTTAGTTTTTAAAGAACACTTGGGCTCACAAATAGAAAAAAAGCAAGCCATTTCTACTGGCAGTATTTCATATTGAATAATTTACATTAGTAACTAAAGCTACACACATAGTTCTTATCAGAACATGGCATCTGTCTCTTCAGACAATGAAAAGCACCTTTTGGATGAGGATAATATATTGTGCTGCATCACTGGGTTTCTCATCTTGGCACTTCTGTAAATCTAATTATGAGATATATGCAGCACTTGCTAACTCCCATTAATGGAAATGGATGCATCAGTGACCCCCATTTTACTGAGTCTAAATAAACTAATACTCTATCTCTAAAGCACACCCAAGCTATTTAAACCTTTCTCCTCTGGCTAAGCATAAGAACAGTAAATTATCATAAATCAAAGTTCACTGATGTATATATGACAATAGAAGCAAATTATTAATGTATGAATATTTTCATTCTTTCTCTCCCCCCCCCCCACATCTCTTTCTGCTAAAGAAGGCTTGTAAAAGCATTTATGTCAGGGAGTTTTACATTTCAGAATCAAGAGAAATTGTTGGACTGGTGGGCAAAGGACCAGTGGCTAGGGGAGGGAACGGAGTTTTCAGGGGAATTTTGAAAAAACTAATGAGGGACTGACTAGCTGTTTGAATTGGAGAAGAGGAATGATGAGAAAAGAGAGTAAAAATATAAACTGATCCTATGGCTTAAAAATTTGTCATGGTTATATGAGAATTATATATAAAGAACTTTAATTGTTTTGAAATTGCTGTTTGGTCAACAGAGTGTTATTTATTTGACTTTAATTTTATTCTTACTCTGAATCATTTTAGTCATTGCTTTTAACATATTTCCAAATATAAAGATTTTTTTCAAATATAAAGATTTAATGCAAATTGTTATTAATAATGAGTTTAATTTAAGAAAATCATATTAAGGGAAACACCTTACAGCCCCAGTATATTTCAGACTACATTGGCGGTGAGAACTGTTATGAGAAACAAAATCAGCATTGTCTTTTTAGCATCTTAAGTCAATCTTTGCTCCTTTACAGTCACAGTATTTTTGAGCAAAAGGGAGAAGGGAATGTACCCCACGTCAAGCACACTAAAAATACTAAAAAGTCCCTGTCTATTTTTATATGTAAACTATATGGATGGTTGACTATTTAGACTTTACATTAAGTGTGCTTAATAAGTTTGCATTAAAATGCAAGTAATTATTTACATATTATAGAGTATTCTGTGACTTTTATATATCATGCATAAAATTCTCACCATAGGGATTCTGGGTGGCAGGGGTGCATTGATTGTATAACATTTGGAAATGAAGCATCTAAATTAAGCTATTTCCCACAGCATCTAGATATTTCTCAATTAACATTTAAATGTAAATTTTTCATCTTAAGCTTGGCAACTTCTTTCTCTGTATATGGTGAGTATCGTGGAGGGTTTAGCTAGATCAAGACAACTGATGTTTTTGGTCAACACTAGAGCCCCTTCATCTGTTTCCACAGTATCTTTTGCATATCTGTTTCACTGCAGAATACTTGTGTGCGTGTGTGTGTGTGTGTGTGTGTGTGTATTGCGTGCATGTGTGTCTAGAACACAGCAACCACCCAGGATGTTAAAGGAATAAATGAGTAAATGAATAAATGAATACTTGAATAATTCTAACTAGATTATGTACTATTTACCCGCAGGTCCAGAGTTAATATACAAATGCCTGCTACTTGTTAGAATGACCTTCATGCTTTCTGTTTCCTTCAGTCTTTCTGTGGGAGTATTCTAGAGTATAGCCATGGGTTTGGGAAGATCAGCTGGAAGAGGAGTAGGTGATGTCTTTTGTAGGGCACAGGTTCAACATTTAGTACAGAATAATAATATGGGGTTCAACCAGGGACACAGAAACCTCCAAAATAAGAGATAAGATCTATCCTGGGCTGAGAACCAGAAGAAGCAGCCAGATCATTATGAGAGGTCAGGACTACACACAAATGAAAGCCAAGAAGTGAAATCAAGCTTTAAAAAAAAAAAAAAAAAAAAAAAAGGAAGAGGCATTTAGAGTAACAGGGACTAGATCTAGTCCTAGAGTACAATTAAACTGAGGAACTAAGAGTTTAGTTACACAGACAAGCAAAGGGCTGAGTCAAGAACTTTTGTACACATATTTCATGTCTTAGAGAGACCATATTGTAGGATGAAAGAGAATTTAAAAAGGCCTTGAATTTGTGCTAGTAGCATTCAATCTTTTATGTTGAATTGTATGAGCAAAATAGTATTTTTATAATGTTTGAAAGCAGGAAATTTAGAATTGTGACCATTTAATATAATCTTTATAAAATTCTATAAACCTGAAAAAACTAACCCAAACAACAAAATAATCTAATTTTAAAATATTATTATTTATAATTGTTTTACATTAAGAAAGTAGATTTCTTCTTACAACTTCACTATTTTGGCTGTGAAATAATTTATTAAGTGCTACACACAGACATATTAAATTTTAAAAAGTACATGTGCTTTAGTACAAACCTTCCATATTATTTTTTTTCCTTTATTAGTTTTCTTACATGTTTACCAAAGCAACAAAAAGGAAGCTTTAAGCCCCCTGTTTCTGAAGTGAAATTAGTTCACTTAAAACTTTGGCAGATATCCTCATGATTCTGTTTTAGAACTAAAAGCAATAAATATAATAGAAGCAAATTAATCACTTTAAAAGTAATCAATTTAAAATAATTTTATATAAGAATTTACTTAATGACAAGTAACACCACAACTATAGCTCTGTATAATTATATATTTTTCTCTAATTATTCAGTAACTGCCTGGCTTACTCTTAAATCAATGTCCATGTTCAATAGGTCAATAGAAATGTGTACAATTTGTTGCTCAAACTCAGATCACAATATAGGGAGAGTTAATCAGTGCAAGGAGTTGCCAGTTAATTAAGCTCTTTTTTTCTATGTTCAGTCTTCTAGAAAACAAAACAAAACTAAACAAAACACAGGAAATGCATGATTCAAAGGGATAAAAAAGAAAAAATAAAACCTTGGTGTATAGTACTAAATATCAAAAATAAATCCACATAATAAAGAATGACTTAAAAAAAAAAAAGGAAGTCTGAGTAAATAAAGAAGCTTGATGACAAATCTTAATCTCTTTCTTGAATCCAAATGTGTCCAGAGATATCTAAAAATCATTCTGTGGGAGTTTTTGCTTTTATAAAACAAATGAGTTAACTGAGGCTGCAGTTTTATGACAATGTAAATGAAACTTGCTAGAAGTAAAAAAACAGGATATGATCTTAGATCACTGATTCCTTGGGTCTTTAAACTGTCTAGTGATTTAGTCTGAACTTCCATATCTCCTTACTCAAGTTCTAGAGCTGCCATCTTTAAAAACTTTCAACCTAACTAATGATAATAAGACTAACTTTTCTAGGCTCAGTTTCCCTACATCAGAGGCCAAGGTTGTATTTCTTGTTGTGTGACAAGCTTAAGAAGGTTAATAAGAAAGATTTGAGGTCATCCAGGATTTCCTACACCCAGCCTCACAGATTTGGAGGACAGCCATGATGAAAGCAAAGGAAGAGATAATGGCACTAAAAAGAAATCAAGGTACTGCCTTGACTTCTCCATATGGAACACATGCTAGTCACACACTTCTTAGCCAACAACATGTTAACAGGGAGAGGAACAATTTCAATCATCCTTTGTTTGCAGAGCATGTTGAAAATCAGAGGTCCCTAAACATATAATATTTGTCCCCGAAACCCATCCCTATGGCATGGGAATCTTTGGTACCAGTTTACAATAGGCCAAAGCTAGATTAGTGGCTTTAGCACAGCTACACAATGACAAGGTAGGCTCTCCACCTAGCCAGTTCCTCCTGTTCCTGAGTTAAGGAAACACCTGTTTGTCATTATTGGCTTTCCACCTGATTGCTACAGAATGTCAGGTAACTTCAAAGTACAGTCAAACCTCAAATATCAGGAGACCAACTAATCAGGGTCTTAGCTTTTCTAAAAATATTTCTCTGCTTTATATTTTAAAAGAATAAGACAAATAAGTTCAAAAAAAGCGCACTTCAGCAACTTTGGTTTAAAAAGTAGCCCAATGCCTAATCATTCCTAGCCTTTACACAGTATATATCTGCAATCTTCTATAATGGGAGCTGATGCACAGAATAATTAACCTGAGACACTTCAAGAGAATCAGTTAACAAGGGGAGAGTCACTTTTAGCAGTGCAGTCTAATTATGAAAACAGGGACATTGAACATTACAGTCTAGAAAGATTTTCAATAATGCAAGTTGAAACAAAAGTGACTTTTTTTAAGTTAACTGCGTTAACCAGAGAAATCAATTTGTCAGAGCATCCAATTCCTGTTAAGCAAGGTTTTCAATTAGTTTCTATGACATTTAATCCATAAATTTTATCTAAGCATAAGTAAAAATGATAGTCCCAAAGAGCTCTTAAAACATCATCTAGGAGCAATTATCTATCCTACCTTTGCAGGTACATGGGAGTCTGTCCAAATTTTGAAAATCTTTGGAGAAAGACGTTGCAAAATCCTCTATTAGGTTATTGCTTCTAATGAGAACTTCCACAGAAAGCATGGAAATGCTTTTCCTTTCCTATTTTCAAATTGTACCCTTTATAAAAATGAGAATAAAAAATTGACAGCTATGCTGTACAATATATACTTTAAATAAAGCCATATGTGGAAAAGTATATATTTCATAAATATGCCACACAGCTATCAAAATACACTTACAAGAGACTAAGATGGTTTTTCATATATCTTGCTTTTTTCAAAAGATTTATTTATATAGCATTGTAGATAAAATTAAAGAATGAAAATTCTTGGTCAGAAAAATGGAAATAAAAATCTTACTGTTTTCTGAAAGTTCTGTATGTGTAATCTTTATTCATTAAAAAGTTTTAATCCTCATATTTTTATAGGATATTTTAGGCCTTTTAAGCAGCTATGAATTTTGAAAGCTACCCAAGTTACCAAACAAAGCTGCTAAATTTTCCTTAGAGCGATACGCTTACTACAGAACCTTTGTTAATGAAGATTTGTGGCTTTAAATGACATATCTCAGATAACATTTACATGGTAATTGACAAAACTATGTGAAATCATCTTATCCTTAATTTTAACAGCCATTATATGTTGTTGGTTAAATCAAGTAATGCATTACTTGCTAAGATGTTCTACCCCTCTCCCCCAAGATGGAAGGATAAACAGAAATGTTTTAAAACTAATCTATAAAGTGCATTTTTGTTTGATTGTCACATGAACCACACCTTTACATAGAACATTTGTGACATTTTCCAGCATATAATTTCAATTACAATGCTGTGACTACTGAAATTGGCATTTGAGAAGTTGCATGTAAATGTGAATAACTTTTGGAGCACTCAAATATATTTAAATATTTTACTGCAAGAGAAAAATTTCCTTGGAATTGGTGTTTGATGAAGCTTAAGTGACTTTCTCAAATGTTACACCTCTTGTACCTGATTCCATATGCATTTGGTTTCTCCTTCTCCCCAATCCTTCCCTAACTCTACTTTGCCCTCCCTAGGTACAGAAGTCAGAAACAATAGTGATCCTTCTGATCTAGGTATATGAAGAAGATAAGACAGCTGTAACAGAGGAAAAAAAGTTAACTTAGGTAAACAGACCTGTATCAATTCTGAAATATCACATACATGGAATCAATTTTGGCCAAAAACATGTATTTTTTTTTCAAGTGAAACAAGAGTATTAATATTTGCTAATAAGCTATGGACAGATGTACACTCTTTTCTCTGGAAATACGTTTTTTTTTTTTCTTTCTTTTTCTTTTTCTTTTTTTTTTTTTTAGTTTAAACTAGTATTTCTCAAATGTACTACAGAAGTTTGGGACCAAATAATTCTTTGTTGTCATGGTTGTTTTATAATATTGTAAGATGTTAGCTAGTATTCCTGGCATTGATTCACCACATGCCAATTTCATCTTCTCAAACATGACAACCAAAAATATTTCCAGATATCGCCAAATATTCTCTATGTAGCAAAATCACCCAGTTGAGTATCACTGGTTTAAACAGCTATATTTAGATTCAAATGTATTCATTTTTAAAAGGTGAGGGGAAGGAACTCAAATGCATGCCTTTTTATTTTTATTTTTTTAATGCATTCCTTTTTAAAAGAAGAAAGGTAGGAAGACAAAAGAAGGAGGGAAAGGGGAAGGAAATGGAGGGAACATAGAGAGAGGAGAGGAGAGGGAAGACAGAGAGGCAGCCCCAAAGAGAAAAATCTTACCACCAAGTATACTGTATATACTTTTTGTCTACTGTTTTTATTTTTATCAGTTCTTGATTAACACATTTAATTAGTTCCGATACTCAATAAGTTAGTCAATTGAAGCACAGGTTCTACGGTCCAGCTAAGGATCAAATTTCAGTTCTGGCATATATCAGTTTTGTAATTCTTTAATTTGGGGAAATATATTTAACCCTTCTAATCCTCAGCTTCCTCATTTGCAGGCATATTTGTACATAGTTTCTGCGGTTATAAATAAGTTAATGCATACAAAGTACTTGGAGAGTAAACTCAAAACTGTTTCCTACATATACATCATCAACTTCATCACTAATGAATCAGAATCTTAATTTGAAAAATGAATTTTGTATTTTTAAAATAAATATAATTAGGGAGAATATGAAAATGATTAAATGTGTCTCCCAGTATCATTAAGAATAAGAATTCTTTAAGAGACCCATATTTAATTTAGCGGTTTAAGAGCAAGTATCCATGTAAGTAAATCTTGATTTACATTGAATTGATTTGGTGGGCTGGATAGTGCAAAAAATTAATTGGGCCTACTTTTCTAGAAAAATAATTTTGAAAGCCAACCTTTTTTTTTTTTTCTTGACATATATGGTATATTTATTAACTCTAGGACTCAGCCCTCAAACTAGACTTCTTTTAGCAGTGAAGTTAATCGTTTAGGTTAAAAGTACTTAAGTGTTTATAAACTATTCCATATTTCAACAAAACATGTTCCTCAGAATGGTTTAAAATTGTTTTAACACCCTGTTTACTTGGTCCTCATAATCAATGCAAGTGCATTTCTAAACTAAATAATCTAACTACTCTCCAGAAAGAATCTCATACTTGCAGAGCATACACTAATTGTGTGCATATTTGAAACATTAACCCATCTGTGCATTCTTTAAACAGGATACAATCTATAAATGTTAAATCCAAGCAATCTTTATCGATAAAGTGCTCAAATTTATACTCTTACTGAACCAGTAGCATCATTGGGAATCATTATTTTTACTTGGAGTGGACACTCCAAGTAAATATTTAATTAAATATTAAATATTTAATTAAATATTTAATTAAATATTTAATTAAATATTAAATTTAATATTTAAATTACAAAATAATCCACACTAATAATGGTAAATGTAAAGCTGCCTAAGTAATTATATAGATATCAATATACAAATTAATTCAGAAAATAGGTGTTGAATGTCTACTATATGTTTGTACCATAGGCATTTATGGATAATACACTGAATAAAAATAACTGCCCTGTGGAATTTACCTACATACTTACATCTAATAGGTGAATTATCTATTTTATTTTCCCAATAAAATGAATTATAAGCTATGAAAAGGATGGACATAAAGAAAAGGTATTCTTTTTATAAATATACATACTTGAGACCTCTTAGTATTTTATGTCTGATTTAAATATATATATATATCCTGAAACTTTGTCAAAAGAGATTTTTCATCAGAGTACTTTGCCAAAATTAATTTTGAAACAGCTCAATAAATTCCAAATTCCAAAGCAATCTCAAATAAAATTGTCACAGAGATGGCAGGAAAACAAAGGCAATAAACTCAATTTTCCTTAGTGACTCTTGGGTAAATTAACCAAGTTAAATTGAAACATTTACCTTTCATTCATTCCTTTTATGAGTATTTATTAAATTTTCTTTGGGAGTATTTTACATAGTGGCCATGGGAAAATAAAAAATGTTTTTGCCCATAACTATGTACCTAATTTCCATAATGTGAGGCTGTACAAAGTTAAAAAAAGGAAAAAAAAGAAAAAAAAGGTGGATTCACTTGGAATACGTAAGATAACTACAACATTCTTCAGCAATTTAAATTAAGGAGGCTAGAAATAAAGAGCAAGAATTATAAAACAACACAACTGGATACATCTCCAAATTGACAAGTATACAAATAAAAATGCCTCTAATTCTAACACAAGCCCAAGAATGAGCATCCTCCAAGTTTTGGAACAAATAATATAGTACTAGGAAGCCTGTGTCTAACACAAAATATAGATAATGCCTGTTGCGAGGCATTGTTTTTAAACGAAATTTCTCGTATTTTCTTGGAGATATGATAGAGTATATTTGCTATTGATTAGTTTATAAGTACATAAACTCATCATTCCATCAACTTGATCAAGTCCCTCAATGCTTAATACTACACTGTTTTCTCTAAACTCCAGGCAAGTGCTAGATGCTAGATGCATTTTCATTAGCACAATTTTTTCAAAAAAAAAAAAAAAAAAAAAGAAAAGAAAAAAGAAAAAAAAAAGCAATACGGTGTCTATTACATGGCAAACATGGGCTCTTTGAATGAGACCAAGATGTCTCTAATCCTTCCCATGAAAGTTTTCCAGGTTTTTGCAATGTTGTCTGTTATATTTGTCAGCACTCTCGAAACTACTCGCCTCTCTATAGCTATCCATCAGTCACCTCTGGATGATAAATCTAATTTTTTGGAACCATACCATTGAATATTTGAGGTTCTCCCAGGAGGTAACTTCCTTCTTCCTAAGTAGCCTAATTTTCCTATCCCACTTTCTTATATCTCTTGGATATAACCATCCTTACCACTTTTGTAATTCCTAGATGTTACCACTGAATGATTACATTATTTCACAGATGATCTATTTTTTACAAGTCCTCCTTCAAAATACCATATTATTCTGAGTCTGAGACATATAGGGAAAGAATATGGACTTGAATTTGCTTTTGTGTTTGTTTTTTCAGATTTAATTCACACTATTCTACCAATCTAGAATGTTTTCTTTTCCCTTTCCTCACATTGTTCAAAAACAAATCTCAATCTCACTTCTCAGTGAAGCTCCATTTCTATTTAAGTCTTCCATAGTCATCCAGTTTCCACTATCACCTTCATCCACACTCTCACAAGTGTTTGTACAAGCCATGCAACAAATGCTTATTGAAGTACTATACAAGGTGCTATATGATATATTAATATTTGACAAATAATCTTATATAATCTTATGAAATTGCTTTCATAATTACTTTGAAATATATCTATTAAAAGCTCTATTATTCTAATTCATATCTTCTCATCAAATATTTGACGTATTTTTTTTTAAGTATAAGAATCATGTACTATAGGGGCACCTGGGTGGCTCATTGATTGACCATGTGCCTTAGGTTCAGGTCTAGATCCCAGGGTCCTGGGATTGACTCCTACATCGGGCTCCCCTCAGGGAGTCTGCTTCTCCCTCTGCCTATGTCTCTGCCTCTCTCTCTGTGTCTCACATGAATAAATAAATAAAATATTCTAAAAAAAGAATCATGTCCTATATTTCATTGCATTTCCTCATAATTTGCCCTGAAGTAGGGGTTTAGAGTATTTATTTTTAAAAAGTTAAGAAATGGAAATTTGTCACATGACTTTTTTTCTCATGTAGGAAAAAAAGAAACTTTAGAATTTAAAGTACATGGGCTGTCTCAAAATCAAAATATAACTTTATAAAACACTCAATTTAAAGTGACCCGTTTAGATGCAATGAAATGCCGGGACACCTGCACCCCGATGTTTCTAGCAGCAATGTCCACAATAGCCAAACTGTGGAAGGAGCTTCAGTGTCCATCAAAAGATGAATGGATAAAGAAGATGTGGTTTATGTATACAATGGAATGTCACTCAGCCATTAGAAATGACAAATACCCACCATTTGCTTCAACGTGGATGGAACTGGAGGGTATTATGCTGAGTGAAGTAAGTCAATCGGAGAAGGACAAACACTATATATTCTCATTCATTTGAGGAATATAAATAATAATGAAAGGGAATATAAGGGACGGGAGAAGAAACGTGTGGGAAATATCAGAAAGGGAGACAGAACATAAAGACTCCTAACTCTGGGAAACGAACTAGGGATGGTGGAAGGGGAGGTGGGCAGGGGATGGGGATGACTGGGTGACGGTCACTGAGGGGGGCACTTGATGGGATGAGCACTGGGTGTTATTCTATATGTTGGCAAATTGAACACCAATAAAAAATAAATCCATAAAAATAAAAAAATAATAAATACATAAATAAATAAATAATAAATAATAAATAATAAATAATAAATAATAAAGTGACCTGTTTATAATGGGTTGGAGCTCTCCAGACTTTACTGGCAAAAATATTTTAGCGATGCATTTTCTAATTGTTAAAGAATGCAGATTGTACAGTCTTTCCCATGAGTGAGTGAGAAAGATGCTTCTTGGGTAAGAGCAAAACAAATATGCTAGCAAGAAATTCTAACCTCTCCTAAGACCTGTTGCTTCCCTGTGCCTACTGCCCTATGGGGACCAATTCTTAGGGCTTCTTAAATGATTTGTACAGATCAATCAAGGAAAGTTTTATCTCCAATCACTCCTCCACCATGACTTATGACATTTGCTATTTTAGGTCTATCTAAATAAATAAAGCCATATTAATATTTAATAGAATATGGCTTTAGATTTACCTACATATTTACTAATATCTTTGCTCACCATTTCTCTTGCATCTTAGGACTGCTATTTGAGATCATTCCCCTTCCATTTAAAATGCAGACTTTCACTCTTTTGTGAAAGTCAGTTGGTGAATACTTTTCCATTCTGGGTTTGAATGCAAATATCTTTACCCTGTAAGCATTTCATAAAAGAGAAGAGTAGTGCTAAACTCTGGGAAATAGATGAAGATTGATCAATTTTACCTGACGGGAAATCCTTTTCCTAATCTCTACAAAGAGCTATTATGCAAGACCAAGAAGGTGATGGAAATCCTCTTGTATCACCTCTTTTATACACAATAACCAATAATGTTGGCCAAAGCTTTTCAAACATACCTTCCTTTTAAGCCATCATCACCATATTTGCATTCAAATGCGACACAAAATAACTAGTCACAAGTGATCACTCAACCTTACAGGGTAGAATCACAATTGCCAAGAACTTAAACTGTCTTACTTTAGGGGAGAAAATGCCCAAGTGCTAAGTAAACCCATACTTGGTCAAAAACCTTGTAAAAGACTGATCCATTTAATTGATTATGAAAGGTATTTGAATAAATATCTCAAAGGCACCATTTTTTAAGGGAAAACAAGTTAAATTTACATATCTCCTTAAGAGCAGATTTCCAATGATTTTTCTTCTGCATTAATGGGTGGAGTACATAATGCTCAACTGGCACAGAATTCTTCTCTTTGCTGCTTGTTCAGCAGTCAGCATCTTCTCAAGAGTTCAGCTTGAAGTGTCCTACCCAGGAAAATGTGGGCCTGTGCTGAAACATCAAACACTGCAGAAGATTTTAATTAATAGTGACATTCATTTTTCTTTTATTTTATGAATGCAGCTGGTGTGAAACTACTAAAAATCTGGGATAGGGACAGGTGGGAGCAAGGGATCTCTCACCCTGAAATCTAAACAGATGCAATGAAGCATGGAGCAAGAATGCATTTCACATCCTTATCACCTAATTTAGCACATGCAGCCAGAATGCTGATACATGAACAAATAAATTAATAATTATTATGAATAAGAATTATCTTCCAGATACTCTGCTAAGGATGAGATGTACAAAGACAATGAGGCAGATGAGTAAATACCTAGTTTTGAAACTCTGTTCCCATTTAAATTTGAATCTATGCAAATTGATTAAAAAAAAAAATGTTCTCTTGCATTCAGAGAAGACTGAGTTTTCCCAGTGCACTATCAAGCTATTTTATGTACATTACCACTAATTATGACACTAGCTCACCAAGGGAGGTATTACTGTCCCATTGTAATATATGAGAAAAAAATCAAGGCTGAAAGCAACATTTCCACAATTTCTACATCCACTGGCTTCTGTGTTCAGCAGGGCGGAGCAGTGACTGAAGAAGAAGAGATAAAGTTCTTCCCTCTCCCTCATTATCTTACCCAGTATCTCTGGCATCAGACGCATTGTCTCCATGGCTCTAATTGTTCAGGACAAATGGGAATCAGTAGCCCAGAACCTTCCTTTTGTCTTTTTAGCCTGGAGGTAAAAATGGCTTCGGGATGTTGCTAATCTGTAGTTTACCTCAGCATCAATTGCTAACTTTTAAATTCTTTCACCAACTATGTAAAAATCCCTTGGTTTAAATTCCCTCTGTTTAAATTCAGGGTTATTTCTGTCATCCCATATGGATCCCAATTGATACACCTGTGATCTTCAACTCATATCATATTATTTCAAATATAGGCTGCAAAATTGTTCATATTATTTTCTACTTATTTGTTTACAAGTCAGTTTTCTCCTTGCCTGTGAACATCTGAGATCAGAGACACTCGCTCTTGAATCTCCGATATCCAACACCTAGCCCAATACTGTGCAGATGCATAGTAAATACTTGTAAATTAAATAATGACTGAATGTAACGCTATAATAAGGTATGGATAGCAGATATGAAAAAGGCCAATCTAGTTCTAGAAGATCTCCCTAGAAATAAGATGCCTAAACTGCCAAAGAGGGATGTTTTCTGATAAACAGGAACAAGATCTCATAGTAAAGATGTTTAAAGAGTGGGGATAATAATGCAAAACCTGAAAGCTATTGATTATAATGGATCCAGTAAGTTTCGTTTTCGCTCATGTCTAATGTGCACAAGAAGACCAGAAGATGCGGCTAGAGAAATAGACAGGACCTTTTATCTACCTTGCTAAGGAGTTTATCATTCATCTACACTGTTTAAGAAAGGGACGGAATTTTCATTTTGCATCTTAGAAAGATTTGCTGACTAAATAGATTATGAAAGGGAACGGGATAGTACGGGTGGCCAAAAACAAAGTTTGAAGGTTATTACCTTAACCTTGTTGAAATGTTATTAGGAGCAGAACTCAGTCAGAATCAGTTTAGATAGGCAGAGGTCGATGGATTCTGGAGTTGGCTGAGAGTGAAAATAATTTGAATTGGTGAATATTTCAGGTAAGGTGAGGGGAAAGGAATATTCTAGTATGATTTCAGGAGCCTGGTGTGGGTCATTATACAGATGACAAAATTAAACAAGATAGATGGAAGGAAGAGTAGGTTAGAGTAAAAGATGATGAGTTTAGATTTGGACATGAGTTTGATATGCCTGTGGGGCATCCATGTGAAGTGCGTAGGAGACAGTCAGAAATATACACCTGGATCTCAGGAGAGAAGAAAAAAGTAGGGGGAGTCACAGGTAAGTAGGTGGTAGCTAAAAAGTAAATAGGATGACTCAGAAAGAGAGGATGAGTCAAATTAAGAAGAGCAAGGTAGAAGAGGTAGGCCCAGGAAAGAACAAGAGCTTGAGAGCTGCTGTGGTGCAAAGAAGGAGAGGGGTGGTGAAGCAAAATTTGTAGATGGTCATGGAGATGGAGGCAATTCAGGAGATGGCACAGTATGATAGAGGGAAAGATCAAGAATTAAAATGCTCCAGAGAAGGCAGATAAGCAACCATTGTGAATAAAAAAATACTTTGTATAAGCTTATTTATCTATTTTCCTACTAGAAACTTGGCTGTAATAGAAATGAGAGAGGGGTCATTTCCTGAAGGGTAAAGACCTTCTTATATGGAAGGCATGACTCAGTACTAGGTCCCACATTTAGCCCAGGCTTCTATAAAAATAAGTGAGAACAAATAAATGTGAAAAAATGTCTAAGACACTTGGTGTTTTGAAAGATTTCTGCCTCTCTTCCTCCTGCACCGATATCAGAACTCTTGGTATAGACTAAGGAAAGGACTAAGAAAATGAGCTGAGGATTTTTTTTTTTTTTTAGGACATCATCATGTAGACAGTGACATAGCATTCAAAATCAAGGTTAATGAACCCTGAAAGTCTACTGTTTTTCCCTATTTATTGTCTGAGTGTTGGCAAGACATTTAGCCTAGTTTCATCCTTTCCAGGACAGAAGGAAGGACTAATCTAAGTTGATAAAAACAATAACAATGGGGCTCCTGGGTGGATTAATTGGTTAAGCAGCCGGTACTTGATTTCCACTTGAGTCATGATCTCAGTATTGTGAGATGGAGCCCCGCACTGGGCTCCGCTTCCAATGTGGAGCTTGCTTAAGATTCTCTGACTCCCTCTCCCTCTGCCCTTCCCCCCATTCTCTCTCTCTCTCTTTAAAAAAAAACAAAAAAACAAACAAACAAAAAAAAACAAGACATAACATCATTCTGTATGGTTAGTGTTCACAGTATACATCCAAAGCAAATGGCAAATGTAATTTTTTAAAGGTTAACTCAGAACTGTTTTCCCAAACTATAAAAGGAGAAAATCTAACTGCATTTTGTGTCTCTAGCTTACTTAAAAAAAAATTAAACCCTAAGGCAAATCAATTTTTAGCCAATAATTGTTCCATGACACACTTACAAAACAGCTGCCCTAACATTCAAACACACTAAGCTGATCACACATATAAAAAGAACTTTTCTTGAATACAGAAAATGGTTATTTTAGAAAATTGGTCCTATTTTATAAGAGTTCTCCTCATTCCCTTTCTTTTATGTGTCATACATACGTTCATGTATAAGTGGATATAAGTGTTTGAATTTCTCAGACTGAAAGAGGATTTATTTGTACTTTCCTGCATAGTAACCTGTGGAAGGGAAATTGGCCTCAGGGCTATGGATAATTACCAGTGCACAAGCTCGGTCCAGACACCTAAGACACAAAATGGGACTTTAGCAGCACCTTGATTCAGAATGTCAGTTCCTGGTTAATAAAGATGAGCTAAAGTTTGACTCACAGAACTGGGCAGGACCATAGGTTTAATACCTATCTAGCTGTAAAAGTCCCAGAGAACCAACCACTGGTCAATTTCTACAGGTAGTAGTGTACATTAAATAGTTTATGTAAGTGTCTTTAACTCTGGCTAAAATATATGGTTTATACTTACTTATATTTATATTTATATATAATATATTTGCATATATTTTATATGTAAATATATGTTTAAATATAAACATATCTATCTGATTATAATATATAGTATACACAAGTTATAATATAAATTAATTACATATATAATTACAAATGACCTTGTAAGAAGATATATTGATCCATCTCCCAAATAAATTAGAAGCCCTGAGCACAAGGCTTGTATATGGTGTAGCTATGACTCCACGTGGATTCTTCTAGGACTCGGTGAATGAGAGAGAGTTAATAAATGTCTTAGATTGAAATGTTGGTGCAGGCAGATATTCCTTAGCCTAACCCTGAAGCTGACTGCAATTACTTCTGAACCTGAAGAAGAAGCAAGGGCAAGGGCCTTCACTTTCATTCTCCACTTGAGTGCCAGGAAAACAGGATACTGTGGATGGATAGCAGACAAGGGAGATGAAGAGGATTTATACAATCACAAAGATAAAAACTCTGAAACACAAAGCTGTTCCATATTGCTCTTGGAATTCTAAAGTAGAATAAAACACTAAAATAAATGAATTTACTCTGAAACTTAATTCTTCTTAAATCTAGCTACTAAAACCTTGCATGGTGTTCTTCATGTCCTCCTTACAAGTAATTGACATTAGACTGCATTTTCTTCAGAGGTTTAAGTATTTTCTTCTAAAAAATGGCCAATCTAATTACTATCCAAGGTAATCAATTTTCCATTATTGCAATCATCCATTAGAGTCTTTAGCTTTTTCTGATTACAACTATTCTAAAAGAATAAAATAATAAAACATTTCCCTCCCCCTCTTTTATGTAATAACTCATGCAAAGAATCAAAGGCAAAAGCATCTCCAATACATTTTAGGAAATGTGAGAAGACCAATATACTTGAAGAAATAAGCAATTACGGGTTTCAGATAATCCTAGAAAAAAATAAGGGGCTAGATTATCTAGGGTTTCATATGTCACTGGGAGACTTTAGACTTTATTTTGAATATAATGGGGAAATCCATGGTTTAGAATTTGAGTAAAACAATGATATATCCTGATATGATCTAACACGAATTTTTAAAAGGTTGCCTAGTTACTTTGCTGATAATAGACTATGATATGATGATGTTGGAGTATGGGAGACCAGTTATGTGGCTATTTCAATCATCCAGTTACAAGATAAATATCAGATAGTACCAATAGAGCTGATTAGATTAGGAGTTTGGATATATTCAGAAATTAGAGCTAATGATATATTTTGAGATGAATTCAACTTGAGGAATTAAAAAGAAATGTCAGAACTTTCCCCAATATTTCTGTATGACAAAATAAAAGTCTGTAACCAACTAAGAAGGAAAAAGCTATATGTTTAATAGTTCTGAGGAGTGGAGAAGACCCTGGGCATGTGAATATGAGATATCCATCAGAGATATTGAGAAGACAGTTGAATTCAGATTTTTTTCTTTTTTTAAGAGAGAGAAGGAAGAAGGGCCAGAGTGGGAAGGAAATATTCTTAAGCAGGCTCCATGCCCAGTGCAGAGCCTGATGTGAGGCTTGATCTCACAACCCTGAGATCATGATCTGAGCCAAAATCAAGAGTCAGACAGTTAATCAGCTAAACCCCCCAGGTGCCCCAGATGTACATTTCTGGAATTACAGAGTAGTCTAGACTAGAAAAACTAATGGAAGTCATTGGTACATGGATGATATCAAAAGCCATGGGAATAATGAGATCATTAAGAGTGTAAATTAAGCAAAGAAGAGAAAAAGACCAAGGACTAAGGTTGCTTAAGAAGCAATAAAGGAATAGTAAAGGAATAGAAAAGTAACCAGTGCGCTAAGCAGAATACCAACAGTGGTTTCCTGAAAGGCAAGTAAATAATGTTTAATAAGGAAGAAAAAGTGATCAACTATGCCAGAAATTACTGATAGAGAAATTAAGAGAAAATTTGTAAATTGAATGGGTATACCACTGCCAAGGTCATTGATGACCTTGATGAGAGCAGTTTTAGTGGAGTAGTGCAAGGGGAAAGCCTGACCATAGTGTGTTTAATAGAGAATGAGAGGAGGAGAAATGGAAACAATAGATAGAAGAGAAACAGAGAAATAGCATAATACATGACAGGGGA
The DNA here is from genome assembly GCF_048418805.1 of Vulpes vulpes. Taxonomy (NCBI): domain Eukaryota; kingdom Metazoa; phylum Chordata; class Mammalia; order Carnivora; family Canidae; genus Vulpes; species Vulpes vulpes. The sequence goes on from NW_027325669.1 coordinate 981,122, forward strand.
AATAGAGTCAGGACATTTTACTCATTTATTCATTTACATATAAACATATATTCATATTTTTCATGATGGAAGATACGATTGTATACTCATGAAAATGATCCTATAAAGATGAGGAATGATGTAGGAGACAGGGAGGGGAGCTGGGTCAATGTATTTGAGTGGTCTAGACAGATGAGACCTGGTATTGGCATCAGGTAAAACCGTAGATAGGTCTGTAGGTCAGAAGTAAGTATAGATACTAAAGAACAGATATGTGTAGTGATGGGAGTCTGCATATTTTTTTCCTAGTTTTCTGATTCCTTCAGTTTTCTCAGCCTTGTGGGAAGTAAAATCATTAACTGAGAGAGGATGTGCAAGAAAGGGTTGATCTGAGAAGAAATACAATGTAAAATAGACTTCAAAGACAGGAAATGAACTAGGAATGTATAACGTGGCTGGCTGATAACAGTAAGGACAAAATTGAGGTTTATGGTCATGGATTGAAAGCATGGTTGTTGGCTTTTTCAGCCTGGTTCAGTTGTACAGGTAATGGAACAGAGTAAAAGAACAGGTGGAGAGTTAGATTTAATTAGGGATGTGTTTTTGTCAGCTGAGTATGAGGTAGCAAGAGAATGGCTGAAGAACTGATGTAGTATGCAGTAAAGTGATTAAATAATAGACCACGGAATTGAAAAATAGTAAAAAGGGTAGTGAACACATCAAGTGTGTCTAAATCTGTGAAAATCTTGGAATATAAATGGACCTAATGTTCTGGTAGATTATTGGGATGGAAGTACTAGAAGTCATAAGAAATAGTTAAGGTAGTGAGCTAAAAATATTGGTGGTTGTGGTCAGAGACCTAAAAGTGAGGTGATGGAGGGCTTGCAATGGTTACCAAAAGCAAATTCTAGACTCTAGAGAATGGCAATGGGGGGGGGAGTAGCTGACATTGGCTAAAGAAATTGAGAGGCTGAGTTACTATAAATATTATCTAAAAGTATGTTGAATTTTCCAAGAATTAAGATAGAAATAATATTGGATAGACAGAGCTACAATGATTGAAAAAGAAGAAGGAATGAGCTGGGCATCGTATCATAACATGATAACAGCAATGAAGAATAGTGGATAAAATCATCTAATGGCATGAGCTATAAAGCTGAACATTTTTAGAGGGGAGAGAGAATGCTCTGCTTGCAGCAATAAGAAGGAAGAAAATTACTCCCAAATTTACCACTTTAGGCCCAATGAGAGAATTGTTGGGGGAAAACAGTCTTCATTTGAGAGGTCTGTAAGGGAATCAGGGAGGGCCACGAAGCTGATGAATTTTTGAGAGATGAGGTTGAATATAGGGAATTCTGTAGGTAATGAACTGTGAGTTATAGAGGACACAGGGAAAGACTGAGGGAATACGACAAAATAAGAACCTCTGTAATGATTGTAGTTCTGTTGTGATGGGCATAAGTTGGAGAAAAGACATAATGATATATACACCATTATAAGTATTGGTGGATTTAAGACAAAAAGAGGTGAAGGGAAGAAAGTAGTGGATTCTTGGCACTTCCTTTTAATTCCTAATGAGCGGTATGAGAGGGACAGTGAGGGAGCTACAGAAATTTAGGTTCAAGACATTGATTGGAAATATTGGCAAGAACAGCTACATTTTCCCTAAACTTGAAGAAGTATTTAATTCTGAAGTCCATTGGACCTTGGGTGAGCCCAGAATGAAGTTCCCTGAGCCCATAGATCCTTGTTTTTGTTGAAGATATTTGAAAGTAATGCAGTCAATTGCAAATGAAAGAGACCTAAAAAGTAAAACCTGGAAAACATTTGAATGGACTTTTTTTTATTATTTCATACCTAAAGATGAAAAAAAAATGTGATTCAAAATAAAATTCAGCATATTCTGACCATGTTCCCTGTAAGTGATGGACATTCTTAGAATTGATCCGCGGCAATATCCCTCTTGGGAACTCAAGCTTCAGGGCCAATCATATTTTTCTATCAGTGCTCTAACTACATTAGTTTACAATTATTTGCCAATGAGTAATGAGTTGTATCCACAAACAATTACAGAACCCTTTAAGGATTAAAATCATCTACATATTTTCAGATCCCTGCATAGTGCCTGGCTTGTATTGAACTTTCAGCAAATATTTATCTAATAGGTAAATAAAAGATTGAATAAAGCAACCATATTTCTAAAGGCTGATTCTATGAAGAACACAAAACTAGCATAAAAACGCAACCCTGAAGAAAAGATGATTTTGAAGCACTGAAATCCAAGGAGAAAGCTACCTTAAATGATAACTGACCCATGAGATAAGTTTCTGGGAATGCTTTTAAATAAAAAAAAGTATTTTCATATCACGTCTTTCTTCTATACCCTCCCCAGTTTTGGAAGACATGATCTTCCCTTTTCTACACCTGATTAAATTCCTTGTAATTTAAGACACAGTTTTCATGAGCTACTACACAGTGTAGAATTCTTTGCCATCAAAAAAATAGTTGACGGGGATCCCTGGGTGGCTCAGCGCCTGTCTTTGGCCCAGGGCGTGATCCTGGAGACCCGGGATTGAGTCCCACTTCGGGCTCTCTGAACGGGGCCTGCTTCTCCCTCTGCCTCTGTCTCTGCCTGCCTCTCTCTCTCTCTCTCTCTCTCTCTCTCTGTCTCTCATGAATAAATAAATAAAATCTAAAAAAAAAAGTTGACATTGAGTCAACTTAGGATATTATTCTCTATTGAACTACTGTTTTTTTCTTTACTTGGTTCAAGTTCATCTAACACACACACACACACACACACCACATAAATATGTAATGTTCATTTTATATCATTTTCCTGCCCACTGGATATTAAATTCACTGAAATTTCATAGTATCCAAGACCAATTCATCAAATTTCAAATCTGCTTTAATAAATTTGTATAGATCAATTTTTCTCTACAAAGCCTTCTCAGCCATGTAATGTTTTGTCTTATTTGCTAGATCATCCATCCATCCATATTTCATTTGTAGTTCCTTGTCTATTCTATCCATTGTGATTGCACTAATGGCACACCGTCTGCTCTATATTATTAAATTAGACTTGCACAGAGGTACGATTAAAATAGTTATAATTTAATTATAACAGTACCTAAAGTTGAGCATTTATTTGATCTTTACACACATCAGTTCAATTATAGTTTTATATCTAATCTTAGTTCAAATATATTCTCCTCCCATTATATAGTAAAAGAAAGGGAAAACTCTCCATCCTCCCCTTATATTTCTCAAGTAAAATGGGCCTTAACATATCAAAGAAGAAAGTTTAAGTTTCTGTTCTGTGCCTTGTTTATGGGTGACTGACCAGTCTTCCAAAGCCAACTATAAAATCATTTGCTCAACTGGAAAGTAAGCAATCAATGATAATTCAAAATATTAAGTTTTAATAGCTATTACAGCATAAAAAATTATCCTAAATATCCATAGCAATTTATATCTATATATTGTCACTTCTTCCTAAAGAGTTAGGTTTCTCATCTGACACAATTTTCCAGTTTTTATTTAGATTGGAATAGAGGTAAATAACAAGTTCTACTAACAAGATACTAAGTGAACAACCTTTCCATGACCTCATAAAGATAACTGGATGACCCTTTAACACACTACATTAGTAAATTTACACAGAAAACCTTTGGGCATTTCTTATTTATATTAGTATTGTTCCTTTGTAGATATGTAGTACCTTGGTTGCATGCAATAAAACAAAACATCAAAAAAGTTATACTACCTAAGTCACTGAACTAAGTGCTAATTGCCTCTTCAAAAGAATTATTATATATTGCAGATGTATCTGAATACCAAAAAATCATTATAATTTAGTATATTGGAAATGTTTATATTTGCTTTAGGAAACATTCCTCACAGAAACTATTACACACCCAAAACAAAAGTCACATGAAAATAGAAAAAGCTTTTGAAAAAAAAGGGAGATATGTATTGGTGAACTAAATCAACTTTAGGAGAAAAATCCAACAATCAAATAGAAAACAACTTTAGATTTCAATACACATAGTTTAGCCCAGAAACAAACAAAGGCAGTCTTTGACAATAATAAAGGATGTCTTTGTATCTAGATTTTTTTTCAAGAGAGCTATTTCTTTCTTTCATAGTAATCATTTCTATTTGAGCAAGGAGTATAATAATATAGCAGCAATTTAAAAATCCAATCTATTTTTTATATGTGTGCCTCAAGTTATTTTTTTCTTCTGATTTTGGGGGCTCTGAAATCCAGTGCAATGTATAAACTAGAAATACAATAATTCCAGTTTGGTAGATATTGCTGACTGCAATTCTATAACATTTGTTTCAACTCCAGGTTCTTAAAACACAAGAACTATTAATATAGGAATAGCCATGCTGTCCTGGCTGGCTAACTCACTGAGCTCTTCCTAACACAAGGTGGCTAGGTGGAAGAGACCTTTGGTTTCATCCCAGAAGTTCTCTAGATCCTCCCCTGTCCATTCAAAAGGGAAGCACACCACCACACTGACGTGGATTTACCTATTATTAAAATAAAGAGGAAAGGATTGAGCTATGTGTACAGGGAATTTGGTACTATCACCAACATTTTCTGTTTTGACTTTGATTCATCTCAGCACTAGAACTTTTCATCTTGCTCTTCTCTTAGACATTCAGAATTTTAATTTTAGAACTCTAATGGGTATCGTGTGATGCTCTACTATATTCATACTCCCTCAATTTCTCTTCTCTTTTCTTCTCTCTCTCTCTCTATACACACACACACACACACACACACACACACTATACAATATGTTGTTTTTGCTGTGAGATTTTATTATGATATGCTTCAGTGCCTACATAATACCTACCTACTTTCTAAGACCATGTCTGAAAAAAAATGTTTTCTTAATTGGGATCTCATAGATATGAATTTATTTGGAAGTATAAAAAATGGCAAAAATCACCTGATGGGATTTGGAATTCAAAAAAGAGAGAAAAGAAAGACAATTAAGTATCCTTCAAAATAAAACAAAGGTCAACAGCAATAAAATATCTGGGATGTATTTGGTTGGAGAAAATTGATAGTCTTAGGGAAGCAAAACAAAACAAAAAAACAACAGGAAATTTACCATCAGAGAGGGAATAAGATAAACAAAGCAGCCTGACATGATTTCGCATTCTCAAAATATTACATAAAATAACATTTATATGTGATGACAGACCACACAGTAAAAATAAATTATGACATAGGGTTGGCTGACCACAGATGTGAAATGATTACAAAGACTTTGAAATTCTGATAGTTTTTAAAAAAGTTTAAGCCCAAATTTGAAGGAGTAAAAATGTAAAGGCTGAAAAAGTATAAGATATGGGGCAGAGAGCAAGGGTAGCAATAGAGGGAGAGAGAAGGCAATAAGAATAAAAAGGGAAGAAAAAAATAAGTGAGAATAGGATGTAGAAAAAAAGAAGAATATCTTTCTCTTGTAACCCAAATATATCTGGGTTTTTTCTCAGGCAGCAGCCAGCCTCTACTGGCTCCCCAGGACTTTCCTTCATGGATATCCAGTATGAATATTTGGGAACTCTTTGCTATAGTACAGCGTGACCTTTCTCTTACCGTTTCCCAGGTGTACTGATATTTTCATTAATTTATACAATTTTATACCTGCAGGGAGTTTTATATTTTATATTGCCTGAACATCTCATTTCACTGGTTTTCAAAACTACAGAGCCAGTTAATGACCAGGTCTCTGTACTTCAGAATCTTCCTATAAGTTTCATCAAACATACTACAACTGTAGCTCCTATGTGATGAGCAGTCAACTATTTGATTGCTCTATTAAAGCATAAACTTCTAGTTGCTACCAATTATCCATTATCCCTTTCTTCCAAGTCTGATTTTATTAATAGTGTTTGTACACTTGAAAAACTACGTCTCCTAGCCTACGTCTCCAAATAAAGTTGGTTGTGTGTTAAAATTCTGGCCTATGGCAGGGAGATAGAAATTTGGGTGTTAGGTTTCTGTAAAGTCCTTTAGGACAGAGTTTGACTTGTTTGATAGGGATACTTCATTCTTCTTCCTTCCTTCCTTCTGGGGAATGGAGATAGACATATGGAGTTGCAGTGGCCACCCTCGAGGGTAGAAGGCAGTTGAGAAGGATGATAGAAGAGAAACACAGAAGCCTAGAACACAGATCATGTCATTAAATCACCTTCCCTGCCATGGGACATCTATCTCTGGACATTGTTTTTTCCTGAGATTTTCTTTTTTAAGATCTATTATTCATAGCCAAAGACAGCTCCTAAACTAATGCAACATGAGCGAACAAGGCAATGTTAAGTATAAGAAAACACATAAAGAATAATCATGGGAGTCAGTAACTCTGACAGTCAATCATAGGGAAACTAGTCATTTAAACTATCTCGGTCAGTTGAGGGAGGGCAGTCTATAACTTTAAAAATTTTGAAAATTTAAAACTATCTGGAGAGGTACAAGAAAAGCATGATTAACCTATAGGAACATGTTGGAGGGAAAATACTAAAAATTGAGAGGGCACGAAGAATTTTATAATACAATATGCAAGCATTTTCTCAGAGTACAAATTGCTAAGCATTGACTGTGTTACTAAGAATGGCTGTTAGAATTTCTCTCCCTGGAGGCCTTCCAATTTGGGTAGATAACAATCTGTCTAGGCAAGTTTGGGTTCAATCCAGCCTAAAGGCAGATGGATGGACTGGATGACCCCTGAAATTCCCTTCTGGTCCTATTATCTTACAGTTCTGCTTCACACCAAGAGAAAGTTATTGCTGCTTCTCTATTTGTAGTGATAGTCATAGAGCAGACCCTTGCTTCCCTCTGCATATTGCAGATATCACTAGTAAATAAGGAGAAACAAAACTGAAAGAAGAAAATCACTTTAGGTAAAATGCAGGAGTGAATCTTCCTGACAAAGAGCATGTTGCTGGTTTGAGGCTGATAATTCCAGCAGACTGCGGAGTATACTTTACCCCAATGAGTTACTGTACAGGTAGCCTATACACCTTTTCATTTAATCACTGTTTCCTGTGCCTTGGTCTTCCCTGTCCTGTTGACTTAGTTCTTGCAGTGAAGTGACTGAGGTAGAAGTTAAGCGAGTTTCATTAGATGTTTCCAATCTATTGGGGTATAAGATGTTCACACAGGAAGAAAAAGGATGAATTGAACCAAGGGACATTTGCATTGAAAAAGTCACCTCAAAAGATAAGTAACACTGTGTTAGGCAAAATTACTAGGCTTTGAACCTCTAAACATGTTTCTCTCCGTTCTGCGTATTTGCTTTGCATAATGAGTTTGAACTGGTAGGGTTAAAAAAAAAAACAGGGCCACTTATTGAAAAGGAACTAGAAGCCATCTGTAAGTAGGAAGCATCACTCCCAATAAGAACTTGATTGGAAACATCACCTTATCCTGGTTTTGGTAAGAAGAACAAATGAACAAAAAATACAGGTGTAAGGCATAAAAATATGTATGTTTAATTCCCTGAAATAATCAATTCAACTAGATATATAATAGAAGTAGGCTAGGAAAATCTAACAGAATATTTACACACAAATATTTTTCCATACACATTAAGATACAATAAATTGTATATATAATTTTTATGTAACAAAATTTAAAATATTTCATTTAAACCGAAGAGCAATTTATATTGTACCTTTGAAAATTTTTCTCCAAACTTCCTTGAAAATTCTTAGTTTTTAATGAATCTAACTAAAAATCAGACAATTCAAAGTCTTAGTGCTTCTGCTCTGAAAATATTGGATAGTTCTTAGAGCCATTTATTGAACTGCAAAGATTTTTTTTTCTTGGCACTCTTAGTTTTGTACCCGTAGACTGAATGAGAATATGCCACATGTTTCAGCTAATGGAACTGAAAAGTGCTTTTTGGGCTTGTCCTTCCCATTCTCCTTTTTATCTGATGCTCAAGGCTTGGCTCACGGTCACACTGACCTAATTCGGAAGACGCTCTGATAGACCAAGGACTAAGGTTGCTTAAGAAGCAATAAAGGAATAGTAAAGGAATAGAAAAGTAACCAGTGCGCTAAGCAGAATACCAACAGTGGTTTCCTGAAAGGCAAGTAAATAATGTTTAATAAGGAAGAAAAAGTGATCAACTATGCCAGAAATTACTGATAGAGAAATTAAGAGAAAATTTGTAAATTGAATGGGTATACCACTGCCAAGGTCATTGATGACCTTGATGAGAGCAGTTTTAGTGGAGTAGTGCAAGGGGAAAGCCTGACCATAGTGTGTTTAATAGAGAATGAGAGGAGGAGAAATGGAAACAATAGATAGAAGAGAAACAGAGAAATAGCATAATACATGACAGGGGAAATAGAGTCAGGACATTTTACTCATTTATTCATTTACATATAAACATATATTCATATTTTTCATGATGGAAGATACGATTGTATACTCATGAAAATGATCCTATAAAGATGAGGAATGATGTAGGAGACAGGGAGGGGAGCTGGGTCAATGTATTTGAGTGGTCTAGACAGATGAGACCTGGTATTGGCATCAGGTAAAACCGTAGATAGGTCTGTAGGTCAGAAGTAAGTATAGATACTAAAGAACAGATATGTGTAGTGATGGGAGTCTGCATATTTTTTTCCTAGTTTTCTGATTCCTTCAGTTTTCTCAGCCTTGTGGGAAGTAAAATCATTAACTGAGAGAGGATGTGCAAGAAAGGGTTGATCTGAGAAGAAATACAATGTAAAATAGACTTCAAAGACAGGAAATGAACTAGGAATGTATAACGTGGCTGGCTGATAACAGTAAGGACAAAATTGAGGTTTATGGTCATGGATTGAAAGCATGGTTGTTGGCTTTTTCAGCCTGGTTCAGTTGTACAGGTAATGGAACAGAGTAAAAGAACAGGTGGAGAGTTAGATTTAATTAGGGATGTGTTTTTGTCAGCTGAGTATGAGGTAGCAAGAGAATGGCTGAAGAACTGATGTAGTATGCAGTAAAGTGATTAAATAATAGACCACGGAATTGAAAAATAGTAAAAAGGGTAGTGAACACATCAAGTGTGTCTAAATCTGTGAAAATCTTGGAATATAAATGGACCTAATGTTCTGGTAGATTATTGGGATGGAAGTACTAGAAGTCATAAGAAATAGTTAAGGTAGTGAGCTAAAAATATTGGTGGTTGTGGTCAGAGACCTAAAAGTGAGGTGATGGAGGGCTTGCAATGGTTACCAAAAGCAAATTCTAGACTCTAGAGAATGGCAATGGGGGGGGGAGTAGCTGACATTGGCTAAAGAAATTGAGAGGCTGAGTTACTATAAATATTATCTAAAAGTATGTTGAATTTTCCAAGAATTAAGATAGAAATAATATTGGATAGACAGAGCTACAATGATTGAAAAAGAAGAAGGAATGAGCTGGGCATCGTATCATAACATGATAACAGCAATGAAGAATAGTGGATAAAATCATCTAATGGCATGAGCTATAAAGCTGAACATTTTTAGAGGGGAGAGAGAATGCTCTGCTTGCAGCAATAAGAAGGAAGAAAATTACTCCCAAATTTACCACTTTAGGCCCAATGAGAGAATTGTTGGGGGAAAACAGTCTTCATTTGAGAGGTCTGTAAGGGAATCAGGGAGGGCCACGAAGCTGATGAATTTTTGAGAGATGAGGTTGAATATAGGGAATTCTGTAGGTAATGAACTGTGAGTTATAGAGGACACAGGGAAAGACTGAGGGAATACGACAAAATAAGAACCTCTGTAATGATTGTAGTTCTGTTGTGATGGGCATAAGTTGGAGAAAAGACATAATGATATATACACCATTATAAGTATTGGTGGATTTAAGACAAAAAGAGGTGAAGGGAAGAAAGTAGTGGATTCTTGGCACTTCCTTTTAATTCCTAATGAGCGGTATGAGAGGGACAGTGAGGGAGCTACAGAAATTTAGGTTCAAGACATTGATTGGAAATATTGGCAAGAACAGCTACATTTTCCCTAAACTTGAAGAAGTATTTAATTCTGAAGTCCATTGGACCTTGGGTGAGCCCAGAATGAAGTTCCCTGAGCCCATAGATCCTTGTTTTTGTTGAAGATATTTGAAAGTAATGCAGTCAATTGCAAATGAAAGAGACCTAAAAAGTAAAACCTGGAAAACATTTGAATGGACTTTTTTTTATTATTTCATACCTAAAGATGAAAAAAAAATGTGATTCAAAATAAAATTCAGCATATTCTGACCATGTTCCCTGTAAGTGATGGACATTCTTAGAATTGATCCGCGGCAATATCCCTCTTGGGAACTCAAGCTTCAGGGCCAATCATATTTTTCTATCAGTGCTCTAACTACATTAGTTTACAATTATTTGCCAATGAGTAATGAGTTGTATCCACAAACAATTACAGAACCCTTTAAGGATTAAAATCATCTACATATTTTCAGATCCCTGCATAGTGCCTGGCTTGTATTGAACTTTCAGCAAATATTTATCTAATAGGTAAATAAAAGATTGAATAAAGCAACCATATTTCTAAAGGCTGATTCTATGAAGAACACAAAACTAGCATAAAAACGCAACCCTGAAGAAAAGATGATTTTGAAGCACTGAAATCCAAGGAGAAAGCTACCTTAAATGATAACTGACCCATGAGATAAGTTTCTGGGAATGCTTTTAAATAAAAAAAAGTATTTTCATATCACGTCTTTCTTCTATACCCTCCCCAGTTTTGGAAGACATGATCTTCCCTTTTCTACACCTGATTAAATTCCTTGTAATTTAAGACACAGTTTTCATGAGCTACTACACAGTGTAGAATTCTTTGCCATCAAAAAAATAGTTGACGGGGATCCCTGGGTGGCTCAGCGCCTGTCTTTGGCCCAGGGCGTGATCCTGGAGACCCGGGATTGAGTCCCACTTCGGGCTCTCTGAACGGGGCCTGCTTCTCCCTCTGCCTCTGTCTCTGCCTGCCTCTCTCTCTCTCTCTCTCTCTCTCTCTCTCTGTCTCTCATGAATAAATAAATAAAATCTAAAAAAAAAAGTTGACATTGAGTCAACTTAGGATATTATTCTCTATTGAACTACTGTTTTTTTCTTTACTTGGTTCAAGTTCATCTAACACACACACACACACACACACACCACATAAATATGTAATGTTCATTTTATATCATTTTCCTGCCCACTGGATATTAAATTCACTGAAATTTCATAGTATCCAAGACCAATTCATCAAATTTCAAATCTGCTTTAATAAATTTGTATAGATCAATTTTTCTCTACAAAGCCTTCTCAGCCATGTAATGTTTTGTCTTATTTGCTAGATCATCCATCCATCCATATTTCATTTGTAGTTCCTTGTCTATTCTATCCATTGTGATTGCACTAATGGCACACCGTCTGCTCTATATTATTAAATTAGACTTGCACAGAGGTACGATTAAAATAGTTATAATTTAATTATAACAGTACCTAAAGTTGAGCATTTATTTGATCTTTACACACATCAGTTCAATTATAGTTTTATATCTAATCTTAGTTCAAATATATTCTCCTCCCATTATATAGTAAAAGAAAGGGAAAACTCTCCATCCTCCCCTTATATTTCTCAAGTAAAATGGGCCTTAACATATCAAAGAAGAAAGTTTAAGTTTCTGTTCTGTGCCTTGTTTATGGGTGACTGACCAGTCTTCCAAAGCCAACTATAAAATCATTTGCTCAACTGGAAAGTAAGCAATCAATGATAATTCAAAATATTAAGTTTTAATAGCTATTACAGCATAAAAAATTATCCTAAATATCCATAGCAATTTATATCTATATATTGTCACTTCTTCCTAAAGAGTTAGGTTTCTCATCTGACACAATTTTCCAGTTTTTATTTAGATTGGAATAGAGGTAAATAACAAGTTCTACTAACAAGATACTAAGTGAACAACCTTTCCATGACCTCATAAAGATAACTGGATGACCCTTTAACACACTACATTAGTAAATTTACACAGAAAACCTTTGGGCATTTCTTATTTATATTAGTATTGTTCCTTTGTAGATATGTAGTACCTTGGTTGCATGCAATAAAACAAAACATCAAAAAAGTTATACTACCTAAGTCACTGAACTAAGTGCTAATTGCCTCTTCAAAAGAATTATTATATATTGCAGATGTATCTGAATACCAAAAAATCATTATAATTTAGTATATTGGAAATGTTTATATTTGCTTTAGGAAACATTCCTCACAGAAACTATTACACACCCAAAACAAAAGTCACATGAAAATAGAAAAAGCTTTTGAAAAAAAAGGGAGATATGTATTGGTGAACTAAATCAACTTTAGGAGAAAAATCCAACAATCAAATAGAAAACAACTTTAGATTTCAATACACATAGTTTAGCCCAGAAACAAACAAAGGCAGTCTTTGACAATAATAAAGGATGTCTTTGTATCTAGATTTTTTTTCAAGAGAGCTATTTCTTTCTTTCATAGTAATCATTTCTATTTGAGCAAGGAGTATAATAATATAGCAGCAATTTAAAAATCCAATCTATTTTTTATATGTGTGCCTCAAGTTATTTTTTTCTTCTGATTTTGGGGGCTCTGAAATCCAGTGCAATGTATAAACTAGAAATACAATAATTCCAGTTTGGTAGATATTGCTGACTGCAATTCTATAACATTTGTTTCAACTCCAGGTTCTTAAAACACAAGAACTATTAATATAGGAATAGCCATGCTGTCCTGGCTGGCTAACTCACTGAGCTCTTCCTAACACAAGGTGGCTAGGTGGAAGAGACCTTTGGTTTCATCCCAGAAGTTCTCTAGATCCTCCCCTGTCCATTCAAAAGGGAAGCACACCACCACACTGACGTGGATTTACCTATTATTAAAATAAAGAGGAAAGGATTGAGCTATGTGTACAGGGAATTTGGTACTATCACCAACATTTTCTGTTTTGACTTTGATTCATCTCAGCACTAGAACTTTTCATCTTGCTCTTCTCTTAGACATTCAGAATTTTAATTTTAGAACTCTAATGGGTATCGTGTGATGCTCTACTATATTCATACTCCCTCAATTTCTCTTCTCTTTTCTTCTCTCTCTCTCTCTATACACACACACACACACACACACACACACACTATACAATATGTTGTTTTTGCTGTGAGATTTTATTATGATATGCTTCAGTGCCTACATAATACCTACCTACTTTCTAAGACCATGTCTGAAAAAAAATGTTTTCTTAATTGGGATCTCATAGATATGAATTTATTTGGAAGTATAAAAAATGGCAAAAATCACCTGATGGGATTTGGAATTCAAAAAAGAGAGAAAAGAAAGACAATTAAGTATCCTTCAAAATAAAACAAAGGTCAACAGCAATAAAATATCTGGGATGTATTTGGTTGGAGAAAATTGATAGTCTTAGGGAAGCAAAACAAAACAAAAAAACAACAGGAAATTTACCATCAGAGAGGGAATAAGATAAACAAAGCAGCCTGACATGATTTCGCATTCTCAAAATATTACATAAAATAACATTTATATGTGATGACAGACCACACAGTAAAAATAAATTATGACATAGGGTTGGCTGACCACAGATGTGAAATGATTACAAAGACTTTGAAATTCTGATAGTTTTTAAAAAAGTTTAAGCCCAAATTTGAAGGAGTAAAAATGTAAAGGCTGAAAAAGTATAAGATATGGGGCAGAGAGCAAGGGTAGCAATAGAGGGAGAGAGAAGGCAATAAGAATAAAAAGGGAAGAAAAAAATAAGTGAGAATAGGATGTAGAAAAAAAGAAGAATATCTTTCTCTTGTAACCCAAATATATCTGGGTTTTTTCTCAGGCAGCAGCCAGCCTCTACTGGCTCCCCAGGACTTTCCTTCATGGATATCCAGTATGAATATTTGGGAACTCTTTGCTATAGTACAGCGTGACCTTTCTCTTACCGTTTCCCAGGTGTACTGATATTTTCATTAATTTATACAATTTTATACCTGCAGGGAGTTTTATATTTTATATTGCCTGAACATCTCATTTCACTGGTTTTCAAAACTACAGAGCCAGTTAATGACCAGGTCTCTGTACTTCAGAATCTTCCTATAAGTTTCATCAAACATACTACAACTGTAGCTCCTATGTGATGAGCAGTCAACTATTTGATTGCTCTATTAAAGCATAAACTTCTAGTTGCTACCAATTATCCATTATCCCTTTCTTCCAAGTCTGATTTTATTAATAGTGTTTGTACACTTGAAAAACTACGTCTCCTAGCCTACGTCTCCAAATAAAGTTGGTTGTGTGTTAAAATTCTGGCCTATGGCAGGGAGATAGAAATTTGGGTGTTAGGTTTCTGTAAAGTCCTTTAGGACAGAGTTTGACTTGTTTGATAGGGATACTTCATTCTTCTTCCTTCCTTCCTTCTGGGGAATGGAGATAGACATATGGAGTTGCAGTGGCCACCCTCGAGGGTAGAAGGCAGTTGAGAAGGATGATAGAAGAGAAACACAGAAGCCTAGAACACAGATCATGTCATTAAATCACCTTCCCTGCCATGGGACATCTATCTCTGGACATTGTTTTTTCCTGAGATTTTCTTTTTTAAGATCTATTATTCATAGCCAAAGACAGCTCCTAAACTAATGCAACATGAGCGAACAAGGCAATGTTAAGTATAAGAAAACACATAAAGAATAATCATGGGAGTCAGTAACTCTGACAGTCAATCATAGGGAAACTAGTCATTTAAACTATCTCGGTCAGTTGAGGGAGGGCAGTCTATAACTTTAAAAATTTTGAAAATTTAAAACTATCTGGAGAGGTACAAGAAAAGCATGATTAACCTATAGGAACATGTTGGAGGGAAAATACTAAAAATTGAGAGGGCACGAAGAATTTTATAATACAATATGCAAGCATTTTCTCAGAGTACAAATTGCTAAGCATTGACTGTGTTACTAAGAATGGCTGTTAGAATTTCTCTCCCTGGAGGCCTTCCAATTTGGGTAGATAACAATCTGTCTAGGCAAGTTTGGGTTCAATCCAGCCTAAAGGCAGATGGATGGACTGGATGACCCCTGAAATTCCCTTCTGGTCCTATTATCTTACAGTTCTGCTTCACACCAAGAGAAAGTTATTGCTGCTTCTCTATTTGTAGTGATAGTCATAGAGCAGACCCTTGCTTCCCTCTGCATATTGCAGATATCACTAGTAAATAAGGAGAAACAAAACTGAAAGAAGAAAATCACTTTAGGTAAAATGCAGGAGTGAATCTTCCTGACAAAGAGCATGTTGCTGGTGTGAGGCTGATAATTCCAGCAGACTGCGGAGTATACTTTACCCCAATGAGTTACTGTACAGGTAGCCTATACACCTTTTCATTTAATCACTGTTTCCTGTGCCTTGGTCTTCCCTGTCCTGTTGACTTAGTTCTTGCAGTGAAGTGACTGAGGTAGAAGTTAAGCGAGTTTCATTAGATGTTTCCAATCTATTGGGGTATAAGATGTTCACACAGGAAGAAAAAGGATGAATTGAACCAAGGGACATTTGCATTGAAAAAGTCACCTCAAAAGATAAGTAACACTGTGTTAGGCAAAATTACTAGGCTTTGAACCTCTAAACATGTTTCTCTCCGTTCTGCGTATTTGCTTTGCATAATGAGTTTGAACTGGTAGGGTTAAAAAAAAAAACAGGGCCACTTATTGAAAAGGAACTAGAAGCCATCTGTAAGTAGGAAGCATCACTCCCAATAAGAACTTGATTGGAAACATCACCTTATCCTGGTTTTGGTAAGAAGAACAAATGAACAAAAAATACAGGTGTAAGGCATAAAAATATGTATGTTTAATTCCCTGAAATAATCAATTCAACTAGATATATAATAGAAGTAGGCTAGGAAAATCTAACAGAATATTTACACACAAATATTTTTCCATACACATTAAGATACAATAAATTGTATATATAATTTTTATGTAACAAAATTTAAAATATTTCATTTAAACCGAAGAGCAATTTATATTGTACCTTTGAAAATTTTTCTCCAAACTTCCTTGAAAATTCTTAGTTTTTAATGAATCTAACTAAAAATCAGACAATTCAAAGTCTTAGTGCTTCTGCTCTGAAAATATTGGATAGTTCTTAGAGCCATTTATTGAACTGCAAAGATTTTTTTTTCTTGGCACTCTTAGTTTTGTACCCGTAGACTGAATGAGAATATGCCACATGTTTCAGCTAATGGAACTGAAAAGTGCTTTTTGGGCTTGTCCTTCCCATTCTCCTTTTTATCTGATGCTCAAGGCTTGGCTCACGGTCACACTGACCTAATTCGGAAGACGCTCTGATAGCACACTGATCTCACTTCAGTTGGCATCCTATGGTTTCTACAACCACAGTGGGTTGTCTGGGCTGGTTCTACAATCCTACTTGGCATACAGAGGTCAATCATTAATATCATGCTTCCTCTAAATCACAGAACTAATGCGGAACTAGAAAGCAAATTCTTAGCTAATAGAAATAAAACTATGTAGTGTGTTTTTCTTCAGAAAGTAATCTTTAATTTGTTTCTTGTGCCTGAAGACAAATGTGCAAGTATATGTAGAAAGATTAGGAGAAACTTAAAATATATATATATATATTTCTCTATGTCTCCACATGAATGAAAAACAAATCAATGATTTGATTATGAAGGGACTGATTATAGAAAGTTCAGGTGTCACTAGTCTTATAGCGATCTTTTTTTTCCTGAGTATTATTTAATATATTGGAATTTTCAGTTGTGATGACATTAAAATACATGTAATGCAACGGGATAGGGTTGACTGTATAAGTGATAACAGTGGATCAGAGAAAAGGCAGCGGAAATAGTATTTTTCCACAATTGTGAAGAGGTTAGAAATTCAGAATTGAAAATATTGGCTGAAGGTATGAAAATCACTGGCATCTACCTCTACAGAATTCTGTAAGACTTACTAGATAGAACTCTAGATCAGGCTTAATAGATCTCAAATCACCTAATTATTTATTGGCTATTTATTGAAAGAAACAGCATTGTGTTTTTCTTCAATGTTGGGTTTTTCCCTTCCAAATTTAAACTTTTTCTCTCATTTCTCCTTCCACATCTCATTATGAATGTTAATTCCCAGATTTTTTAAAACTTCCTATTGTAACTAGTGCAAATCTTCTTCAAAGAGCTAAAATGAACTTCTCCATTTCCTTTCTACATCCCTCATCAAATGAAAGTACTAATTTTTCTCAAGGGGGTAAAGCAAATAGTCCGATTGAGACATTCAATTCTGCAAGCTTGTTATATAGTTTCTCAGCTTGTTGTTCACTCAGCACATTTTTTTTTTTTCCTGCTCAATCAATTAATAAAACTGACAGGGAACATATAGTTAGCTCAAAAATGTTTTTCAGTTGATTTTCTACAAGCCACCTTGCTGCTTTAAGAACGGGTCAGAAAGGATGCTGAAGCATAACAATTTTGTGCGTTACTCTGAGTTGATATGTTAAGGCTCAGTAGTCAAAACTGGCAAACGAAAACTCAAGGTCACAGTGTTTAAACCTTGTTCTCACACTGCTTTTCTGTGTGACTTCTGGGGATGCCAGTCAACCTCAGCTACCTGTTTTAATTCCTTACTTTGTAAAGTATCAAGCTGCTTGTGTCAAAAACTAAATAATGAATTATAGGGGATTTGGCTTCACATTTAAGGTTGAGTAGAGAGCTGAGGGACAGTTTTTTATATAATTCATACTTTTGAATAATATTGGAACCATCATACGTTTCCCAACGTTAAGATACAAGAGGGCAAAACTTAGGCATCAACTAAAGTGGTATTTTAGTGGTTGCTAAACACAGGATTCTGGTTGCTTAAAATAGTAAATACACGTTCCAAATTCCTAACTTTCATCTGAAAAGGAGTTCACTTAATATGGCTGCCTTGTCATCCATTTTGACTTCTACTTACATAGAAGTGACACATTAAAGAATAACACCTAGTAAACCTTGTTTGGAGAGTTGATCAATGTAAAGAGACGTGACTGTTTAGCTCAAAGTTTTACAATTAAACTAATGCATATTTTAACTTTCTATGAATAAATCGAATAAATCACAGAACTGGCTACATATATGCAACAATTCTAATCTTTTTATGCTTAACAGTAAAATATATATAACCCTTATGATATTGAGAATACATCCTAGGATCATATAATACTCTCTCTTTTTTTTTTTTATCTACCATAGAGAGAGGCAGAGACACAGGCAGAGGGAGAAGAAGGCTCTATGCACCAGGATCCCCACGTGGAGTTCGATCCCGGGTCTCCAGGATCGTGCCCTGGGCCAAAGGCAGGCGCCAAACTGCTGCACCACCCAGGGATCCCTCTCTTTCTCTTTTAATTTTATGCAATGTATTTTAAGTAGGTCATACTGCAACCTTATTCTAATATAGCCACTCCAGGTCTAATATCAAGTGTTTTTTTTTTTTTTTTCAGCTTCAAACTCATCTATCTCCACTTAGAACCCTATGCATCAACCCTACCAAAAAACTTACAAATTCTCTTGAGTGTATAATGTTTTCTTAGGTACCTGTGTTCCCTACTTTTGAAGTGTTCTTCCTTCCCTCAGTTGCCTACCAAAATCTCAGAGGGGGACATGTGTCAACCATCAGCTTTTTTGGGGAATTCTCTTGCATCCCCTCAAGCAGAATTAGATGCTTTTCATTTTATTCTTCCTCAGTAACTTTTACATGCCTCCATTATGACATGTGAATTCCATGGAGGCAGAAAATAGGATTTTCAACATCTCCAGTGCTTAGATAAGAGTTTACAGTACTCTCGGTGCTCAATAAAAATTTACTGAAGTGAATCAATGAATTGAATATAGGGAAAACATTATTGTGCTTCTTGTGGCACATTTTTAAGAGTTCATTTTGGCCTCATGCCCATTATTTTTTCTTACAAACTATGATCTGTTTTCCATCATATCAGGAAGAGAACTGTGAGGGGGAGATCCAGATAAATGAGTCCTAGTGTGTCCCGGTGTCCATGAACATTTATTTAAATTAACAATTCCAAAGTTAGCAGAACTATTAACAAGTCTCTTCTGTTGGAGATATTACTGGGGGTATAGTTGAGGAAGCTGAGTTCTCTGGCTTTTTGTGGTTCTGCATAGCCCTTCCATATAAGAGGTTGGCATGTTTTAGGCATAGGCATCATAGGAGTTGTTTCAAACAAGAAGTCAATCTCTATATCAAAGCAATTGCTACTTCTCTACAGATGTTAGGCAAACAGAATAAATACCTACTGGAGTGTAAGCTATGGATCTGTGCTTTGGATTTGCATCTATTTAAAACCAAAATCCACTAGAAATATAGTATGATTCAGTAGCAATTAAAGGTCCCTAATGCACCAGGATTTTTACCACAGAAAATACTGGATCAAAAATATATGGATGTAATGTAAGTCAGTTTTAAATCACTGTTTGCCAAGAAGAAAGATATAGAATCCAAGATGAAATTTTAATAAAGAATATCTTTTTTTAAGTTAGAGTCTTCAGTGTTTGATCCTTTATAAGCTATTAGTGTGCTTACAGGACTTTTTTTATATATTGCAAAATCCATTTTGTAGTTATTCTTAAAAATAATTCTGTTTGGGGCCAGAGAACACTAATTAGTACATATTAACATCAATTAAAGATGTAAACCCACTACAAAAGATTCACTTCCAACAAACAATCAACTACTTTAGATTATCTTTTCACAAGCTGGGCTACCATGTACAGCCAAATTAGTCATCCTTTCCCCACAGGCCATCAGTTAGCCAGGTAGCTGTAGGTAGAAGTCAAACAAACGGTTGACATTTGAACTCCAAGTCTCCTGAGCAGGATTAGTTTAGCAATCACTTCTAATAAATCACTATTAAGAAGTCAGATATCTATGCCAACAGCATATTTCTAATTAAACAGAATGTATAAAACTAAGACTCTGGAAAATGAATATACACACTTATATGTGCACACCTATGTCTCTGTGTGTATATATATGCATAGGTGTGCACATATAAGTGTGTATATTCATTTTCCAGAGTCTTAGTTTTATACATTCTGTTTATACATTCTGTTTAATTCATTTTATATATGCATATATACACACATATACACAGATATATATTTAGAGTGGTCATCAGATACACTACTGCAATTTTCACATAGGTGCCATTTGTCAATATAAGCAATGTCTGTAATAGCTTTGCAAAAGGATGATATACTTGTAGACGATATCTATTCTTCTTAAGAATTGTTACTTTGCTTCTAAAAAGCATGAATTTGGCCCTAATATCAACACTGGTAAGGGTCACAGCCTCTCACTAAATGAACTCAATTACTGAAGCTAATCACTTTGAGATAAAATGCATAGGCTTGAGATAGATTTGAGACTACTGATTCACCTTAGCACAACTCAAGACAAAGAAAAGAATATAGCAGGATCTACTTTTAAGTTACAGGAACTTCAGTAATCAAAAGTGGTCTGAACACACAAACTCAGGTACTCTTGGGTAATTATAGCAGTTTGTTTTCTAGCTCTCAGCTCACTGATGTTTCAAGTGACTTGAAAACACACTGGTGAAGTTTCTTTCCCTTCATGTGCCGAAAGCTTTATGTTGCTGACAGATACACTTCCTTCAACATTGCTTGTAATTGTACCTCTTCTCCATACCTAGGCTTTGGACTCTTCCTGCTGAAATTCCCTTCTTGAGCATGATAAGTTCATTTTAATTTAGAAAAAAAATTGGCAATATTTTTCAGTGGGAACTTTTAAAATGGGAATAGGACAAGATTCATTGACACAATAAAATTAAAGTAAAAACAATAAAGTGCTCCAAATTTATTTTTCTTCCTCATCAACTTAATCAACCTCTTGTTCCTGGTAGCTACACAAGCTAATCTCATGGGCATTTGAAATTAGTGTTGTGATGACTAACAAACATCACCACAAGATAAAATATTTCTTTTCTGAAAGAATGAAAAGTGGAGTCCTGAACATTTGAGCTAAGAATTAATTCTAAGTATTTTAATTAAATGTATTACATTTAATTATGTTAAATCAATTAATTACATGAAATTAATTGATCTGGATTAATTTCTGAATATTTGGAATATATATGAGATTTTCAGCAGAAGTTTTAAGGATTACTAGTTTTCCTGTGGTGAGTCATTACAGATAATAAAGTTTGCCATTTTACCTCAGTGCATTTTGAGAAAGCTCTAATTCATAAATTACTTCCAGGATTTTTTTAGCACTTTCTCCTAAGACTTTATTTTTATGAATAGTAATATAAAAGGAAAAAAGTATGTAAATTTAAAATGTAAATCAGTATCTAAAATACATTAGAATAAATACATTAGAATTACTGGAATCTAAAATAAATACATTAGAACAGATTGTGGGCGGGTGGAGAAAATTGTAATTACATATATTAAGAAAATTATATTCCAACTGGCAAGTAAAGTAAAAAAAATAAATGGAATTTTAAGAATTCTGAATATGCATATTCAAGGAGATAGGTGGTATTTAAGAGAATCTTACTCTTCTTTAGTTTCATATAAAATACACCAATTAACATATTATACATTCAGAATTATGTGGGAACAGGTTCAGAACAGAAGAGAGAAATCAGAAAAGAACAGTATGTGTGTTTGTGTGTGCATATTTGTATGTTTGGGTGGTGAGTTTTTCAGATGTCAGAAAGTTTCATTCCTTAATCAGTTTTAGTAAACTCTTCACATGCTTTATCTCCTCAAATTTCAAACGACATTGGCATGTTTGCTGTAAAACAGCCACATAGATTACATAATCATGTTTTCTTGAGACACAGAAGACAGAATTTCTTTTTGCATGAACATGAAAGGTCTTTTTGCATGAACATGAAAGGTCTCCGTATTCTTTCAAAAGATTAAGAGCACACAATGCCACAGAAACTGTTGTTCCCTTGTACATTAAAATGCTTGATTATTTTGCACTTCAAATGTACTCTAACTAGGATTGTGAATTAAAAAGGGGGGGCTTCTTTTGTTCACAGCCACTTTAAATGTTAACATAATGAATTACCTCAAGAATGTCAAATTTTAAGATAGCATTTTGATATAGTTCAGTCGATCTAGTATCTATGAGCTGAATTTGTTCACTTCTTTGCATGGCTGTGAGGATTTTTGTGGAAATATCTTACACAGAGAAGCCTTGTACTGTATAGATTGTGGTTTTACTGCTCATGCAATTTAGATATAGTGATATTATTACCAATATGAAATACTATGTAGGAAGAGATGAAGTTTTCTAAAATATTACATGGTGATTTTGAACATTCTCATTGTAAAAGTTTTACAAGCACATTCCTATATATAAGTACACCTATATACAAAAATCCATTTTTCTTTCTTCAAATGGAGCTAAATTATGGAGATTAAAATATCAGTGTTATAGAAAATCATTAATAATAGATATCTTTTCATTACCCTCACCAGGAAGAAATTGATTTTTTCTGGGGAACATTCAGAAAACAATTCAGTTGATACAAAAGCATTCCCAAGACCAGAATATCACCTCCAAAATGTTAAACTTTTCTCCTTATTAATTTTCATAAAGGATACAAATATACCACCAAATGTGCTTTGGATCTGTTATTGGAAAAAAAAAAGAGAAGACAGATCCATCTTTGAATCATGTCATTGGCTTCATGTATAATTACTTAAATTGGAGTATTGCTTAGAATGCAACAAAAAAGAAATGGATTTAGAAAGAGAAAGTGATTCGGGGGGAATTGTTCTACAAAATAAAAGCATCTCTAAAAATCAATGCAATGTTTGAACTAATCTGGTTTCCTTTTTTATTATATGTCTATAGATGAGAAAGTTCTTTAGAAACTTAACAGGCAGGTGGCCCTGGTGGCTCAGTGGTTTAGCACCACCTTCAGCCCAGGGTGTGATCCTGGAGTCCCAGGATCTAGTCCCATGTTGGGCTCCCTGCATGGAGCCTGCTTCTCCCTCTGCCTGTGTCTCTGCCTCTCTCTCTCTCTCTCTCTCTCATGAATAAATAAATAAAATCTAAAAGAAAAAAAACTTGACAGGTTGGTGCCTAATTAATTCATCAGAAAACAATTTTTCTTTGGGTATAACTTAAAATCAGGAGAAAGGTTGAAGATATACCCTATAATAAGGTAAATGGCAAGCAGAGATAAAATAGGTGAATAACAAGCATAGATCCAGACATACTTCTTGTTATTTCTAAGCCCACCACAGGTCATAATAAATTACTTAGGTATTTTAAAACACTTCATTTGGTGAAATCTTGAAATATTTAAAACGCTAAAAATTGTGCAGTCTCCTACTTAAAAAAAATGAAAGAAAAAGTTTGTCTCTAGTGACAAAGATATGAAAGTTGGAACGATTAGAAACCTGAATTAGAAGAGAAAAAGAGATTGAAGCATAAAAAATTATATACTCCAAATGCATCTCAGTCTGAAGTATACACCAAGCTTTTCAATGATTAAATTTAATATCACTTTATTTTTATTCCAATACTTTGTATTTATATGAATCCCCTGTTTTACTATTAACATATTCTTTCCTCTATCAGAGATAACAACTCTAAATTTTAGTAGAGAACTCAGATATATTTTCATATGATCTACAGCACTGAAATATGCTTGAGATATTCTAATTTGTATAACCATTTTTGAGGATGTATTTGGCAATGTGATGATTTCACTCTTTTAGAAGCTCAGTCACACATGTCTATCCAAAGGCTTTTTCCCCCTTAATGTAATAAGAAGCCTGAATTATAATTGAAGTGGACAGAATTAGGCTCTAGAAAACATAATTAATTTCTGAAAAGAAAATTAAACTCTTTGACTCTTATCACTTTATAATTCCACACTTTACCTTTTTTGTTAATACCATTATTTTTAACATCCAATTATACAAAAATAATACATGTCAAAAGGCCTTTAAATAAAAAAATATCTTATTAATTATTATTACGCATGTGTTCATAACTAAAACTGAGAGTCTCCTGGCTCCTTCTGTGACCCCGTCAGAACTCAGGCTAAGAAATGAAACTCAGCCAAAGAAGGAAGATCTTTAACTTCTCAGTTGAATATGTCCACAGAGCCAGAGTAATTCCTTTCTGAAAGAAGAAAAGGACCTAGTGACCGAGTTGATCTATGGTCTCTAACAGCCTTACCACCGTGGACTACCTTTCTAAGATTTACTCTTTTCCCAAAGTATCTCTCCATCTCTGGATTGAATCCACTGACTTCATTCAGCCCACCCCTAGGAAACTGGAAGCCAGTAAGCCCTGACACAACTCCAGATAGGTTTTGGGTGGCCTGTACATTGCTGGCCACACAATGTTTTAAAAAGGAGTAGCCATCTTCAGATAATGTAAACACATACAGATATGGAGATCCTCCTGAAAAACTGGAACTTTTGGTAACCTACAACCTTTTTGCACATGGCAGTAATTGGTTTGTATGAATCTGGTCAGAGACCAGATATGCATCTCCAGTTTTCTGTATTTCCTTCTCTTCCTTATTGTCTGACCGCAACATTAAGGACAGGTGTCTCAGCTTCAATAAATATCCTTTGTGTTATACTCAGCTGGTGGAAATTTCACTGAAAAACTTTTGAACCAGTGATTTCTTTCCAGGCTTCATCTTGGAGTCAAATTTACTTAACTGGTACCTTGATTCTATTTCCACATTTGGGTCCTTACCTTAATCCTCAACTTTTTTTTTAATATTTTAATTTTTCTTTTTGGTTTCACATTTATTTCCTCTCTCCAACCAGTTTTATTAGAATGTGCCAGTTCTGATTTATTTTTTGTTAACTTTGAGATTTTAATTATTCCTTCCTCCCATCATTAATATATAAGTAAAACCATGACCACTGTAGAACACAGGTATTGACTTTTTAAAAAGAAAGAAAATTATAAGAAAGTAGGTACAACTTCATGGCGGTAACATTAAGAAAAAAAATTCCTGTGAATACATCATACTAAAATATTTGGTTGCAGAGGTTTCGCTTCAAATAACTTTGGCTTAAGCAAAGGTTCAGAGAAATAAACTTATTTCATTGTATAGTATTAATCCCTGTGACAAAGACTTCTCATTCGTCTTTTGCGTAGAAGTCCTATTTTCTATGAAATATGTAATTGTTTCAGAGTCCAATGTCAAAGTCCAAATGTATTTCTTTTTCTAATGGAATTTTTCAATAAAGCACAATGGTTATACGTTTGAAATGCATATTAAGTGTTTCTGGCAGTAAAATTCTTGCTGTCTCAATAACTGATATGATTATGGTTGAAAGAAAAGCCAGGTTATAGGTTCTTTTTGAACTTTCATTAAACTATGAAAAATTTAATAGTGTGGATGCCTTGTTCCACAAATGGACTCACCCTGACAATGCAGTCCTTCATCATACCCATCTGAGCAGTCCATGACACCGTTGCACAGTTGGGATAAATGAACACATTTGTTGGTACCAAGGCAAGCAATGTGATTCAAGGGGCACTTGATTTCTACCTCTTCAGGACCTAAAAAAAAAAAAAAAAAAGTAAAAATAAATTAGTTTTGTTTTTTATGGTAAAACCATTAGCTCAAGAAATTACTAGCCTGAATTTACAAAACAAACTATATGAAACACTACCAGAGGGCAGCTCTTTCAGGGATGTCAAAATTAGCCCCTGTGATTAAAAACCTAATATTTAAAATTGCATAAGACATAAAACTGTATTTTTTCAAATAATACACTAAAGACACAAATATTCTTTTCAACCTTTAAGTAGCATAGGTTTAAAATCTGAGGGTCGGTTTGAGTCATTGATCTACTTCTTATCTTTAGATTTAGTGGGCAAGGTACTGAAACCCTGTATGTCTCAAATTCCTCAACTGTGAAATATGGCGAATGACAACTCCTTGGCAGAGCTCTCATCAGAACTGAATCAGGTAACATGAACAAAAAGATTTTAGTGGAATTTAAGTGAAGTTGTGTCAGTCTAAAAATTATTTCTTTTTTAATATGTTCTTTATTAAGAACAGCTAGTTATGTACTTATTTATAGATGGATTTTTTTTTGTTTGAAAAATCTTTACTGAGCAATTATAATAGAATTTACTAAGGAGTGGGGAGGCGATAAGGAACAGATAATACTCAGTGAGTTCTCCTGCTGATGCTAATAGTACATTACATGATCAATCTTTGTGTTTTTAAAGATTACTTAGGTTGGAACACCACATCTTTTCTTAAAGCTCATCAAACATCCAAATTGGGGACGTGAGGGGGGCCTTAGTATTTGAGCGTGTCTGCCTTTGGCTCAGGGCATGATCCTAGGGTCCTGGATCAAGTACTGCATTGGATTCCCTGCAGGGAGCCTGCTTCTCCCTCTGCCTATCTTTGACTTTATCTCTGAATCTCTCATGAATAAATATAAATAAAATCATTTAAAAAAACCATTTAATTTGTACATTGCTATATCTAAATTTCAGGTTGCTAATTCCCATATCCTAGCTAGACTTCTTTCACAGGCACTCTCCAAATTCCCCACGTGATGATTCTTAATCTTGCCCAGCTCTCCTAAATCCAGAGTGCTGTCGTGGCATATGACTACAATCGCATGTTAATCTGTCACTGATTATTACATGAGGCTAGATTCTACAATCAGGCACACTTAGTATTCAATCACAGCTATGTTAATACCCACGGGACATTAATTTATTAAATCAACTAAGCATTAATTTTCTCATGTGTAAATAAAACTATCAACAGTTTACCTTGTAGGCTTGTTGTGAATGTCAAAAGTTATTGATAGCAAAGCAATGAGTTTTGTGAGCTTTTTTGGTTAGATGTGGGCTCGGAATAAGAATTCACATGTGTTAATCATGTAAATGAATGCATCAGAGTAGAGTTGTTAACAGACTCTGAAAACATCCCACACTCACATACAATAAATTGAGCAAACTATGTACATTTTCTGAGCTTCGCCATGTTGTTGTAGGGATTATATAAAAAGCTTTTTCATTTTTCCCAGCAAACGCTAATAAAGTGTTTGCTATCATCATAGTTAGGGAAAGAATGTTCCAATAAGGTGAGTTGCCTTTTCATAAACACTTGTATTGCATAACTTCCTTTAATACTGCTAGCCCTCTCCCCTCAAAAATGCTGTGGAATAGCAAAAGACATGTTTTGAAATATCTTCTCAAAATGAGTGATGAGTATATGTGATTTTGTTTGATGCTAAAACAGCTTTCAACCTTTTGTATTTAGGGAATGTAATAAATTTTTTTTTAATTTTTTATTTATTTATGATAGTCACAGAGAGAGAGAGAGAGGCAGAGACACAGGCGGAGGGAGAAGCAGGCTCCATGCACCGGGAGCCTGATGTGGGATTCGATCCCGGGTCTCCAGGATCGCGCCCTGGGCCAAAGGCAGGCGCCAAACCGCTGCGCCACCCAGGGATCCCGGGAATGTAATAAATTGTTATGATGTAGCTTCACTAGATGAAGTATTGACACTAATTGGTTTTCTGGTATCTTTTCTTTGTGTATTTATACAATTACTGACATATAAGTCTATTAGTATTGTCAAATACCCATCACCTCAAAAGCACAACTCATTTTATTATAGTCTCTGTAAACTGAGTATCAATAATTTTTAAAATATACATTTTCATATATATATAATTATATATATACACACACAAATATATAATTAAAGTACAAATACACAAACTTAAATCCAAATTATAAGAATAAAAATAAGGGAAGCTCCTTTCACTGTTTCTAGTATTAAATCTTATAAGATTAATACGAATTCACTTTAAAAATACAATTGAAAAATATAAATTAGGTTTGAAATGCTGTACATTTTTATGACCAACAGTCACAATGCAGTTTTTCTTAAAATTAATTGGCCGATTCTTAGAAATTTGAGAATATGTAACCTTGTATGAATGTCAAGTAGTGTTTGGGCCAAATATATTTAGATCTCTATGTAAAAATTCCAAAAATAGCCCACAGATAAAACACTTCCAACCTGGGAGACTTCAGAAATTTTATTAAAACCAAAGATGACTCAGTAGTTTTTTTTTTAAAAAGAAAGATTTTTCTTTTGTTTTTGTTTGTTTTTGTTTGTATTGGTTCAAATAAAAGTTTTGTTTTGTTTTGTTTTGTGCATTCTTAAGATTGTCAGGTAATGGGTTAAAATGATGGTGTGAAATGCACAACTGGTATTCAGAAACAAATTTTTAGAAAACAGAAAAAAAATGTTTGAATTTCTCAGAGGCAGTATACAAAACTATTAAATTCTTCCTACTGGTAACATGTAAGGATAAAAAAGAAGAAATTTGGACTAAAAAAAGAGTTAAGTAATTTCTTTAGTGACTAGCAAGTACATCTTCCTCATCTTTAATATACTCTTTTCTTGACTTCCAGCACTTCTGGGTAACTGGTAAGACAGCTGGTACATGATTTGATGGGTTGTAACTTAACCAGTCCTTCCCAAATTGTCATATCTAAGCTCATTAAAACAATGACAATATTTGCAAATTACACAGAATAGCAGAAATTATATGTAGAGGTTGTCCCGCCCCGGGAATCAACCTCAAAACTGAGACAATCAGTATCTCAACCCTCTTTGATCAATGCTGGGGTATTTCAGCAGGAAAACTC
The DNA here is from genome assembly GCF_048418805.1 of Vulpes vulpes. Taxonomy (NCBI): domain Eukaryota; kingdom Metazoa; phylum Chordata; class Mammalia; order Carnivora; family Canidae; genus Vulpes; species Vulpes vulpes. The sequence goes on from NW_027325669.1 coordinate 1,009,849, forward strand.
TGCTAACTCTAATATTTTGTTGTTGTCTTTCTAGAATATGGGGCACTTTAAAGAATAACAATGTCTGCCTTAACTAAAATTATCCCAGAAACCAGGGAATATGAGTATTTAGTGTACTTTTGCTTGGAGGAATAACCCACCCTTAATTCCCAATTATCGTTTGTGAATTAAAGGTGTGTATATCCCAGGAGGCTCCCTCAACCGGCCACCACTCTACCCACTGATCTGTGTGACAAGGGAAAGAATGTGATAACAGAGACTACGTGAATTCCTAAGAATATGTCAGTGTTGCATTAAATGATTCATCTCACGAAAACCCAGGCTTTACCTCTTTAGTTACTAAATTATTAGGATTTGGAGGATCTGAGAACAGGACTGGGATGACAGGGAAGCACATGAAGAATTGCAAAATAGTAGACATGCACTTCAAAATTTAAATAAGCATGGTAGTCTTAGATTATCACTTCAGTTTTCAGTTATGCATAGTCAGAACATTTCCAGTGCCTCAGAACTAATTTTAGGTGACCTGAACAAGATAGCAGAATTTAAAATATAGTAATTAATTATAAGAAAGAGAAACTCTATCATTAGAAGGATTTAAAACATATAAACACAGGCAAATAGAACTTATATTTTTAAATTTTTTATAAGCCTTGGCCAATTAGCTGCACTACGCTTCATTTTTTAAACAGAACCTCATTTTACAAACAAGCTTTCTAGGATAATGCAAGGGCAATGTGACTCATCTGGATGTTTTTTAATGTTTAGATTATTTTTATATATAAACATCTTACTCTGTTCAGTAAAAAAAAAAGTAGTTTAAAAGATATTAAGTCTGATCAAATGTCTTTTCTGGCTAATGATAATTGTGATAGCACATTCTGGAGAGGAATAGAGTTTTCTTCTATAACAGCAGATACAGTCAAATATCTGCACTTGTCACTATACCATCATATCTCAGCAGGACCAGCATCGATCCCCTCCCCAAAGTTAACCTTTCCATCTTACCCTCTATCACATCCCACTTTCTGGGTTTTTTTCCTATCAAGATTTGCCACTTGGTTGTATTTCCCATTTCTGTCTTTCCAATGGTTCTAAATCCTCTACGTATAATTTCATACAATTTTCTTAGCCTGTACTCAAGAAAAAAAGTCACTTTGCTGATTGAACTGTCCTACAAATGTTATCCTTTCTTTACTACTTTTTTTAACTGTTAAATATCTTCAAAATAGAGACTGTACCCCCTGTATTCCCACTCCCTTCTAACTCCAGCCACTGCTCCCAACACTGCTGAGCTGGTTTTCTTCAAGGTCCCCATGGTCCCACTAACAGTGAAGCCAGAGGCAAACAGATCCTTTGAAAGCTGACCAAAATTCCTGGGACACACTTCCTGCCATTATTTCCCATGACTTTTATACTCTAATCACACTATTATTGTTGTTGTTATTTATGCTATTCCATGAACACGCTTGGCTGCGTTTCATATATGCTTTTTGATAAACTTTCCTATGTCTCTGCCTGAAAAACACAAACATGTAGTACATTGCCTGGCTCAATGTACAATTGTTGAATGAATGTTCAGTTCATTTTAACTCCTGGCTAATTTCTACTTTCTTCTGTAAGCTAAAAGTTATCTCCATTAAAAGATTCTCAGAATTCTCTCAAAATCATAACCATTCTCAGTTGCTGCCCACAACAAAACTACACTCTGGCCTGATTTCATTATCTAACTGAAACTTAGTTAACATTATTTACAAGTTATTTTCAGCACTCATAGTAAACTCCATTTAGAGTCAACATTCACCTCCTAAATTAATCCAAAGTGTCCCCACTTCTGGAATTTTCTGTATGCAATATCATCTGGAAAATAAGCCTTCTCTTTTCACCCAACAAAATCCTTCAAGTCCAAACTCTGGCTTTTCCATCAAGTTTTCTTTGTGAAAAACAACATCACATAATGGAGAAGTTATTAAGTTTAGAGATATCAAACCCTTGATTTAGAGTTTTTATCTGCTGTTTATTAATTATCTCAACTTGAGTAAAATGCTAATTCAGTGAGATTCCTCTTTCACATTTGAAACATGGGGATAATAATAGTGTCTACCTCACATGATCCTCATAACAAATGAATATGTTTTGGGATATGCTTTATAAACCAAGAGAATTGTGTCTGTGGGGGGTGCCACTGATCCCACTTTTTTTAAAAATTTTTTTTATTTGTTTATGATAGTTACACACAGAGAGAGAGAGAGGCAGAGACACAGGCAGAGGGAGAAGCAGGCTCCATGCACTGGGAGGCCAATGTGGGATTCGATCCCCGGTCTCCAGGATCGTGCCCTGGGCCAAAGGCAGGCACTAAACCGCTGTGCCACCCAGGGACCCCTGATCCCACATTTTCTATGAATTCATGCAGATGTTGTTTATATCACATTTTTTTTTTTACAATATAGCTTTTTTTACAATATAGTTTCTGTGTATAGTCTATGAACTATATTAATATATGCAGTTTCACATAGATTTCATGAGGTATGAAACCTTTATTTACTTTTTTATTCCCACTTCACAAGATAAAATAAAATGTCGATACAAAAACATATTGATTGCTAGTTGATATAAGAATCAAGTAAAAAATAGTTATATAAAGTCATCATGAAAAACATAAGATGTCTTTGAAATTCAAAAATTAAAAAGTATCCATTTTTGGATTTTATGTAATTATACCTATTTACTTAGAAAACTGAGATTTGATTATATTGTGAAGAACTGTTGGAAACTCAACTTCTAAAAGCCTAGTACTGATTAAAAAATATATGCATGCACACACACATATACATATGCACACATACATATATATATACAAATTAATATAGGACTATTTCTATTGGTAAGATATCTTACAATATTTAACTTTTGAATATTGAATCTTGTGGAGAGTTCCTATTTATTAATGAAGAGCTCATGATTTCTAAGAATTTGTGAAAACTACCTTCAAAATAGCTTTCTTAGAATTATTTAAAAACAAGTTTTTAGTGTCACTTTAAGTAATATATTAAGATTTCTGGAACGCTATTAACCTGCCTGCAAATGCTTAATCTGTTCTATTCCATGTTATAAAAAAAAAAAAAATTAAAGAATCTTTTCCATAAAGTCAGATCCAATTTCTTGGAAATATTACAAACTATCATCTTTTAAGGGGAATTCCTATGCAATTAAGCCTATGGAAACACTGCATTATAATAGCTGTTGTAATTCTCACAGCTGAGAAATCAAAATAGTTACAGCCACTTGTGAAAACTATAAAGTATGTGGACTACATTATTTTCTCCATATTATTTGGGAAAATTAGTACATCATGTAAATACATTTAATAATATATATATAATACATACATATATATTTAATATAAACATAACACTGGATCAAATAATACCTTTACAGAAATAGTAGAACTTTCCTAGAACTGTGTATTTCATAAAATTCTGTTATATTCAAGCATAATTTACTTTTGCATGTAAGCTACTTCAACTGACAAACTGATAATTTAAATGGAAGAAATAAAAGAAATTTATAGTATTTCAAGGAAAATTAAAATTGGATTTATGAGTTTCAACTTTTAAATAAAATAATATTAATTGATATCATTAATCTATAGGACTATACTTGAGGATACAGGAATGAACAAGAACTCCTAAAGATACATGTGCACTCAATCTAATAGTAACTCACTCAAATTAAATAATTTCTGTGTAATACAGGTTCCAGTAATGGCTTGTGTGTTTACATATTTCAAATGAATGCTGTGAAAAATCAAGAACCGGAAAAGATGTAAAGGTGATTGATTTTGTCCAGCTGCACTACCCTCAAGCCAGCTCTGACATCTGTCCTATTTTTAAGGGCCCTGGGGAAGGAGATTTTGCAGCTTTGATAAGTTGTTTCCAGGTTTAAAAAGTCTTTGTTTTTAGTCCTTACTCTATGGAAGTCTCAGTATAGGAAAATTCCTCGCATCTAACATGAACAGTTTTATTTATGTATTTAATATGCGAAAAGCTTGTCTGGTCACCTAAGGAAAACTATGCCATATTAAGCAATTCTGCTATCACCAAAGTCACCACTGTGTCTGCTATTATGATTATGAATATATGGATGGTTAGGTAAGATTCATACTGAAAACTTTCTGGATCACATCTGGAAAAACTGTTGTGTTAAAATATCTCTCTCTTTCTCTGTGTGTGTTCTGCTAACTTTAGAATATACCTGTCAAGTCCTTCTTATCAGTTTAACTTACTATCTGCACCTGAATCCAATGGAAGTAGGTTAAGTCATAATATTCCCCTGCATTGAATCTGTAAACATTTAGAATACAGCCAAAATTGGCAAATGAAAAATACTGTAAGGAAATAGCTACAGAATTTTTGCCATTAAGTATAACTTTGGAAATAAAAATTTTATCTGACCAATGGACTGTCTTGTTTTCCAACCGTCCATTTACCAGCAAATAAATAAAATAAATGAAAGCATTGCTTTACAAGGGATTGTCATTGCAGCAATGCTATTCATTAAACCCCATGCTAATGGAGGGAACTCAGCTTAGATGGCTTTAAAAAATCAGGGCCATTTAGGTGTTTTAAATGTTTATTTCTCTCCCTGCATATATTCTTCACATGTTCCTTGATTACCGAATCACCTCTTCCACCCCTACCACTTTCTCTTTCAAAAGGTCTACAAATTCCTTTCCCCCTCCCTCGACCTCAGTTAAAATACATTTGTATGTTTGTTTCTTCTTTTTTTGTTTGTTTGTTTCTTTCTTCTTTAATTTCTTAGAGCCCTGTTCTTTGTTAGCTATCTTGATATCCTAAGTGCTATATCTTACAGATAATGTATTTGCATTTAAACAAGATTCTTACAGAAACAATAGATTAACTCCAAATATTAGAATATGTAAAAAATGGCAAAGGAAAAAAAATGACAAAGGTATTTTGTTTTAGAAAAAGGGGCACTTCACTGATTGATACTCATATCACACTTCTTGCTGACAATTTTGTTTACTTGTAAAGTTGGCCCTCATCTCTCTTTGTAAAGGAAGAGTTCGTATATAATCAATGAACCAGAAAGAAGATGCTTTCTTTCTTCAAGTTTGCAGAAATCCTACTGATTCCTCAAGAAGTAAAATGCATATTCTAGTCATATCTTAAAACTTCTGGGTGGAAAAGATTTACCTAATTGCAGATAAAACAACTAAGAAAGCAGAAGATAAAATATTCCATTTGGGAGTATCTCTCTTCTCAGATACAAAACAGAAAATAAGTGTTTCATCTCTAAACCTAAAGCTAAAGCTAAAGCTTTTTGCTCTTGTTTTCCAGGGTTACTTTACCTATAGTAACCCAGTGATGGCTAACTGATTACAGTTCTGAAGTTTAGGGTAGTGTGGAAAGTCTACTCTTTTGAGGCAGAGATGACTCCATGGTAAGAAGCATGTTAAAAAGATTAATGGATAGGAAAAAACAAGCAAAGACCATATAGTTCCACACATCACAATAAAGGGACAATGAGTGGAAGCAGCCAACTGGCTCATTCACAAGTCAGGACAGCTAAGAGTCACTCCCTTTTTGATTCCACAAATAAGTTAGAGATTGTTTCTGAGCCAAATTCTGCATACAGAGACGTTACTATTGCTACTCTAAAGCTTGCTTTTTGAGAAATACATTAAAAAAAAAAGATAATTATTTTTTCAGTCTCTTCCCATAGAGGCTAAGATAACAAAAGGTTAGATACATGTCCCCAAGTATGGTTTAAAAACCAAAGGCAAGGGGATCCCTGGGTGGTTCAGTGGTTTAGCGTCTGCCTTCGGCTCCGGGCATGACCCTGGGGTCAGGGATCAAGTCCCGCCTGCAAGGAGCCTGCTTCTTCCTCTCTCTGTGTCTCTGCTTCTTTCTGTGTGTCTCTCATGAAAAATAAATAAAATCTTAAAAAAAAAAAAGAATGAAGAAGAAGGAGGATGAGGAGGAGCACAAAAGAAGCAGAAGAAGCAGAAGAAGGACCCAGAAGAGGAGGAGGAGGAAGAGGAGGAGGAAGAAGAAGAAGAAGAAGAAGAAGAAGAAGAAGAAGAAGAAGAAGAAGAAAGAGGGAGCTACTTTGAGATCTGCTAGATGACAAACATCATTCCTCATCCAATTATCTCTTCACCACAATTAAGATGAAAACAACTCTACAAAAGCTAAAGAACTAGGGTTTTTCTTGTCTTAGTTTTTTTTTTTTTTTTTTTTAGTTTTCATTCAAGACAACATTAAATTATATATACTGACTTGAAAAGAAAACTATCTTTCTGATTTAGAAAGAAGTGTGCTCCATGACCTTTTGTCAAACAACCCAGATTCCTGGTGATATATATATATATATATACACAAACACACACACACACATATATATCATATATACCATGTATAAGTATATATATATATATATATATATATATATATATATATATATATGTATATATCATGAGTAAGAAGATATTTTCTGATCCCACTGGTACATTTATTCAAATAAATGTATTTAATAGGAGTTATTCATTCATTATTCCACTTGGATAAAAACCCTTGATATTTGCTTGGACTGAATGGATAAGAGAAAAATAGGAAAGAGAAAAGAAAAAGCGAATATATGCTTTGAATCACTTTATCACATTTCAAAAAGGGATTATTTGCTGTATGTAAAAACAAATAAACAATTGCTTGAGAGTCCTGATTAGCATACAAATGATTTTATAGTGAGAAGGACCAGTTAGAGAATATAAGTTAAAATGTCTTTCACTGGAAGAACCATGTTGCAAGACATAATAATTTTTACAGAAGCCAATTTATCCTTAAGAGGAAGACAGAATGTTCAAGAATCCAATTTTAAAAGCCATAGAATGATACAGATGTTATTAAACATAACAATATCAAATCCTTAGTAGAATGTATAGATTGTATATTTCAGACCAAAAGTGAAATGTTATTGATGAGATATTTTTCAAAATTTAACTTTTATGCCACTCAAAATGTAAACTGTGAACATAATTTCAAGGAGCACTTTTAATGAAAACAAACTGTTCTATATTGCACACTGTAAAAGTAGCATTACATTAGTAGGATAATTGCTGTTTATTGAGTACTTCCTATGTTCCAGGATCTCTGGTAAGCATAAAATGTTCATTATCTTATTAAATCCTTACAAGAACATTATGAATTAGGTATTATAATTGCTCTTACATAGATGAAGAGATTGAAGATTGCAGAGGTTAAATACCTTCTTCAAGGTCACAGAATTGTAATGCTACTGTTTGAATTCAGGCCTCTTATATCTTTGAACACTGGTTTCTTTACCACTGTGTTATATTGTGCTACAATCTCAACCTCCTGTAACAAGGAAACAAATATGGCAATGCAGCCATGTAGGTATTTCTGTCTGATTCACTCTCTCTCTGTGAAATAGATTACATAAGGATCTTGAGGGAAAAGTAAGAAAATTTTGTGAGACGTCAAGGCTGTGAAGCCATGCTATGTCATTACTTAAACTGCTCTTATAATCAGGGGTGATTCCTCAGTATTTAACAACAGATGAAATTCACTGGACTGGCTATAGCTTCTACAAGTAGCCCTAAGAAAGAAACTTGGCTATTTGTGTACATCCTGTGACTTCTTGGCTGTTGAGCCCTCACCAGTTCCAGGTATCCAGTCTGTTTGACCAGGGGAGAGAGATAGGAAGAGGGAATGGCAGAGAGGAGACATGACAGTCTCCTGAATTTTACTAGGACGGCTTCTTTGTCCACTTTTGACTGAAGGACCTTGGGGTTCCTTGAGAGGTTTCAGGAGGGCACTGGGTAGCAGTTGTTCAGAATCAAAATAGAAGTGCTCATCAATCGGTACAGTTGTGCCATGCATACCAGCTAAATATTAGCCATGTTTAGAAGAATTTGTATTGCCTATTTCCAGCAAATTCTAACTATGAAGACAGTCCCCACGAGCTTTGCCTTAATGACAAAATATTTATGCACTATAATGTTAGATCATCCACAGTAAATACAAACAGGTCTCCAATGTTATGTGGTGCTAAGGTAAAGCTCCTTCAAGTGATCAACCAACTTACCCTTAACACAAAACCCTTCCTTTGACCATTTAATCAGTCTTTTCCCATGTACTTATTCCCACTTTTATGGAGCATTCTCTAGATTAAGCAGGGTAGCCACTGACATGTAAAGTCCTGGTAAAGTCCTGCTGCTTCTGACACCTGCACAGCTTCCGTGCCTGGCTAGCTTGGCACAATGGAGCCCAGCATGAAGGATGCCAACATCACAGGTTCAAATGCCATCTGGTACAAGTATCTGCCTTTCTGTCTTTCAGCCCCAGATTTTACCTCTTCACATCAGCCACCCCATATATCCTCTTCATGCTAGAACTGATGCAAAGCAAGTCAGTATCTTTGAGACACTACAGATCCCTAAAAGGAAGGACTGATACCACTTACAATTCAATTGAATGTTTAAAAAGACAGAGCCTTAGCCAGGCTTGAGTTTGGGTTCAATGTGCCAATACTAAACACTCAGCCAGCTTCTCCCTGGGGAACTCTGTGAGGAATGACTCTAGGGCCTTTGAGTGTGCTTACATAACTGCTTCAGTTCATTAAATAGCACCGTGGCTCTCCTGTTTTAAACAGAGCTGAATGTCTCCAATTTATGTGATCAATTAAACAACTGCTAAATAAACAGTATTTGGTAAATAGTGAATCAGCAAAAGAAGTTTCTCTCTCCTCATGAAAATCATCTACTAGCAATAGCTACATTTCTCAAAATTTTATAAGGCAATTATTCCTTTCATAGAATATTAGATATAGAAATTATGATGGGTAAAGGGAAGGATACAGAAAACAATGAGGTTGAAGTTGAAACACACACTGACACAAGGACTGCAATATAACTAACAGTGTTAATGCAACTCATCCACTAACTGATATCTGAATGGTGTGATAATTAGTGAACTAGTGATACCTTTTATTGGATATCTTACATTTATGGACAATTCAAATGACTTATAAAATCACAATACCCTTCTGAAAATGTCTTTCGCTCAAGAAGAAAACAAAAGAATAACAAAAGGAATTTTCTAGTTGTCCATGTTGAGAATTATTAAAAATAAAAATAAATGGCATTCATATATCAACCAAATACCCAAGATAGTCACTTTCACTCCATCACTCTATTCTGCTTAAGGGACTTCAAATGTGATCAACCTTACACTGAATTTTGCTCTATGGTAAATACTGTTGTAGCAAAATTTCAGTTAGTCTCACCCCCCTGCCAAATCTTTTTTTTTTTCAGATATATTTGCAAAGAAAACTATTGATTTATTTTTGTTTCATCTGCCCTCTCTGACCCTTCCATACCCATGGTAATGAACAGAAAAATGGTCAACAGGACCTGAAACAGGAAAGGAGACAAAAGGCAAAGATCAACAGAAGTGTACAGAATGGAAAACCAGGAACTGGGTAAGAGAGGTGACCCAGTTTTTATCAAGTCCTAAATTTATAACATGGCTTTTGAAGGTGGTCTTTTCTGTAAAACTTTGAATAGGTATAAACAAATGAAAAATCTCCAAAGTCACATTTTTCTCCATTTAAAAGTTTAACATATATTTTATAAATGAATTCTAAATAAGCCATTTATTATTTCCATACCTTTACTAGACAGAATCTGATTGAAAACTCATTGAAGATTGATCTTTGCAGACTTGCGTGCGTGCGCACACACAGACAAATTTTGTAAAGTAGAAGATACTACTTTGCTAAAAGCAACTATTTATTATATCTGTCAGTACAGAGAAATATACAAATCCTTTACTGTAGCTTTTATTTTCTTTTTGGCTCCACCTATGTTCTCATTATGGTATTATCTGATGAAGTTGATTAATGACCACAATTAAGGTAAAAGAGTACAGTATTTGGGAAGAAAGAGTAATCCGTGGAATTTCATTAAAGATGCCTCCTTTATATAAAGTTGTTTTATTAGAGTATTTTATTTAAAAATAAGAGACATCTCAAAGCTTCTTTACATAAAAAAGCATGCAATTACCCTAGGATGTCAATATTTTCATATTTTATGCTGAAGTGTATGAAAGATTCCATCTTCTTTGATGTTATTCAACATATTTCACCATTTCACTATTCTGATCAGATTTTCATGAGTTATGTCTCTCATGAACATCTTTCCACATTTCATACTGAACATTTGTCAATGACACATTCAGAGCCATACTATATATCCCAAGACAATGTTTTCCAAACTTTAATGTGCATATGAATCATGTAGGGATCTTAAATTGCAAATTTTGATTCAGTAGATCTTGGCTGGAACGGATTTTTGTGTATTTCTCCAAGCTCCCAGGTGGTTCCTGTACTCCACTACACAGACTACACTCTGAGTAGCTATGTACTAACACCCCCCAAAAATGGATTTAAAACCTGGTGTCCTGGGATGCCTGGGTGGCTCAGCAGTTGAGCACCTGCCTTAGGCTCAGGTCATGATCCCGGGTCCAGGGATCGAGTCCCACATCAGGCTCCCTGCATGGAGCCTGCTTCTCCCTCTGCCTGTGTCTCTGTCTCTGTCTCTCTCTGTCTCTCTCTCTCTCTCTGTCTCTCAAGAATAAATAAAATCTTAAAAAAATTTGGAAACATATTCACTGAAATGGAATCTAAACTAATGGGGCATCTATTTTTATTACACCACGAATTAAACAAATATTACCAAGACAGGGCAGCAGCACACAATTTTAAGCTTTTTATTAATATTGATATATTGACACATTCTAATCCACCACAAATTCTTATGAATGATTAGTCTTTGAGACAGTGTATGTATTTGTATCCTAAAAAAAATCTTAAAATCTTTTAGACATTACCTAAGGATTCTATAGGTGACAAATAAGAAAAAGAAAAAGAAGGAGGAGGAAGAGGAGGAGGAGGAGGAGGAGGAAGAAGAAAGAAGAAGAAGAAGAAGAAGAAGAAGAAGAAGAAGAAGAAGAAGAAGAAGAAGAAGAAATGAAGGAAAGAAAAAAGAGAAAGAAGGAAGATATAAATGAGTACCAGATATAAAATGTGATAAATTATGCCAAAAAAGTCCATGTTTTATATTATTTGTTTTTAGAAACTGAGAATTGATAGTGTGAAAGTACAAAGAACTGATCATATGATGTCAGGTTTGACAGATTGGTTAAAATCGTATTGGTTACTTCTCAATTTACTACATATATCAACTCAAGGATGAACAGCCTTATCAGCTATGTGCAGAGCTTGAGACCTGAGAAATACTAAGGCAGAAGACCAACTTCCATTTTATTCAAAACTCCTGTGCATGAATATGAATAAATCAATGCACACATGCATAATTTCCCCGTTTATTTTCCTTCTGCATCCTATCTCCATTTTCTCCTTTAATTTCTCAAAATGTACTTCTGGTAAAATTAAGTGGCTAGTTTAGGTCTATAGGAAATAGATACCTATGACATTTTGACTTTATTTAGATCAACTACCTTCTCTACTCAGCTACCTGCAATTGCTTGCATGGCAACCACTGTATTTAACAGCAATATTTTCTTTAATTTTTAATTAAGTTGTTAGAACTAGTCTGAATTTACTTGGTTTCCTGCTTTAAAGCTATAAAATGACCTAGAACAACTAATTGAGGAGATACAGTTTTCTTTTAGTTATGTATTAGTATGAAGTGAGAGCAGGGGGCAGGGTCCAGGAAAAAGTAGATGACAGAAGAATAAATCCTGTAGGATGATTCCTGTTTGGTCACGCTTCTTCTTACTTTCCCGCTAATACTGAACTGCTATAAAAATGCTTAAAGAATTGGGTATCTACTAGGCCTGGGTTCTACACAAATCTGCTGAACAAAATGCAAGCTGTAAAACACTGAAGAAAGAAAAAGTTAAAGCTTGTTTGTTTTTTAAATTGGCAATGTGTAATTACAAATATTCTACCTTTAAGGTATTTCACTTAAATTTAATATTTGTGAAGATAACCAAATTCAAAATTAATATTTGGGAGGTAAATTCATTCTGAATCTCTTGATAAATGTTTCTAAAGGTGAAAATAACCTAACACATCTACTCGTACTACTAACACAGTAGTACGACAAAATGCAGAAATACCCAAAGATTATGTTACTATCTAAATATTGTGACTTCTCAAAAGTACATCTCTAAATGCTTGAATTTTTTGGTTCAAAACATAAAAAAAGAAAAAGTTGTATATTTTAGACCCAAACATACTTGTATAGCATTAGTATTTGATGTTAAGATAACCATAAAGTGCCAAAAACTAAGGGCATAATTTATGATCCTAATAAAGCACAGCCATTAAATGGTTTAAATTGCTGTAAAGGAATAGTGAAATAATATGCAATTCCTTCTTTCAATAGGGAGGTTTGTTAGTCTGAAATTAATGTCCTCATATGTAACACTTTAACAACTTGTTCTGCATACAAAGTTCTACTGAGGAATAAAAGTCTCAGACCTTTAAAATCCCAAATACCTTATTTTGTTGGGTAAGGTTCTTCTGAGTAATATAGCTCCATAGGCTACAATTCTGTACCTTTTTTCTTTAAGACATTTCTTGATGTGAGTTTTAGGTCACTGTCATTTTGAAATATAAATCTTCTTGCAAGTTTCCTACCTGGTAAAATAGCATTTCACAATGGCATCCCTTTATGTTCTTCACTATCTATTATGGCACCAATGAACCTGTTGGAAAATATTTTTTTCACCGAAGATTCAGTCCCTCAATATGAGCTCCAATCGTGTCTCTAATCTTCACATCCTATCCTGCAAAAGGGCTGCCTCCTGGCTGGCATTTACAGTACAGCACGAAGGCCCTTATCTCTTTAGTCATTCCAAGGAGAGCATGGTGGAGAGAAACCTCTCCAAGCCACTCGTAAGTGGAGATCCCACAGGTATGTGGTTAATGACCTTCACAACATTTTCTGCATATTGTCTGCTTTTGAGTAGGAACTCTACTGTATGTTTTGGTTGCAAATATTCCTACAATTCAGTTACAGCTTCTACAAAGTTGGCCTTGGCTTAAATAGGCAAATTATCACTGTCAATCTATTGTATTTAGGCTCTATTTCCTCAGGCCCTGAACAAAGGAATCATAAATTCCATTTTCAGAAATGTCTCTTTCCATGGCTTCATGTCTCTCTCCCTAGGCTGAGAAACTATAGAAGAGACTATATTGTTTAATTCAGAAGAAATGTTTTCCCTTGAAAATGGTAGAGCTAACATTTATTAAATGTTTCCCACATATCAGGCAGTGTTCTAAAAGCCCTTGAGAATCCACTGACTCAGGCTTCTGATCAATCTTATTTGGTACACTTATTCCCATTTTATAAATCAGAAAGCAGAGAGCCAGAAGTTAAATATCTTGCCCAAAGTCACAACTATCATTTTGTAGAATCAGGATTCAAACTCAGGCTTTGAATTTAAGGAGCACACTACTATCCACAATGATATACTGCCTATAAAACTATGTTGACAGAGTAGAACTTCTTCCTTTCCTTAATATCTATCCTAATCCTATATTTACAAACTACAAGTTTGTGCCTTTTGACTGCTTTCACCCATTTCCCCTAACCTTAACCACACCTCTGGCAACCATCAATCTTTTCTGTTTTTAGGTTCCAGAGAATGATGGCTTAGCACTCATCATTTGGAGATTATATATATATATTTTTTTTTTCGTATTACTAAGAAAGATAAAGCTATCTTTTCTTCAGAACATCTGTAGAGTACTAGGTACCATGTTTAAAAAGTCAAAAAATATTTTTCATTACATAGGAAAAAATCTTAAAATGAGTAGTGTCTGGGAAATAGAATTCTAAATCAGTAGTTGAAAAATGGGGAAAGATTTGGCTGAAGAAAAACAAGAGAAAGAAAAGTATTGTCATGAAGATTATTATTATAAAAACGATTTACAATAGAGGACAAATTAGGAACAATTAGGAACGAATTAGGCCAACGGTTCCTAAGGCAGTTTTTGGTCCACATAAGACTAGATTTTTTTTTTTTAAGATTTTATTTATTTATTCATGAGAGACACAGAGAGAGAGAGAGGCAGAGACACAAGCAGAGGGAGAAACAGGCTCCACGCAGGGAGCCCGATATGTGACTGGATCCCGGGACTCCAGGACCATGCCCTGGGCAGAAGGCAGGCGCTAAACCACTGAGCCACCCAGGGATCCCCTAGATCTTATATAACAAAATCATCTCATGGGGGAAAAGAACATAGGCAAATACCTAAAGGAAAAAAATGAACTTACTGTTTCTAAATCAATTCAAGCAGAGGGGTCCCATCCTTAAGGATGGACTTTAGACAGTCCCTCTATTGGTTTTAGTGATAAATGAGATGATCACTATAGTTCCTTCCAACAACAGGATTCTGAGAGCCTCTATTTTTTCATGTATTCTTCTTGTTTTGAGTTTTTTTTTAAACACGTTTGCCTTTCTCTTTGCCATTTCCCCCTATTTTTTGCAGACTACACACTTATATAAAACAAGTTAACCATTCATTCTAAGTCAGACTCATTTTCAAAAAACAGCAAAAAGATGTTTCTGAATAAATCTTCTAAGTATAATGGCATCTCACAAAATTGCTTAATAATGACTATAATTTACTTAATTCTTTTTTTTTTTTTTTTCCCCATAGAAAATATCCCCTCCTCATTTAAGGAACTTTTTTTTTTTTTTTTTTTTTTTTTTTACTTTGGTGAATTGTGGGAAGTTCATAAATTTTATGGTTTATACATTTTATTTGTTTTGGAATGCACAGATAAATTCAAGTTCAAAAGCAAAGAGATATATTACAAAATGACTCCCTGAGTTCCATGATATAAGAATCTAGAGAGTTAAAGTTCAATAACATTACTTTCATGAATTCTGAGTGCATAAGAGGTGAAATCAGAATATATACTGCATGGGGAAAAAATTGCAATGGCCTGTAAACAGCTTCCAGGGTGCAGTCAACATATGTGATTGATCCTGGCTTATATTTAAATTGCTAATATATAATTAAGTAATTTTAGACTTTGAATTTAGCAACCCATGCACATTAAATTAAAGGAGTTACAACTCCTTGTTATTGTTGAAGTTGTAGTCCTAGTAACTTAAAAAGATTTTCTGCAAAGGTAGCCTTGAAATTATTGGTAAGCTCCTCTACACAAATGAAGCTATGTACTGCAATTAGCAATCATATGGGATGTACTCTTGATGTGTCATGACAAAGATCTAAAAGAAATATGCATTGTACAGAGTGACTTAGAAAGTTATAATTTAAAATAAATTTTGGCATACCTGAAACTTACATATTCTCTGGCTTATGGCCTGGTAGAAACAGCTACAGACCTGCAGTCAGATGCCAAGGCTTGGCTCTGGCACTCTCCAACTATATGACTCTAAGAAAGTCATTTAAACAACCTATGTTTCATTCTACCATCTGTTAAATGTTGACAAAGTGGGAGTGGAAACAGGCACCAATCTAACTTCAGAGCCTAACTTCACAGCCTAATCTGTGAGGATAAATGTAATAACAGATGTGAAACACCTTTTGATATCCAAATACCCCAAGCAAATGTAAGATTTAATTAGACTAGTCAAATAGTAGAGCTGCCTAGTTGGGGAGTTCAAAATATTCTATATATTTACATAACAAAACACTAATTTGGGGATTTTTTTTCTTCAAATATTCTATAGGAATCAACATCCTTCTAAGGTAATGAAAAATGGAGACAAGAGGCTATTTCTAGATTCTCCCCAAGGAGAAGATAGTTTATTTGTATTTGGCACAACAGGCTGATAGTCTAATACTCGAGTCACCTTAAACTAAATGGGGGAATCCCTCAAGTTTTAGGTACTTGGTTTTTCATTAATATTTCTATGTTAACCTCTGTTCTTTTTTCATCAAAATAATACAGCATGCTTGAGACTTAATAAAACTACTTGATTTAAAAGAAAATATTATTTCTTGTAGAAATATAGAGATGGATATATAGATAGATATCTAGAGTATCTCTATTGAGAACAAATTTAACCTATGAGAAAATATTTTACTAGCATTATTAAAAATTGGACAGATAGAACACTGAAATTTTAAAGTCACGAAGCTTGTAATTATATTCAACTTAATTTGCAAGTCAATTTTTAAATCTTTAAGGTTATTCTGCACATTATTGGTAGTAGTATAAAAATGAGCTGAACTTACTCATGATTTGCTTGAACCCAAATCTTTAAATGCTTATAAATAGAAGAGTAGCAATAATATCTTTGTCTCAAAGAGAAAAAAATTCACATTATTATGAATATATATAGGATTTCTGCCAACTCCAAATAGCATCTAATAAATTAACAATGGTGCTCGTGACTAATATGTCCAAAGGAAGGATATTGTACAATAAATACTTTCTGCCTTCTGGGAAACTCATATTTATTGTAGATAGTTCCCCAGGGGCCTCATATTAAGTAAGCCTGCTTTGGAAAATGAATTGGCTTATTTACAGTGCAATGGCATTTAAGGATTGTAAGTTCCTCAAGGGTAGGTGCAATGCTTCATCATTTTTGAGCACTAGTGACTAGCACAGGATGGAAAATATTTAACAATCATTAAATATTAACAAATGAATTCAGTTAGTCATTATTTAGTATATAATCGATTTACTACTCTGGCCGATAGTTAGATCCTACTAAAAGAGGAGGATAATTTTACTGTGTGAGAAATGGCTCCATAAAACATATACCCATATGCTAATTGGTGAAATTGCTTATGTTTATAAATAACTGACAGTAAGTGATAATTTAAAAATGGGAATTCCAACCAAGGGACAAACATAAAAGAAGTCAAAGTTAGTAACCAAGCTGATTGCCATTTGTCTGCAAAAGTATATGTTATCGAATGGGAAACGGTTTGCAGGGAATCTGTAAAATGGGTACCCAAGGAGCAATGATCTGTCCATACTGCTATCACTAGTAGATCAAGAACCCTCTGGAGTCCATGACATTTATTCCCAACAGTGTAGATGGAAGCTTTGGACCTAAGCAGTCCAATATGATAGCTACTAGCCGCATGTGGATATTTAAATTAAAATTGATTAGAGTGAAATAAAAGATTTAGATTTTCAATCAAAAAATTGTTTTTTCAGTCTGAATAGTCATATTTTAAATGATCAGTAGCCAAATACAGTTTGGTAGCTAATATATTAGTAGAGACACAGAATATTTCCTTCATCACAGAAAGTTGTAGTGAACAGTCAGAACAGAGATTTAAAATAAATTGTATTAGTAGCACGATTTTGAATAATAGAATTATTGTCACATTTAAGAAGAAGAAAAAACAAAACTTCTCTCTTACTTACACTTTCTGTCCCCTACAATAATTTAAATAAGCTTACTGCTGTTATATACTAATGCAGTATAGCAATGCCTCTTAGAATCTATAAAAACTCCAATGGCTATCACATATTCTTTAGTTCGATTTAAGTACTTCTCTTTCTCTTTTTAACCATGCTTATATACTCACAGGAAAATATTTGTATGTTTTGGTGAACGTTTTTTTTTTTTTTCCTATCCTGATGTTATGTTAGGCCTTTTGTTTCTCAGTGAGTAACATTGCTGCAGTACTAGGTAAACTCACTTGTTACAGTGTAGCAAAAAGAGATTATACAGACTGCTCAAAGTTGGCCCCATACCTATCAAATGTTCACAGTGAAGGTATGAACTGGACTCTACTGACTGAAAAATATCACAGTAGTTTCTTAATTTTACAACAAGAGCCATTAAAACTATTCAGCACATACTCTTAATATTAATATTCTGTCCTTACCAAGCAAAATTATATCTTAGTTTTCACTTTATAATGTAAGCTTTTAATTTTTTTATTATCTTTTTTTAAGATTCATTTATTTATTTCAGAGAGAGAGAGAGAGAGAGAGAGAGAGAGCATGGAGGGAGGGACAAAAGGAGAGGGAGAGAGTATCTTGAGTAGATTCCCAGCTAAGAGCAGAGCTTGATGTGGGGCTCAGTGCAGTGCTCCAAGTGGGAGCTTGATCCCACAACCCCAGTATCATGCCCTGAGTTGAAATCAAGAGCCAGAAGCTTAACAGGCTGAGCCACCCAAGTGGTTCTAAAGTAAACTTTTAAAATGGAAAATATGTGCTAACGAACAACTAACTAACTAACTAAATATATGTATGTATATATATAATAATCTAGTCTGTATTTCTTTTTTGAGAATTATAAACATTCTGTTTTGTAGACCCATCTCTTTCAACACTGTTGGGTGGGTTAATTCCTAAGGAATTTACCTGCAATATCTGAACATTTTAACTATATCAAAGTGGTGTGCTCTCATGAAGTCTTGTCTGAACATCCTATAAGCTTCCCTATGTACCTAGTCTCTGTTTAATTGCAGTTGATAGAGTGTACTTGTGGTTGACAAAACTGTATTTTTCCAAGGATAACTAAGTATATAATAGTATATTGGTACTATTTATTGAGCACTCTCTATACACCAAACACTGACTCTAGCTAGAAGAGAATACTGATTTCCAGACTTCCAGAATATTACTCTGCCTGCTAAAGACTGTATCATAACCTAGCCACTTGAGAAGGGTGACATTCCTTGTTATGCTGATGATAGAAATTCATAATCATTTGTCATTGTGATTAGAGAGAGAAGAAAATTCCCTTAGTCTGCAGAAAAGCCTCAAAATGTTAATATTCTTTCCCTTTGGAAAGACAGACATAAGAGCTTTGTTAATGGATTTCTTTGTGATTTAATACAACATATTAAAAGCAGGACTTGCGACTCTTGAATAAAGAAGTAAATGTTGTTTCGTAAAGATGGTCATTCATCATTAGTTATAAGAAGTCTATTTGTAATTTGAAGTTCTAATTTAATTAGTGTCACATCCTTGAAGGCTGCCTTGTGTCAACTGTTGTAATGACACGCTATCTGTTCTTCAACAGCGTAGGTTGCTAACAAGCATTTCAACTGGAACAAAATGATAATGAGAAGAACAACGGAAGTGTTAATTACCTATGCAATTAAAGTACCTTATATGCACACTAATGTAGCACTCTACTGTATTTACATTTCTAATGGCTATTCATCTTCAGTTGAAAATACCTATTGGCGCTATTTATAATAACTTCACAGTTAAATTATGGCAAGAGGTAATGGTGTGGCTTAAAGGCTGTGTCTACAAAGCTACAATCTAGCCAGTTTTTGTATATACTCATTCAAGAAATTTGTATCAGTATGCATTAATGAAGATATGTTGTACACCATGCATGGCACAAATTTTGGCTATATGCAACAGAAGAAATTATTTCCTTCTCAAAACATACACTGAACTATTTAAGTATTATTGTGTCGTTTTTATGTTATTAAACAGTAAACTTAGCAAAAAAAAATCATAAGTTAGTAAGTATAATATATGCTTTAAAAACTTAAGCATCTAGTCCTAATTGCCTTTGGAATGTATAGCACCTAAATGAAGATTCTAAATTGCTTGAAACATAATCCTCCTTCCTTTTCTTCTTTTGTAAATTCTAGTGACAGGCTGCATATAGGTGGTGCTCAATAAATGTTAGCAGTAACTTCTTAAGTTACAGTAAAAAAAAAAAAAAAGTTAGCAGTAACTTCTTAAGTTACTATTACAGAAGATGTTTAACTCATCTGACACTGGATGTTCACCAGATAGGTGATAGCTATTGAGATTAGGTTGTTACTTTGGAAAAATATAGTCTATTATTCATACAGAAATTTTGTAGCATCTTGCCTGAAACATTGAACAATGGATTTTGAAAATAAGATAGAACTTTAAATCTTTAGACTTTAAAATATGCATTTACAGAAAAAATAGTTTGCTATGGTACAGTTATTAGAAAAAAGACTCATTCAGGTTTTGTTGTCAATGTTATTTGTTTAGGGTGAAGTAAAGATTTTATTATTAAAGCAAAAGATCAATTTATGCTAAACAATTACAACAAATTCTATGTAATGACTTTGTTTGCAGAGAACAGTTTTAAAAAATGATACAGATATTTTCCAATTACAAAATTATCCAAACACAAAATTATTCATATCTATGGAAGGAAGGGATATCCAATATAAATTTGTTTCCATTAAAATAATGTGTGAGGTTTGTTCCTACGCAGTCATGCAGGAGAGCTGATAGCAAATTTTCTTTGGGGAGTACAAATTTAGCATTCTAAAATCATGGGTCAGTTCATCATGGCATACATTAACTTGCATTAGCAATATGGGATTCATATAAATATATTTGGTTTATATTATTTTGAAATTCTAGTAGTAGCTTAAAAAACAGTTTTTGGGATACCCATGTGCCATTCAGTGTGCTTGAAACATTTCCAGAATTTGTTTAATTCATTCGTCACAAGTTGGCTTCCATCATCTCTCCAGTGTACAAAGAGAAAACTGAAGCTCAGAATAATTAATCTGATTGAAGCTCATACAGCCAATGAATGACACGTGCCAGGTCTTTAGATTCCTGGTTTACTTTGGGTTCCTCACACTCTGGAAAGGTTGCCTCTTGGTCTAGTAAACACAAAAAGACAAATATCCTGCTACATGGCTCGGTGTTTGTTTTTGTTTTTGTTTTGTTTTTAACTAAAAGACAGTTAAACATTGTTTGAAAAGCATCAGTAATTATTAGAAAAAAAGATACATTTTCTTTTCAAAGAGTAAGAGATAAATTAATACCATATCCATTATTTTTTAGAACTTAAGCAGGTTTTGTATATTTTGAAGGGGGAAACACAGCTTACTAACCATCACAGTGATTGGTTCGTTTCTCCCCTTCAATTGTATCCATCACACTGAATGGAGGTTATGGAAAGATAATTTGTCCTGATATAAAGCGCCCTCTCTAACAATTAGAAAAGCATAAAATGGAATTGACTTCCCCTTGAGATTCCGATTCAGAGTCAATGACACGTAAAGTATATTTATTGACGAGTCACAGGCTTGGGACTTGATAAGCCTGTGGAGAGCATTTATTGCACAGAAAAGAGGGAGTGGTATGAACTGCCTTTGTAACTCTGGGTGTCTGTGTTTCTAATTTAGGGAGCTTTCAGGAAAAAAAAAAATTCATGACAGGGAAGGAGACAGTACAAAAAGAGAAAAAGAAAACTGCCTCAAGCAGGAAATACAGCCTACTTGCATTTTATGGAAACTTGAGATACGGCACATCTAAAATAGGTCAAGATAAATATAATAATAAAGTCTCACCTAAAGCAAAAGAAAAGCACAGACATTTAAAACTGGGGATGGGAAGGCTGTCAAGTCCTGAGATCATTTTGTAGTTGTGCCACTTAGCCTAGTAAATAAGTAACTCTTGCCATTTTGCCAGAAATGGGCAAACAATATCTATTCTGCTTGCACTGGGGCTTCTGTGGGTGATGCTCAGGACTACTTAATTATTTTAGCATCCACTGTTATTGTAATTTACTTTTTTTTAATTCTTAACTAAACAATATCCAGGTAGTCCTAAGTGGTGGTGTTGGAGCTTAAAATATGCTTTTCCAAACCAAACTTTGGAAGAGGTGTTTAGAGTGATAAAACACCATCAAAATATTCAAGAAACTGTGCAGTTAATTCAAAAGCAAATACCCCGAGAAACATAAGCAGTAGTGCTGAGAAATAGTAAGAGAGAATAAAGTAAAAGTGCACTGTAATAGTTGTGGAATTATGTACTCCAAAAATGTATGCCCATTCTTTACATTTATTTCTATGGGAAAATTAATTATGAATGATGCTAATGCTGATTTATACAAAAATGTTAAGGAAAGGGCTCTGCAACTGTAATATTTTTAGCCAAAAAAACCATGAATAGAAAGGATTTATACTTATACTTATATATATATATATATATATATATATATATATATATATATATTTCTATTAAGATCAATCTAAAATCACAACCATATAGCAAAAGACAATAAATTTGTCTTAGAAAATGATTCGATTAAAAATACAGTCTTAGGTTATCAATTTCAAAATACATACACACATACTGAATTCATATTTAAGGATATGTACAAACATATATATATATATATATTTCAATAACTCCATGCATCCCTATTACCGAACCATTTTTCTTCTCCACAAAGTTGTCTCTTTTCAAAGAAAGAATTGCCATTTGAACATTCCTATCTTTCTGTTGAAATCACAGCAAAACAAACATTTTTTCCAATCTTTAAGTACCTTAGGGTTAGACATTATTTTGTGTTTACCACTATCACTTGCTTGTTCCTGTTCATCAGTATGTGTGTTGGAAGGGTCAGCTATACTTTCCCTTTTACGGATGAGGAAAATGAGTCTTAAATAAAATATTTTCCATATTCATGGGATCCCCCTTCCAGTCTCTCAGCCCAGATGTACCAAAGATTCAGAAGCTCAATGACTATTGGGCTCTGCTCAAGCTGCCTTCTCCCAGAGGCCTACTCAGATCAACCTATCTACAACAGCATTGCCAGCATGTAAGACACCTGCTCAGTTAAAGGCTTCACCCATCACTCTGATTTGTTTCTTCTTAATACTTTCAAGATTTTTATATTAGACATCTATTTGTGTTCCTCTTACCCCACCCATTCATTCCCCCTGCACCACACCTTCATTGTCCAAACACAAACACATACATACAGACTCTTAGAATTCTCCTTTTTGTTTAATTCAGAGGCCAGAGTTTGGTGCACACTGACTATCAACAGATGAGTTGAATGATGTATCTTTCCAAGGCAATAAGGTCAGATTAGCTAGAACTTGACTATAAAGTTTTCTGAGTCCAAGTGGAAGCTTTTCTTGGCTATACCATACAGAACTACCTTTCCCACAAGGGGTTGAGAAGAGAACCACTACATGTGGAGCAGTTATTAAAGTATATAACATCTTTTTTTCCCTGACTTAATTATAATTTATATTTCTCTAATATGTATTTTGTGACTGACTCATTAGGGATACAATCTTTTGTCTTCAATCAAAACAGAAATTTCACAAGTTTATGAGCACAAACACCTGGCTTATCTAGCATAATCCATCTTTCTTGCAGACAGCACCCTAACTAGAGGAGGATTTTCAGTTAATCACAATGCAAAGTATATTTTCTTAGATTTATGTTAGAAATTAGTAGCAGCTGCCCACATCAATATTTTAAGGATAATTCCACTAAAGTACTCCTCCAATTTAAAACTGAAAACTCAAATATCTATCAGGATAGTTCAGGGATGCAGAAGATATATTTCTAAATTTTGGTTTATTGTAAAATATGTTATGTTTGCAGGAGATTTTAAATGATGAATTTCCACTGCCAGAATAAGTTATAGCTTGTATTTAGTTAGCCTGTTATTCCAGTCTCGTTGGGCCCGCTCACTTCATAAACTACTTGCAGTTCCTCCATTGTGGCCTACCAGTATTTGTGGTGAGTCCCAATGAATTATTTTAGGAAATAAAATAAGAAGTTCTGGCCAAAAGATAACTTTAACTCTGTGTTTCAGTGTGTGATTCTATAAGGAAGGAGGGATAATTTTTTTTAACTTCCAGTTTATTTTCCTAGTGAACCCTACAAATAAACTTTCTTATGAGACATGTTTTTCCCCAAAAGTAACTCACAAACAAGGGAATCAGCTACTTGACTAATTTCCAACCAACAGGTACAAACATTTCGATTAACAGAATACATAGGAAAAACAATCACAAACAGAGTAAATGCAATGCTACATAATTCCTCCCTGCTCCTCCTTTTCTCTCACTCTGGAAAAGTACATTTATTTATTCCGTGTGGAGTGTAAGGTTTGGTCAGCCTATGCACCACCCTCTCTGAACCTGTACCTTAATAATAATGCTGGTGACAATAACAGATTATATTTATTAAACCTTCACCATGTATTCTGAATTGCCTGAAATGCTTGAGATATAATAGCTAACTTCTTCCAACAGTTCAGTGGAGGTGAATATTTTCATAACAGCAGAGAAGAGTGCTGAGAGACCCCACACATCTCCCCACATTTGTTCTCCCCCTTTCCCTGGCCACACGAGTATCTGTTTCCCACTTCCCTTGCAGCACAGTGTGGTTATGCTACTAAATTTCTACAAGTGTAAGCAGAAGTTATATACATAACTTCCTAGGCATCTTCTGAAAAGGATTTGTCACAGACTTGCTCTCCATTTCCTTTTCAGTGTCAGAAAGTGATAGTGGCAGGGACACTGTTGAAGTTAGGTGCTGAGCATGGAAGAGCCTTCCCTTTAGCCTATGTTCCTGAACAACTTCATGGAGCTGAGCACATCTGTTTGCCTCAATTCTTAGGTGAAAGGGAAACATTTTCCACTTCAACCTCTGTAATCCAGGATCTTCTTGTTACAGCAGACGAGCTTTCACCTTAGCGAAGGCACCTGATTTTACGCATGAGAAGACTGACACTGAGAAAACTGTAGGTCCTTGCTTAAGATCACAGCACGTATCCTACACAGAGTACATCATCAGTTAAAAAAAAGAAAAGAAAATCTTTAAATGGGCAACTGGCCAAGAAGAGTAAAAAACAGATGACTGATTTTAATATTAATTTTTACAGCCAACCCTTTCCTCAATCTCATACACTTGTTTGTGTATTCTAGGATAGGGAGCAGTCTAAAAATACGAGATTTTCTTAATAAATCATTGTATTCAAGAGTAGCTAGGACTTTCCCCGAACTGGCAAATAATTCACCTCCAGGATGACCTTTTCCTATATCTGTCCTACAATGTATTCATCCCCATTATTATTGTCCTAGGTCCTTAGCCTCAGCAACTAGCATAGGATCTGGTACATAGGTTATCTTTGATAAATGTTTTCTTTTGAAAGAACAATTCAACAGTATAACTGCATGTCTATGATTCACTATAGAATCTTTTAAAAATCCTAGAAGGCTGACTTAGAAAACATGGGACTCTAGCAGTTTGAGTTTGCTTATGACTATCGAAATTTCCCAGAATTTTTAAAAGTATGGTTTAATAACCAGCATCATGGCTTCTCTAGAAATTGGTTCTTTAATTTTAAACTACTTTAATTTTATTTTTTTCTAAATAAATGTATGTTGGAGCTAAAAGGTTAAGTAACTTCCTAAATGAGCAAAATTATGAAGGTTGACTTGTTTAAAGTCACATACATTTTGTGTTAGTAAATACTGACTTTTATTTTTCCATTTAAATTCAATTAATTAACATACACTGTATTATTAGTTTCAGAGGTATTCAGGGATTCACCAATCTTATAATACCCAGTGCTCATTACATCACATGCCTTCTTTAATCACCCAGTTACCCCCCTCCCCAATCCCCCCCCTCCAGCCACCCTCTTGTTTCCTATGAATAAGAGTCTCTTGTGGTCTGTCTCCCTCTCCGATTTCATCCTGTTTTATTTTTCCCTCCCTTTCCCTATGATCCTCTGTTTTATTTCTTAAATTCCACGTATGAGATCATATAATAGTCTTTCTCTGATTGACTTATCTCACTCAGCATAATACCTCCAGTTCCATCTACATTGATGTAAATGGTTAAGTATTAATCCTTCTTAAGTAGTATCCCACTGTGTGTGTGTGTGTGTGTGTGTGTGTGTATCATATCTTCTTTATCATCTGTAGATGGACATCAGGGATCTTCCATAGTTTGACTATTGTGAACATTGCTGCTATAAACATTGGTGTGAAGGTGCCCCTTCGGATCACTATGTTTGTATCTTTAGGGTAAATACCTAGTAGTGCAATTGCTGGGTCAGAGGGTAGCTCTATTTTCAACTTTTTTTAAAGATTTTTTTTTTTAAATTTACTTATCAGAGACAGGGAGGGGCTGAGGGTGGCAGAGGGAGAAGCAGGCTCCATTCAGGAAACCTGACATGAGACTCGATCCCGGGTCTCCAGGATCACGCCCTGGGCTGAAGGCAGTGCTAAACTGCTAAGCCACCGGGGCTGCCCTCTATTTCCAACATTTTGAGGGACTTCCATATTGTTTTGCAGAGTGGCTGCACCAGTTTGCATTCTCACCAATATAGATTTCACTGACTTTTAAATGAATTATATAGTCAGGATAATATTTTACTATTTTTCAGCAATTGTATTTCTCCTTGGCGTTTAGACCGAGAACTGAGTCTTTTTAATATCTGTATGATAGATAACTTAGGTATGCAAACAATTAAAGAGAGTAGGCATGGTGATTCTCAGAGAAGTAATCCAAGGCCTCTTTATTTGATTGATTGGTTGATTGATTGATTGATTGATTATTTATTTATTTTAGGTGGGGGAGAGAGAGAAAGCAATACCCAGCATTTTTCTGGGCCTTAAAAACAAACAAACAAACAAACAAACAAAAAAATTCAGACTCTAAACAAAGCCTCTCAGGGAATGGCCTTAGTTCACTAAGAAAACTATCTTTTAGTTTAGTCCTACCAGGTATAGGCTGGAACTTACTAGAGGGCCATCAAGAAGATTCTTAAAGTATCACCCTAAAAGCAGGCATTTGTTTCCATACTGTAGGAGGTGAACTTGCATTTCTGTTTGCCAAAATCCATTGGCAGTAGGATATCAGCTATTGTTATTTTTATCAAAAATATAAAGTACTAAAATGTTGATATTTACTAAGAACCACAGACAAGATTTGTTATCAGAATGCTTATTCTAGAAAGAATTTTGACTTCAAAATTCTGACAATGAGGGATGCCTGGGTGCCTCAGTGGTTGAGCGTCTGCCTTTGGCTCAGGGTCTGATTTAGGTGTCCTGGGATGGACTCCCCCATGGGGCTCCTCTGACTCTGCCTAGGTCTCTGCCCCTCTCTCTCTGTGTCTCTCATGAATAAATAAATAAAATCTTAAAAAAAAAATTCTGACAGTGAATTTTTACTGTGGTTTTAAATGCTAAATAGACTATTCATGAAGATAACATATTTATTTCTTAAGCTTTCTAAAGGCCATTGTGTAAGGGGAAATGAAGTGCTATATAATTATCATGACATTCATAAGAAGAATTTAAAGAGTTTATCATGGGTAACTTAACAAGGTGTTAATGAGAAGTCACATTAACATGAACACTCAAGTGAACTGTACTTAAGAATGTTATCATGCTTAGAACTGGGGAGCTAATATCTATCACAATGTGAAAACAAAGAAAAATCTTGCATTTAATTTACAGTAAGATTCCTATTTTACCTGTGATAATTAAGTTAAGGCTTCCAAAATACAAAACAGAAAACACCAAGATGCAAGTCTATTTTGTTTAAAGTTATAAAATGCTTTAATTATCATTAGAGAAATTTCATCTAAAATCTAGGCCAACCTACATCAACTTCTCAGGAACCTATTTCTGGTCAGGTTTCTATGGTTTGGTGTGACAAATTTCCGAACGCTACAATGGCCTTCAGGGATGTCTGCTTTTTTACGCTCCTTTTCTGTAACGTTCAGAAGAATTTCAAAGGTGTTCATTTCTGTCTTTAAATCTCTATAGCAAGATAAAATATGAAAGACTAATTATGCTCAGATCTCCTGTTTAAATATATGCGTGACGAATTTCTAGTCTCATTATTTGACTAAATCATCATTGATGTCATAAATACTAATCACAGGGTTATATCATACAAGTCCTTTGGCTTAGATCTAAATTCCATAGATCCCAGCTATGATTTTTCCTTAATACCTTTTGTTAAATAAATATATTTATTCTAATCAAAAAGGAAAAATGAGCTTGATCAAATACAACTGATTTTCCTCAAATCTTAAAAATTCAACCACAGCAAAGTAAAACTAGTGAACGATTTTGATTTTTTTCTTCAGAATAGGTCAAAGTCTCTATTCTCTCCAACATTTGTATGTCTGTAGCATAAAAATGTCTACTCTTTCATATTGTATTTATATAAAGGACCAGTTTATTATAATTGAAAAGGCAGCAAATGAATCATGGCATTAACAGTTGCTCTCTTTTCTTACGCTACCAATGACTGTTAGTTTACAACAGAAGGAAGAGAATTTCTCACACACCTACACACATACTCACTCAGAATAGTGTGGAGAAAAGATTTTTAGGTTTTGATCTCAAATCTCTTGGTTCCAATCCAAATTTTTCTTTTTCCCTCCCAAAGCAAGTTCCCAATTGAACTACTCGGCTTTACTGCTACTCTGTCCCTTATCTCAGAAGTGTTGACTAAATTCTCAAGGAGCAAGGTACGTATCTGTTGAAATCACTATGTATAGAGAATGTCAAAGTATCTTACATACGGTACCAGTTATGATTATGGAAACACTTTGATTTCCTGGAGCCCCATCTTCTGAAATCCTCAGTTAAATTTAAATTATTCTTCAATGTAAATTTAATGAAAGAAAACAATAGCATATGAGTGTATTTGTTTAAAAGCAACTTCCAGACCATTCACATCATGCCAGTATATTTGTTTAAAAGCAACTTTCAAGCCATCTTCTACTATGTATATCTCTTTAGAAGTGAGCAAATGTATGGTATGATGATCCCAGAACTACCAGGTTTAACCAAAGATATTTCATTTGTATTCAGAAGATTTTACTTCCTAAGATGTGATGTGGAATATCATAATAAAAGAAATAGTATTTAAAGGATATGGGAATGCTTTTGTAAATTAAAAAGAAAGTAATCATAAACCCCCTTCATTTCAAACAAACTGCAGTACTGATCAAAATTCTGTTTTGATGAGTTATGTATTCAATCAAGAAATCTTTACTAATCTCCTACTATGTGCCATTGCTCAAATGAGGTAAGAAAAGATAAAGGAAGGAAGGAAGGCAAGCAAAAGCATGATTAATCAGATGAGTGAATGTATAGTTCCAGATTGAGCAAGGTGACCTAAAAAAAAGTGTAAATTCCAGACAGGTTTGACGCTAAAAAATGTATAGGAATGACTTAGGCAAAGAGGGATGTAAAGAGCCATAAAACGAAAGAAGGAGCCTGTCCTCAGACAAAGCACCTGGGCATGGGTTGGTGGTGGTGGTGGTGGGGGGGGTGCTTGTATTGATGTTTATTACCTGGAAGTTAAGAGATTCCTATCAAAACCTTGAGGTGTGGTTAGAGTGTTGGGGGGATCAATGTGGTTACTTAAATTAAATTTCACATAAAAATAATTCACTTTGACAGTTTCTCCCAAACAACACCATATCACTGCAGATACTTAGAGATTAAAGCTAAAAGTTTGATTTTGGTTTGTTTTGTTTTTAAAGTTTTTAGTATTGTTTCATTTTTCCATAATTTTATAATGTTTTCAGAGTTATTTTCAACATGGCAGTAATATAATGTTTGGGGATGGAGAGAGACAAACACTATCAATGGTTAAACACTGAATCAAAGTGTCACTAATTCTTCCTCACAGTAGGCTGCAAGTAAGACAGAACTTTCCATTGCAAATAAGATAAAAATGTGAGGGAACCAAGCCCCCTTTAACTACCCATGGACTGATGGGCTTTTCATAAGTTTACTATTTTAAAAAAATTGTCTGCAGTGAGAGAAAACTTAAAAAATAATAATAAGAGCAGTGCTATCAAGACTATTTCTTTTACATCAACTAAAAGGATTTATTCAAAAAGCTTAAATAAGCCAAGCAGCCAAATAAACTTAAGTGATTGGTATTCATTTAAAATCAGTAACTATCAGTCAGGATGTACTCGAATCCATAGCTCCTCATTGTCAAATATAATGGCCATGATTGAAAACAAGTGGAAAATGTTCAACCATTTGTGAGGCTTCAGTCAATGATATGATACAGTATTTATTGAACTTAAAACCTAAAGCATTTTCAAAAAAACAAATAACAGTCATTGATTGCTGAATTCACAGTGACATATGCCCAGTGTCAAGACAGCATTTTAGTTATGACAGGCAGTTCTTCCATATGGGAAGATTCAATCATAATTCACTTTTCTTTATTGAGTTGTGAGAATTAAGAGACATCTACTAAAACCTGAATTTAAAATACCTGGGAAAAATTGAATGCCAGTGGCAAACTTAAGTCACTGGAAATTTCTGTGCATGTTGTGCGGACACATGTATATCCATATACAGTGTTGTTGGATGTAGGAATAATGGAAACTCAGATTGAGTAGAAAAGAAGTAATTCCCTACTTTGCAAATATTATTTCTTGCTAGTATCATCATCTACTCTGGTATCCTAAACCAAGAAATAGGATCAGCAATAGGACACGGAGGCTGCTTAATGCTTGGCATCTCCACATCAAATGACTTGTTGACAAAAATGAACAAACAAAAACAAAAACAAAAAACTCCTTTAGGGATAAGAGAAGAGCCTTAAATTTCCTCTGGTATGAAAGCCAGACAAAAGGAAAAGAAATAAAATATATGTATGCAATATTCATCTTAACCTAAAACAGAAGGTATTTTTCATTTGATTTTCAGAAAGAGGCTGTCACATTTTTTCTTGCTGCTTGTCCCATACAGCTGCCATTTTGGGCTGCAACAATGAGGCCAGTGTAGAAGGAGAATAAAGAAACAGGGTACATTTGGATTTGGACAATAAACTCATTCATGGCTTTTTCAGTCTGGAAGATTCTGAGACTTTAGCAACATAGTAATTGCTAAATAAGAATAAGGCAAATAGATTCTGATAAAGGCCAACACCAGTGATTTCAAAGAAAGGGAAATACTGCAAGGCGCTTAATTGTGAAAGGCTGCTCCATGGCGAATCAGGGAGGGTCAGTCGGCACAACTTCATCAAAAATAAGCGGAATCACTCTTTCCTTGTAAAACTCAAGGTCTTAAACTAACGATATTTAAAATAGAGGAATTCCAACCTAGGAAAAGGGGATGATTTTTAAAATTATCTCTGTCTTTTTAAATCTCTTTCCACTCTATGTTGTGTTTCTCGGGCCACTTTTATTTAAGAAAACTCAAATCTTGGGTTTGGTTCCAGAATTGACCTCAAGATTATTTCTTTCCTGATCTCTGACCAACTGGCTCTGTTATAATGGCAACAGTAAACTGGAAAGGGAGAGGACGTAAAAGGATAAATTTACCTCTGCCTTGTATTTTCAAAAGATTCCTGCTCTTCTTGATGATAAAGATCATAAACCGACACCAGGAAAGCAGACTCAAACTATCTACCACTCCTTACAATAACACGAACTTAAAGAGTGCTTTTTGAGATTCTCTTCCTTTTTTCTTTCTTTTTTTCTCCCTCTTGCTTTTCGCTATTGTCTCCTGGATGCTTTTACAGGAAAAAAAGCAGGTCAGTGTGCTGTTGGCAGGCTTTCCTCCCGTCCCTTTATCTGATTCCCTTGGTGATGGCAGCTTTTCTCTCTTCTTCTCCACTTCCCCTCAGCAAAAGAAGGAGGGTAGTTAACGTGCTTATACTTCAGTGCGTGACTCCTGCTCTGCATCTCTTTCCCCACCTGGTGCAAATCATGTTCAAAGTACATGACTAATCTTAAAGTAAAAATAAGTAGTTGAAAATAAATAAAAATTAAACAATGCCTCTGCTCAGAATGAGTCGGGGTGGAAGTGCTATGGCAATGTTACTCCGAGGGATGGTAGTTTCATGTTCTTGAGCCTGAAGCTTTATATATCCCCTCTTTATATTTACCCTCTGCTCCATTGGCATA
Source organism: Vulpes vulpes (assembly GCF_048418805.1). Taxonomy (NCBI): domain Eukaryota; kingdom Metazoa; phylum Chordata; class Mammalia; order Carnivora; family Canidae; genus Vulpes; species Vulpes vulpes. The sequence continues at coordinate 1,041,552 of NW_027325669.1, forward strand.
TGGATTTTTAGTACCAGATTTTCAGAAATCTCAACCTAACAACAAGAGCAACAGTCACAGACCCTTCATGTTTGTATCTGTATTTGTAAATACATAAATTATTTTTTTGTAAATACATAAATTAAATACACAGTTCTTTCTTCCTTCCTTCTTTTTCTCCTTTCCTTTTCCCTCCTTTCTTTCTCTCTTTCTAAATTACCAGAGACCAGGAGTTCACAGTGCAAAAGACTGGTGAAATTTTCACTCTTGTCTGGAAGTGCTTTCTTACTTACGTTGCCAATGACTAAATGCAGAATGTGGATTATGACAACTCATGATTACGTATTTGTTTTCAGATTGAGATATCTGTTATAATATATACATATATTGTATTATATACACATATATTTTTGTATACATATGTAATATAGCCATTGCCCCCTTTTCTATTGTCTTTCTACTTGTTATTTTGCATCAAGTCAGGTATTAAATTGAAATCAGAAATTTAACATTTAGAAATATAAATTAAATAAAGAAATCATTAATAGCTTTATTTGTTAGATATTTCATTTTAGTTTGTTTTTCAAGTCTGATTTTTGTTACGGACAGATCTTATATCTAGGTCAAAGAACAATGATTTTAATTATAGTTATAATTCTAATGCATTTTACATCATTTTACTAGTTACAATACATTTCTAACAAGCGTGTACTAGATTATTATATGTATGTGTTTGGCATCATGCTGGGTTTTATAGGCACTAAATTGTATGTTCTCCCCTTCAAATAGTTTGCATTTTTTTTTAATTTTTAAAAAAGATGTATTGATTTATTCTAAAGAGAGAGAGAGCACACAGGAGTGCATGTACACGAGTAGGAGGGAGCGGCAGAGGGCCAGAAGAAGGGAGAGAATCCTCAAGGAGACTCCCCACTGGGCACTGAACCTGACTTAGGCTCAATCCCAGGATCCTGAGATCATGACCTAAGCCAAAATCAAGAGTCAGTCTTTTAACCAACTGAGCCACCTAGGTGCCCCACAAACAGTTTGCATCTTTAAGATAGAGTGAATAGTTGTGATTTTTGCCTGCCCACGACCACAATATCAATTCCATCTTCTAACAATATTCCCTGGTTTTCCTTTGGCCCTGCAGCCATATCAAAAGAGTCTGTATAATCATTATTCTTCCACCCTCAGTATAAGAATTCGTTCTTTTCTGTGTGAGGTGAACAAAAAAATAAATAACAATAAAACTATTAGAATGTGAACCTGGAACTGTGGGTGACCAGATTTTCCCTCTGAACAGAACCAGCCTCGGAAAGAATCAAGCCCCGAGGAACCAAGATATTTAAAAAAGGTAACTACTAACAACATATTCTGAGGTTCTAGATTGAGATATATATGCCTTTTAAGCCATAAATCTTAAAATATCATTTACACGATCCATTAGATTCTTTTTCTTGCTTTGGCCAGTTTCAGTAGGGTTTCTGTCATCTGATCAATTAGGAAAATTAGACTACTACATACACTACTCTAAATCAGAATTTCTGCAAGTATGGTACATGAAGCAGCAACAGTAGTATCTCCTAGGAATTTGTTAGAAATGCAAAATTTCTGGTCCCACTTCGGATCTAACGACACTACAAACTCCAGGAATGGGGCACAGCTATCTGTGACTTCACAAGACCAGCAGAGGATGCCAATCCCCTCAGGTGATGGTCTCAAAAATGTTTTAATTCACTTGTATCCAGAATGTAAGGTGAAAATAGATTCCTCTTCTCCATAGATATTTCCAGTCTGTTAAGTAAAGGTCCTCTAAATTTGAAAGTTTGGGAGAGATCCACAAAGGAAATCTGCTTTAAGTAGCAGATGAAAGGAGAACCAGAACATGACAGAAGAAGGGGAATGTTGCTAACACATCAGGTTCTCCTGGACCTTTAAAAAAGTAAAGTGGAATAATTCATTCACAAAGGTGCATCTTCAAAACCAGACCTTATCTTTATCTTGGGCTGGAAATATTTTACTTGCCTCATAAGTCAGAGAAACTGCTGACATTCAGAAAAGCAATTGTGAACTAAGAAAGAGCCAGACCTGAGGAAATCTTTGAAAGGTGAATCGAATCAATAGGAGAAGTCAAGGGTTCAAATATTGGAAACGTAAAATATGTCAGTATGAGGCCATGTGTGGAAGGCTAATATAAGGTAAAGCCAACAGACAGTACTGAACCAATGAAAAATTGCTCAAAAAAAAAAAAAAGGTCCATGTTTGGCAAGGTCTTTTGCCTTCTGCAAGCTGGTTTTTGCAGTCTGAAAGTGCATTCCCTTATCTATGAGCAACCACTTGAGTCACTGACATCTGTTTCCATCTAGCCAGAGAATCTCCTGTAACCACTGAGCTAATGACATGCACAGAGATCCGAATGACAGTCAGATCTTCCGGGAATCAGGATTTGTTCCAGGCTTCAGCAATCTTCTCCACCCTAAAGAACAAATGCTCTCTGTCATGAGCACTCAGCCATATTGCCTGACTACCAGCTGGTCTTCTTTTCTTAATACACAATCAACTTTTTCCTCAATAGGGTCACGGTAGAAATCAAAGCTAAAATAGATATTTAAAAACATGATGATGGAAGTGCCATAAATGTTCTTAGAGTTTAAAAGTGCTTGGGGCATGAGAGAGAAATGATAAGGACATCCAGTATAATTCTCAATGAGATGAGCACATTTTATAATGGTATAGAGATTCAGAACATATAAATATTTTCAATTGAATGTCAGTTTTTTGTTTTTTTATTTTTTAATGGCAATGCAAAATAGTTAAGCACTTGGGTTTTCTGTTAAGGACTGGTCAGCCTGAGACCACCTTCAAATTCTTATTTTCTATTCATGTTACCTCTCTAAACCTCAATTTCCTCACTGTAAGTCTACATGATGAGAGTAATTACCAAAAATTGTAATAAGCCAATGAGTTAACACAAATGACTATTTCTGTATCAGGCCCAACACAGATGAGAAATTAATACAATACTACTACGACTACTACTACTACTACTACTACTACTAATAATAATAATAATAATACATATGGCCATATGTGCTGTTTTGGCCTTCAGACAAAATAAATAAAAATATAAAAACAAAAAAGGTGTCAATTACCAAAAAAAAGTATCTTTCCTTTTTTCATAAAAATCACTGCATACTTAAAAATAGAAAAGAACAGTTGGAGAAAACTCTAAATAATCATCCAGAGCAGTTTCATACATTTCAGTGGCTCAGGAAGCAAAAGGACACTTTGTTAGTGTCAGGCAAAAATGAATTACATGTTCTCTCTGCTACCATAATAGCTGAGTGAGGTCCATTACCATCTTATGATTCATGGATTCGTTTTGAAATTTAGCACATGCTAATTGAACACCCACTGTGTGCTGTCACTGCACAGGCTCAAAACTAAACCAAAGATTGCCACTTCTAATTGTCTCCAGTGAAACCTGCAATAAGATCATTTGTCTGGTAAAAGAGATTAAGTATCAATTATTTTTCAGTATAAATTTTTCATTGCAGTGTCAAGTATTTTAAATGTGATCCCTGACTCCCCAAAGCACAATTTTAGGACACCTGAATTATCTTATAACATAGGTTTTCTTTAGCTTCTCTTTCCTTTGCTCTATTTTACAGTCATCAAAGGTGAGGCCTATATTTCCTATATTCTCTAATCTAGCTCAAAACTTGTACACAGTAGGTATTCAATATATATTTATCATATTCCATTGAAATCAGTCTGTGGAAGCCATATGGAGATATATAGTATATATTTTTATTCTCAGTGCCTATGAACATGCTATGCTGCTTTTTTTTTTTTTAATTTAAGCAGCTGATTTTCCTACTAATAACCTATTCCTCCTTCTGTCCATTGTAATGGAGTGTATCCATAGAGAGAACCTTATTGACAATAAATAAGGGTTCATTAGAACTCATTTTAAGTTTTGCTTCCATCTGGGTTAAGTCACCACCAAGCTACTTTTCTATGCTATAATTTCTCCATCTACATTGGCTCTTCCTAGAGAAAAAAGACAGGTAGTATGTCCAAAAACCAAAATGAAATATTATTTGAAATAATTTTAAGTGAGAAAAATAGTGCAAAAAAAGAAAAGAAGCAGTGCTATTTGATGCATGATATTATTATTTCACTTTTTAAAGGATGAATCTAGTAATGAGCTATGTTTTTACATCGCACTTTTGAATGTATCCCAAGTGATGTAAAAGTATACAGAAAGGTGATCTGAACCTAAAATATCTACTTGCTCAAAACATCAATATGAACTAATTCCTTTCTTTGGCTATGGAATATTTTCCACACTTAAGAGTCCTTCACAAAATTACAATTCCTGAGCTAACAACACTGACCCAGAAACAGTTAATCTCTGGTATATTAGTGGGTTTGGGGTGATATTCAAATGAGGCAAGAAAACATCAGAGTTTCAATAATAAAAGCAAAGCCAGGAGACAAAAGATGATCTGAAAGAAAAGAAAACTTCAGTTATTCTCACTTTTATCTAATGGACAATTGACTTTGGGTTAGAAATACCTAGAAATTATACCTGGGTAGACCATTGGAATACATCACTGTTTAGGTCTTTTCTACCTCAGATATTTTTCCTTCTTCTATTTTAATATATCTTTAAAAGATATTATTTCTTTGAGAGAGACAGTGTGTGCACAAGTGTGGAGAGGGGCAAAGGGAGAAGCAGACTCCCCACTGATTAGGGAGCCTGCAGTGCAGGGCTCTATCCCAGGACCCTGGGATCATGACCTGAGCCTAAGTCAGATGCTTAACCCACTGAGACATCCAGGTGCCCCTCAAATAATTTTCCTTTATTGCTATAAATGCACAGTAAATTGCGTAGAAGATTTTTAACTGTAGATTTCTCATTCTCATTATCATTGTCATCAATGGGATACAACAACTAATGGTCTTTTTAAGGCTAAAGTGTCTCTTCTTGTAGCATTATTTTTGCAAGAAATTCTGGAAAGTTGGAAACAGTTTATTATTAACATTTTATTTGTATTTATTACTGCTTATTACTTATTTACTAATAACAGTTTATTGTTAACATATAAAATGTTTGAGTATTTCCTGGTCCCTCATAGCCCTCCTCAGAGCAAATACATATAAGAATTATATTGGATTGATTCTGGATACAGCATTTAAATGAAAAGGAACTTATATGCCATATGAACTGACATGCCACATGATTATTGGAAAACAATACCTACATAGTGCTAAGTAGTAGGACTGTTTTTTGAAAGAACTTCACATATATTAAGCAGAGATACCAGATAAAATATATGAAATAAATAAAAGATCAAACAAATATTTCTTTAGCAAAGGAAATAGAAAACTCAGTTCAATTTTAATTTCAGATAAACAAATAGCTTTTTAGTAAACTACATTCCATACTAAGTATGAGTATTCCTTATACAAAATAGGTTTGTTTACTTGAAATTCCAGTTTAACTAGGTCTTACTTTATTCTGCTTCTTTGCTAAAGCTGGTGACTCTTATACGAAGTCATTTAATCTTCATACAACCCAACAAGGTAACGTTATCATTCACATTTCTATAGATTTAGTGAGATACAGAGAGTTTGAGTGTCTATTCCAAAGCCACGGTTTGCAAGTGTCAGAGGCTTCCAAACCAAGCAGTTTAGCTCTCAAGCTGTTTTTAACTGATATGCATACTGTCTCTTTAGATTAAAGAAAGGCTATTTATAAAGATGATAATAGTTAGATATTTCCAAAGTGAAAACAAGAATGATTTGAGCAAAACTATATTCAGTCAATGTTTTCTCTTTAACTGCATATGAAAAGTTTTGAGTGGCGAGTTATGGTCAGAATCCACTTAAAAGTAAAGACACAAATAATTAGGCAATGGCATTCCTGTCTCCAGGTCTTACAGTATAAAGGCAAAGTCCCACAAGTCCATTTAATCTACTGTGCAGTTTTCAAATGCTTGATCCAATAAATACTGATTATCAGCAAAGCACCACACAATATTAATTACTTCATTGTGAGAAGAACACTAGAGAGCAACTAATTTCCACTTGGGTTCTCCAGAACTTCCTGAGGCTTTTACCTCTTATCCAGCAGTGTCCTGCACTATCTTTATTAAGATCTGCAAAGCCCTTTGTCACTCTGACAAGTTCTGAACTCCTCATTCTTGCTTTGATTATGTTTCATCCTGACATCCCAGCCTCTCTTTGCAGAGTCTGGTGGGGCTCAGGTCTCTTCTAAACTGGTTATCTTTATTCCTTTACTTTTATCATTCCTTCTCATGTCTTCTGAAGCCTTCCAAATTTTTTACTACAACCTGTTTTCTTACCAATTTATTTTTCTTCTTAATTAATTTCTTTTCTTATATTCAAGCATTGACTTGCTTTTCTCTATTCCCCTGTTTGTCCATTTTCTACTCTGCTTCTTAATCCTACCTTGAAAAGAAAGCAATTAAACTATTTTCCTATACCCACTTTTTCCACCTCATTTTCCTTCTAGAGTGAATGGAATCTAAAATTTGTCATAATTAGAGAAATCAAGTGCTTATTAACATATTGCTCATACTGCCGTCTACTTGCTTTCCTACATGGTGATTTAATTGTAATGCAGGCCTTATTACCAGCATAAACTCACTAGGAGTATATTTTTTTTTTAAGTGCCTGGGACAGTATCAGTGTTTGCTGAATGGTTATTGGAAGAATAAATCATCATTACATTGAATTCTTTGCTTGAACTGTTCAGAGCAGTATTGCTTTTCCATGGTCACTATTTTCTACATCACCTCCTTTCTTTTAAATACATAAAAAAGAAATAGGAGTTAAGACTGCACTTATTGTGATGACCGTTTTGTAATGTACATAAATGTCAAGTCACTAAAGCAACAAATTGTAACTGAAACTAATGTAACAGTGTATGTCAACTACACTCCAATTAATTTTTTTTAAATCAGATAATTTGAACAACTTAAGAGAAATCTGAATTGAATTTGTGTGTGCATTTGTACAATTACTAGAAGGTTTTAGAAATTGGAGTCAAAGAGAAATTTGTAACTCAACTTTTTGGATCCTGCAATATCAAGACTGATAGTTAACTACAGATGGAATCCTATGAATAAATTTTAAATGACCACTCAATAATTGATTATATCTGGGCATTGAGAAGCATGGAAGGGTTTTTTGGTTTTATTTTGTCTTTAGGCAGAACCTTATTGTTTCTTTCCAGCCCAAGACTAATAATCCCTCTACTATTTATGAAGATGGATGTAAGCTTTGTTTAAACACTAAAGTGTTTATTTTCTATTAGTCTTCCAAGGGATATAATAAAGCATATTTGTTATTTACTTTAGCTTCTGCTTGTAGTTTCTTCCATGTAAAGACACAAGGTACAGAAAAACAAATTGTTTCTGGCCCTCCTCTCATCCATATGAATACAGGCATTTTCCATAAAATTCCTCCATTTCTAGTCACAGTTGGGGGGAAAAAGTAATAAGTCTTCATTTATTTGCCATCATTATGGATTTATTTATTTTTACTTAAAATACCACTATTTAGAGAAGATCAAAGGGAATTTCACAATAGAAGTAGCAGAGTATATTTTTGAATGTAAAATTAATAGAGACATAAGAGAGCCAAAGTTTTTCTAGAGAGCTTCCTTCTACCAATGGAATAGTCACACAGATTGTAGTTGTTGTCAGAAAAACACAAGTAAGTACCTATAAGGCAAGGTTTATAGTAATTTTTTTAATTCAAGTACTATTTCCCTTCAATTCACAACCACATATAAATATCTATTTGCTAACAAATAATAATTTAAGTGCATTTCATTTTTTAGTGTTCATAATTCTTAGCCCCAGGTGTTTCTCTAAAGCACTAAGTATTTTAGATCCTGACATAGGAGAATGTTTTACATTATCTGGAGAGCCTTCAGTCTGCCTGTGGAATTGTCAGATTTTTTCTTCCCTGAAATATGTTTGATGACATTGACCTTAAGGCTTGTCTTGTGGCCTGGCCTTGTGTCAACTGATTATGTATCTTTTAAATACTGTGATGTTGTACCTAAGTAGAAGAGAGATCCAAAGACTTAAAGAAACTTACCAACTCTGCTTATATACTAATCAAGTATATTTGTACTTTCTAAATGGAGACAATGGTTTTGAGAAAGTTACTCCATTTTTAGATAGCCAGCATGCATCTTTTCAGAACTTGTTATAAATTTTATATGAAAAATATGGCTCTTTTCCTTGGGGTATTTGTTTTCTCAAGGAGAAAGGAAAAAAGAAAGCAAAAAGAACAGCAGAAAGCAAGGGAGAAAAGAATGAGAGTCCACAACAGAGATTTGGGGATATTGAAACTTACATGTTTTAGATTCTTATGTTTAACACCTACATGTATTGTCTTTTAGGATTCACCTTGAACAACCTCTGAGAGAAGATCTTTATTTTATCCTTCAGATATTCCTGGATAATAAAACTGACTTGGATTTAGGTATAGGAATCTGACTTTCACTATACTTCACGTTTTTTATAATTTTTCTATTTGCACTCCATTTACATTGCAAATGAATTCTGAAAAATATACCACTATTTATCATATCAACCTTTATCATTATTCAGCAACATATACTGTTTAGAAAAAAACTTTTCTACATAAAGGATCTTGGTAGTAAGAGATAAAATACTACTGTCATTTTTTTAACAGCTGGTGTTAGTGTGTAGCACTGAGAGCTTGCTGAATATAAACAAGAAAAATGATCTACTGTACAAACCACATACTGTTTATGTGGTTGTATATAGTGGTGACGACAAGCAGTAATTTCAAAGCTACTGCGTAAGATCTCATGCAATTTACTGTGAAAAAATAATGATATATTGCTTGAACACCATTTAAACCACTAGTGAATAAAAGGGAGTTATTGTGAATTTTTAAGATGAAATCTCATAAGTATTGTCATTCTAATAATAGCAATCTGATTATTTAGAATTGTGATTATATAAAAGGAAACCAAGGTCTTTGTAATCATAGTCCAGGAATATTGATTTTCTAACAGAAAGCATCATTATATAAGTGATGCAGTAATGGCTTCAAATATAGCTAATATCTATGACTATTTCCTAAATAAGGTTGATTGATTAAGTTATAGGATTTATTGCAGAAAGGTGTCAGAACAGAGGACAATTGTTCTTTCCATCTGCCAACTAATTCTATCTCTGACCCCTGGGTAATGATCTCCTCAAATGCTTACTTGGAATGTGCATTTGTTCTCCATTCACTTCTCCAACAATAAATGGTTGTTGAATATGCCCCATGTGCACTCCTATAGGTGTTAAGGATACAGAAGTGAACAAGTCAATGTCTCTACCCTCATCAGATACAGATAAGCAAAAATATCAGATGGTATAAAGTGCCATAAAGAAAATTAAAGAGAATACCCATATAGAGAAGTTTAAGCACTAGGGAGGGACAAATATTAGGGTGATCAAGAGATGATCTCTCTCAGGAAGTATCATTTGAATTGATGCTCAAACGATGAATGGGAAGTTGCTATAATAAAGAACATTCCTAGCTATAAAACATTAAATACAAAGTGAAGAACACAGTAATTAATATGATATGTTTGGGAACTAAAGAAAGCCTGCCAGAGCACAGGGGATAAAGGGAAGAAGAACAAGAGAAAAACTCAGGAGAAGCAAGGAGACTTACTGGAGGGCCATGTGAGGTCTTACAGTAATGTCAAGATGTTCACATTCTGCTCTAGATTCCATGAGAGGCCACTTGGTAGGTTTTAAGGAAAGAAGCATCATAATCTGATTTATTTCTAAAGTGACAAATTTAGTTAATTAACAATTTCTACCAAGACATGTCAGAAAAAATTTGAAGAGACATGGGTGAGAAAATGGTGAATATAGCTTTATTATATAGATGGAGCTATAGAACTTAGTTGTATACCTGGAGAATTACTACTCCACCAATTTTAGCACAGATTGAGTGAGGTTCACTTCCTGAACCTAGCCATTTCCTAGTGTGGAGAAAGACACAACATTTGTTTCATGTTCACCTCAATATTTTCCCACATAGTACTGACTCTTTAGGGTTAACCTCTAAACCCGAAACCTGTATGTCTCTTTTTCAAGGTGTTCCTGACATATTGAGCTTTTCTCATATAACATATTAACATAACTTGGCCAATATCTCCTTTTCAAATTGTATTACTACAGACTAAATAGCATTGATATGAATGTTTACAGCTTCATAAAATCGACTGTGTCATGTACAATGGAAGCTATGGTTGCCTGCATATTGTAATATTATTGCATTACAGGAAGGTAATTGATTTGCTTAAAATGTTGCAACAATAAACCATTTCTCAGAAAAGATTGCTGCTTAACCAAGAGCACACCAAAGTCAATATAGAAAGACAATTTAAAGAAATTAAATTTTGATCTGTTTTGCAAAGCAAGCTGGTCATGTTACATGAGGATGAATTAGACAATGTAAATGATTCAGCATGGTCAAACCATTATAAGCCATTTCTGTTTTGACAGACTCAGGTTTGTAATTAAAATCAAATCCAAAGAGAATAAAAACTGTTTGTATAGAGATGTCAAAATCTTCTGGAACCATAGTACAAGGGCAAGAGGCAGAGACATTATAGATCTTGCACTGACATTCCACTATACTTAATTATCTTCCTTCTGTTGGAAACTGGAATTATAACTGCTGGCCTCTGACTGGAGTGTAAAAGTCTAGAAAAACCCTTGTTTATGCTGCCTATTTATCCAAAGCCTCTCCTCCATAGAGTTATTGGCTGATGGAAAAAAAAATGCTTATTGAACTAGCTTGGGAAGGATAAATTCATAGTGTTTAAAATATCTGTATTACTTCCTTTGTGATCACGTCAATGTCTTTGGATAGCTCAACTAGTTATATGGTTGCAATCTGTACATATGATCATATCAATATGATTAGTTTCACATTTGAATCAGAGCATCTGTTCAGAAATCAGATAGAATTTGAAGATTTCAAGATGCACCCATGATTGGGACTAATTTTCTCATGTGTAATTTGGGCTCCTTTCTGATAGTTTATTATGAACTTAATAAATTGCATTACTTTTTAGCTCAATTAAGCCATCCTACTAATCAATGATGTATGCCTAACCAAACATTTTCTAGTCTAGGAAATAACAAGAATTAGCTATATGATTTGAAAGATAACTTTTCATTATCATGTCCAAGTGAGAAGATAGAAGAGTCATTTTAACAACTCACTGTAATTCATTTTCCCTTTTTTTCCTAGCACAAACAGTATTGGTCTTTTAAGTAATATCAGAGCATAGATAAAGCAGTATTATCTTCTGACACAAAGGATGAGTGTTCATATGCAAAGATGAATGTATCTCTTTACTCTCAATAGGGCACTGAATCATGCTTTCATATTAATGGATTTTCTCTAGAACAACATGTTACCTTTTCTAGGACCCCTCATATCTAATGGCATACATTTTCAGAAGAGCTGTTTAGGAATAGAAGAGAAGGTAAAAGCCTACAGTCAAAAAACATTGTAAAGGTGTGGCATATACAAAAATCAGACATATGAACTTCACCTTCTTAGATGAGTGCTTGAATCAATTGAGCTTCCTCCCCTTATACAAATACAAAGGCTTGACTCATCCATAGCCCTCCGTCTAAGAAGGCAAAGGTACATTAACAAGAAATAAAATAAGACACTAAAGTTGGATAATCACCAGCTAACATTTTAATTGAAAATAAAACCTGTGAAAATTTCAATATTAAGATTTTCTTAGAAAATGTTAATACTTTCATCATTCATTAGCGTATAAAAGATAGAGCACTTTTTTTTTTTGTAGAGAGAAAGAAAGCAAATAGCTTTATGTTTTTCTTCCTTAAAATTATATGTAATAATATTCCAGCATGTTTGCATCTTTTCATGAGAACTAGATGCTGAAAGGAAGCAATCTATGTTTTGGCACACAGGTGCATTTATGTAAGTACACGTTTATACATTTATTTGATAAGCCAATTATGGGTAACTGCTATTTACAAGTTTAATAAACAGAATGAAGTCATCCCTGAAAACTGTTTTTTTTTTTCCTCTCACCTGAAATTCAAATTTTAAACCGCCATGTAGCAGGATCTCCTACTCAAATGAGGATACCATTAACTGCTAGTATCACAAGGGGCTGCTGCTACATGAATGTGTTAACTACTTGAAATCTCTTCTACTCAGGATGAGGTCCATGTGGGCCATCATCCTGTTTTTCTTTGTTGTAGCAGCTCAGGGTTTGAGGATTTTGGTGCCCAACTGCTTGCCTGATTCTATCACCAATATGACTCCATGATTGTGAAAGACTTCCTGATTTTCATTTACCATTTGCCAAGAAAACAGATCTGTTCGTTTTCTAGCCAGGTTTATTCTGTAAGGGCAACAAATGCATGCACTTTTTTTTTCCTTTTTAAATTTCTCAATTTGCACATTATATCTGAAGGTGATAGGGCAAGCGATATATCATCAAAAGTGGTTAGTCATGCTCTTGTGTGTGTGTGCACGCTCACTCTCACTCTTGTATGTGCATGTGCTCTCTCTCTCTCACACACACACAGAAACTTATCACAACTTCATTAGGTCCCAAACATAGACATGTGTTTCCAATTACTTTTGAAGTCAGAAGATTAAAAGAAAGACACAGGGTAATCCTTCAAAAGGTAAATTATATATAAAATTTTATATAATATATATATTATATATATAATCATATATATATGATGAAGATTAGTCTTGTCAGTGAGAGTTCAAATGAGGACTAAACACAAACCAGAAACTAGAAACTATGAAATGGACAATAAAATTGTGCTGATGGATGGGGGGCATTAACTACATTCAAAATTATTTTAAAGCTTATGTAAGTCATTTGTAGGTTTCTATTTATATTGGAAGATTGACATCAGCCCCTTGTACAGTCAAATATCAAAACATTACAAAGGCTTTTGACTGTGCATTCCTATTTTTTTTAAAAGACTGGTAAGTAAATAACCCAATGGAAGAAGTTTGGTAGTTTTGCAGGAGCACCTAAATCTTTCTTGCTATGAGCATATTAATTCCAGACTCCCTCTTAGGCAATACAAATCATCACTCCTGAGGTCTAAATACCCCACTATCTTTCCAACTCAACACACACAGAACAGGGAAACAGATTTGTGTAAATATAAAAGTTCTGGTCAAGGTCTCATTTGTACTTGCTGCCTATTTTTTACCAGAATTACATGCTCTGAGATAGGGAGCTTTTTACTGGTTGTTGGCAGGTGCCCAGAGGCTGCAACTAAAAACAGAAGAGGAAATGCTGCGCTGCATTTTAATTCCCTTCAGATTTCAAATAGGGCATTTTCTTTTTGTTCCTAAACCCAGTACACTTCAGGGCAGCGGGCTGAAAAAGAAAATCTATGACCTCCTCACAGAGAGACTATACTTTCCATTTTTTTTCCACTCCCTTTTTGTCTCCTGGTGGTTGGGTATATCTTTTTTGAACACCAACACTTTCCCTTTAGTTTCTAAAATTGGTTTCTGGCATTATGACTTCCCTTTCCGAGGTCTGGGTTGTTTCTAACTTTTATATGGCCGTCAATTTGGGCCGAGTCTTTCTAGCACAGTTCTTTGCTTCCCAATCATTTTTGCTAGTCCATCTTCTAATAATCATCCGACTGTTTTATTTTCTTGTGCATCATACTCCTAAGCGTCTGCTGGTGACACTTTAAATATGCAGACTTGACCGAGCAGACCTCTCTGTGACCTGCAGTGCTTTCTCGACTAGGTCCATGTTTTCTAATAAACATCTCTGGACACAATCTATTTTCACAGTAGTTGTTGAATACTTCCCTTTCAACTCTTTATGCACATAAAATCTAGCAAAACTCACTATCTGTAAGCTCTGCAGGATGGCATTAGTTTGTGGCTAAAATAAAAGCTGCCACAGAGGAAAATCATGGGGTAATACCTAGAGTATTATTGTTTTATAAATACGTTAGAGCTCAGGGAGATAAGATGCCAGATTCTCCTTTGAGCTTTTCTACCCAAGAGAACTGCCACTACTAGGATTCCTAAAATCAGAATGGTAGTAAAGAAGACCTAGGTACAGTGGACTGAGATGTAGAATTTAAGGCTCTTTTGATACTTTAGTGAAATAGGAAGAGATTAATTGATATCAGGAGGAAGGAAGCAACTATCCTGTAAAAGCTGTTCTCCAGGCAAAAGTTAGATACTTTTACACATGCAAAAAATAAAACAAAACAAAAAACCAACTTTATATGCTCAAACTGTAAATGCAAGATTGTTTAAAATTCAGTGTAATAATACTTCCTTATAAAAAAGTAAATGTTAAAAAAAATAATAAAAAAATAAAAAAGTAAATGTTGAAGATTGAAAATACTGACCTACATTTAATCCAAAAGCACACTTCAAAACTTTTATTAAACCATCATTCCATGAACTAGGAATAAAGTTTCATGAACAACTACTTAAATTACTTTAAGTAATTTAAAGCTCTTGATCGTTCATGGAGGTAGCCTGAATATTGATCTATATCTTCCCAAATTTTGATCTAATGCCTAGAGTGTTAAGATATATGAGATAACACTAAATTATCAGAAATTCCAGAAAGCATCAATGATAATTTCAGTGAACAAACCTTAATAAAATTAGTTTATATGCTTCAATGTTATTTGTGATTATCACACTTATTTTTCTGAAATAAATCTAATCTTTCCATTGGTGGTAGCTTCAGCTTATGGTTATCAAATGGGCCCTCGCTTCCTTCTAAAGAACATAATAAGCTTGCATAGTGGAATTATAAAAAATGTCCTGTGGATGCTGTACCAAAACTCAAACTGAGTCAACAATTATGGAAGGAGTAAGTAACAGTGACATTAGACGGCCATATAGGAGACATAAAGACAATAGCAATTGTCAATAGAACATTGCTTGCTACAAGTGCATGGGAAGGACAAGCTTCACATCCAACCATGCTGATTAGAAGCTCCTCGAGAAATTAAGAAGTTTATTTTGGGAAGTACATTGGACACTTAGAGACTTATTTGATCAGCACTGTAACAAAATTAATTGCAATTTAAGAGATAAGTTGAAGGAAACATGACAGTATTTTTTTCTTCATGCCATAGAAGAAGGAAGAATGTGAGTAAATGATGAGCCCGACATTTAATTAGAATCAATGAAAATACATGGCCAAAGTATCTGTGCCAGACACCAGGAAATTAAACTGTCAGGAGGACACACATTTTGAAATAGAAAATCTTGTCACCAATTCTCCTCATTTCCATGGTCCTGCTATAATTTATACAAGCATATCTTAGAGATATTGTGGGTCCAGTTCCAGACCATCACAATAAAAAAATATTGCAATCACGTCAAATGAAATTTTTGGTTTCCCAGGCACATAGAAGTGATGTTTATACTGTACTGTGCTCAATAGCAGTAGGTCTAAAAACACAATGTGCATAGTTAATTTAAAAATACTTTATTGATAAAAAATACGAACCATCATCTGAGCTCTTAATGAATCATTACCTTTGAGCTGGTGGAGGGTCTTACCCATTGAGTGCTGACTGATCGGAACGGTGGTTGCTAAAAGTTGGGGTGGTTGTGGCCATTTCTTAAAATAAGACAACAGTGAAGTTTGCTTCATCTATTGATTTTTCCTTTCACGAACGATTTCTCTGTAGCATGCGATGCTGTTTGACAGCATTTTATTCACAGTAGAACTTCTTTCAGAACTGGATTCAATCCTCTCAAACTCTCCTGCTGCCTTGTCAATTAAGTTTATGTAATAGTCTAAATCCTTTGCTGTCATTTTAGCAATCTCCACAGCATGTTTATCGGGAGTAGATTCCATCTCAAAAAAACAAAAACAAAAACAAAAACAAAAGCGTTTCTTTGTTCATCCTTAAGAAGCAAATCCTCATCCATTCAAACTATTATGAGATTGTTCCAATTCAGTCACATCTTCAAGCCAAAGTTGGGGCCACTTCTAATTTTAGTTCTCTTGCTGTTTCCACTCCATCTACAGTTACTTCCTCCACTGAAGTCTTGAATCCCTCAATGTCATCCAGGAGGGTTGGAATCAACTTCTTCCAAATTCCTGTAATTGCTCTTGACCTTTTCCCATGAATCATGAATGTTTTGAATGGCATCTAGAATGGTGAAGGGTTTCATTGGACTTTGCTCAGATCCATCATGGTTTAGTATCTATGGCAGCTATAGTCTTATGAAATATATTTCTTAAACAATTAAGACTTGAAAGTCTAATTAGTCCTTGATCCAGGGTTTGTCAGTAAGCATGAAAACAACCTTAATCTCATTGCACATCCTCATCAGAGGTCTTGGGTGACCAGGTGCATTGTTGATGAGTAGTGGTATTTTGAAAGGAATATATAGATTTTTTTCCTGAGCAGTAGGTCCATCAACAGTGGGCTTAAGATAGCCAGTAAACCATATTGTAAATAAATGTGCTGCCACAGCTTTGTTGTTCCATTTATAGACCACAGGCAGAGCAGATTTGGCATAATTCTTAAGGACCCTGGGATTTTGAGCACTGGTTTTAGCTTCAAGTCACCAGCTGCATTAGCCCCTAACAAGAGAGTCAGCCTGTCCTTTGAAGCAGGCACTGACTTCTCTCTAGCTATGAAAGTCCTAGATGGCATCTTCTTCCAATCGAAGGCCATTTTGTCTACATTGGATATAAGGTGATTAGTGTCTCCCCCTCCATAAATGATTTTAACTAAATCTTCTGGAGAACTTGCTACAGCTTCTACATCAGCAGTTGCTGCTTTGCACTGTACTTTAATGTTATGAAGACATCTTCTTCCTGTAGACCTCAGGAACCAACAACCTCTACTAGCTTCAGGCTTTTCTTCCACAGCTTCCTCACCTCTCTCAGCCTTTATAGAATTAAAGCACGTCAGGGCATTGCTCTGGCTTGAGGGAATGGTGTGGCTGATTTGATTTTCGATGCAGACCACTAACACATTCTCCCTATAATAAGCTTGCTTCACTTTCTTCTAATCCTTGTGTTAACTGAATAGCGCTTTTCATTTCCCTCAAGAACATTTTCTTTCCATTTACAACTTGGCTAACTGACACAAGAGGCCTTGCTTTCAGCTTTTGGCCTTCAATGTGCCTTCCTCACTAAACTTAATCTTTTTCTAGCTTTGATTATAAGTGAGGGATGTGTGACTCTTCCTTTCACTTAAACACTTAGAGGCCATTATAGGATTATTAAGTGCCTTAATTTCAATATCGCTGTGAATCAGGAAATAGGGAGGCCCAAGGAGAGGGAGAGAGATGTGGTAATGGCTGATCTATGGAGCAGACAAAAATCACACAACATTTATTAAGTGAGTCGTTTTCTATAAGTGGGTTCATGGTGCCCAAAAATAATTCCAATAGTAGCATCTGATGTATCACAGATCACCTAACAAATATATCAATGAAAAAGTCTGAAATATTGAGAGAATGACCAAAATGTGACACAGAGACACACAATAAGCAGCTGCTGTTGGAAAAGCGTTGCCAGTAGACTTGCTTACTCCAGGTTTGCTACAAACTTTCAATTCGGGGGAAAAAGAATAAAAACTCCACTTTCCCAGGGAAACTAGTATATGATTGCTCCAAAAGTAAGAATCACAAACTGTCAGGTAAGAGTACACTGACTTGTTCAAAATATTGCTTTATCACTGAGTTACAAAAATTAACTTATTTGAGTACAGTACAGACTCATTTGGATGTAATCTCATATATCAATATGCTGGAAGTACATGTGAGTGAAATGTAATGAATGAAAATATGTGAATTGAGAGACTACATATTATAATTCTGGTTATCTTGCTCAATGGTTTATGGGAATTTTAGATAAATAAAACATAGTCAGCAAGATGTAGCATCATTATTTATTTGGAGCTATGAACATAATTGCTATTTTAATACTCAACAACATGAGAAAAGAAAATGGAAGAAGCAACTAGATTTCACTGGCTTTTGATCATCTCGATGTGGACAGATATGAACCAGGATTTTAAACAGGAAAATGAAACTGTTTAATCATTGTTTTATAATACAAAGAATATTAGTCAAAGAAAATTAATTTGAATTTCAATTCTACATAAAACCAAGTAACTTCAGATACATCACTTGATCTATTTGAATCTTAATTGTAAAGTATAAATATTTATTGTCATTCTAATGTATCTCATAGGCTTTCAGTGAATTTGAAATCAGGTAGTATAGTCACAACTATTTTGAGAATCATCACATTATGTTAATGTATGATGGTATTACTGCTACTGTGATAAAAAAAAAAAAGTGAGACAGAATAAGGTTTTCTTTTATGTTGTGGAAGGGTCTTGAACCTCATTTATCTAGAGTGGGGACAGTGTTTGTGCAGACCCAAGTCCGACTTCACTCAGTAGACATATACTTTCTCAGACTGCAGAAAAATCCCTTTGTGGAATTCCATGGCTAACACTACTCATCAACACTAGGCATCCACTCCCCATTGCAAAACCCGCTAAAGTAAAAGATTTCTCAAAAAACTGTGTCCCATGTCCTGAAATCAGAGTATATCAGAGAACTCAGAGTATTCTATTTTCTCTCTTGGCCATTCATTACATTTTCATGGGTTGTGCTGGTATGTACATTTATTTCTGCATCTACTGGACACATATATTCAACTAGATTTGTTCCTATACATAGGATGAAGAGACATCCTGATGTGCCTGTGTAAGGAATCGTTGCAACCACCATTTTCTTGCTGTTCTGAGCATGATTTCTGTAGGTGCAAGCAAGTATCTCAGGGAATCCCAAACAGCAGATAAAGGGGAAAGTTTAGGATATAATAATTTGATATATTCATTTATTTTCTATCATTATTGCTATGTGAGCTTTAGTTCCAAATCCCCTCCCTGGCTTCTATAGTAAATGACAAGAATTTGGTAAAGTGCAAAGCTTTAAAGCTCTTTCCTGGAATCACACTCAAAGCTTTTTTTTTTTTAAGTCCACCAAATCATCACTCATTACTCTAGCAACCTTTTACAACTGAGTTATGATCCTTAGATCATTTAGACTTTAGAAATATGTATTATTTTAAACACTAAGTACAGGTGGGCGAGTGATGAATCCACATCTACTTACAATGTCTTTCATCCATTAGTCTCATGGACCAGAGAAAAAGACATACTGGAAGGAATTTTTCCTGGAAGCAATTGTTTTGGAAATAAGACTGTGATATGAACATATAGCTATGTTCAATAAACCACATGTTCCTAGCATTCAAAGTTACATTATAAAAATAATACATTTAGAAAAGTTATAAGTCTGGTTGAATTATGATCAAAAGAGTAAAATATTATCAATAATTATATGATGCCAACATTTCTGAGTTGAAACACAAACTGTGTATTAATATCACAAATTTGGTGCACAGAGATAGTGTTGACTCAGGATGTTCTTATAGATTTAAGTTAGGATATAGCCCTTCAGTGGAACTGGATCTGTTTCCATTATTCCGAGAAACAGGGAACATAGATATTACAATTCAGCTTTCTCCCTGATCATTTGAAAGAAGGCATATTGATGACATGAATTGCACAGTGTGCATGATCCATCTTTACTTTTACTACTTCTGGTTTTCTAAATCAAATCATATTAGTAATTTCTTGGTTCCCATCTTCTAATCCTCTAGTTATTTTGATTTTCCCAACTTAAGTCTATAAATAATTTTGCACTTCTATTTTCTAATTATCTAGGTATTTCCATTTTTTCAATAAAAACCTATAAAGAAAATTTGCTATCTCTATATTCATGTGTAGTTCCTAATTAAATGATAGTTACAGGATTGGAACAGGGGTTTGCAAACCTTTCCTCTAGAGAGCCAGATCATAAATATTTCAGGTCTTGTGGACCACACACATATTTTAATGCAACTATTCACCCCTGCCATTATAGCATGAAAGTAGTCACAGACATTATGAAAATAAATAAGCATATCCCTGATTCAGTAAAACATTATTTATAAGTAATGAAACTTGAATTTCATAAAATTTCATGCCATGCGATCTTTTGATTTTTTCAAGCATTTAAAAATAAAAAAGCAAGCCACAGGCCAGATGTAGGCAGTAGACCACAGTTTGCCAAATGCTAAGTTAGGCCAACCAAATTTCAGAAATTAAATGAACCCTCCAGACAAAAAAGAATGTTATTACATCAAAAGCATCTCAGAAAAAAAAATGTTACAAATAATCTCCAACTTAAGCTAGACTGCTCAAGTAATATTTAAATCTTGTTTATTTTTGTTTAATAGATTGTTAACAATTTAGCACATGTATTATTCGTTTAATCCTCTCTTTCTATGGATGGATAAATGGAGACACAAAAATTTCAAACAACTAATATCTACAACAAATCTAGGAGGGAAAAGAAGGCAAAATCGTGTGGCAATTTGACACATGTTGCAGATTATGCAGGTCATTTTTGTGTAAGAACCACAAAAAATATTACATGCTCGGGGGGGCCTGGGTGGCTCAGTCAGTTAAGTGTCTGCCTTTGGCTCAGGTCAGAATTCTGGGGGTCCTGGGATTGAGCCCCTCATCGGGCTCCCTGCTCAGTGGAGAGCCTGCTTCTCCTTCTCCCTCTCCTGCTCCCTCTGCCTGTGCTCTCTCTCTCTCTCTCTCTCAGTCAATAAGTAAATATAATCTTTTTTAAAAAAATTACATGTTTATATTAACTGACACATACAAAATTGGTCATTTTCAAATATTATTATCATTACCAGATATATTTATAACTGTATTAATGTACATCTTCTAATTTAAGTTCTCTTAAAGGAAAATTTAAATGTGCCCATTTTGGCTAGCTTTACATTTTGAATTTTCAGAGTGTAATTTCAATGGCACTTGACTTAATAAAAGAAAAAATGTTTAGTCATCTACACTAATAACTGGAGCCCCACAGAAAGCCAAAGACAGTTTCATTATTGAGGTGCTCTTAATTTTTTTTTTTAAGAGGGCAACTCTGTTGTAAAGCAGCACTTGACTTCTAATGTAATTCAACAGCAATTTGAAATTTCTAACTTGTATACCAGAGGACTTAATGTCTTTAAAATTTGAGGCAAGGGGTGCCTGCGTGGCTTAGTCAGTTAAACATCTCTGCGCAGCTCAGGTCAAGATCCCAGAGTCCTGGGATCCAGCCCCACACCTAAGCCCCTCTGCTTAGCAGGGAATCTGCTTCTCCCTCTACCTCTGCCCCTCCCCTTGGCTATGCTCTTTCTCAAATAAATACATAAAATCTTTTTAAAAGTAAAACAAAATAAAATTTGGGGCAAAATATTATTATAATAACTGTCATTATGATAAACTTGTGCTATTGCGAGATCATTAAAATATAGTTATTACTTTGATTCCTTGTACTTTTTCCAGATTGCCTATGCTAAAAATCACCTGTGCTCATAGATTAAGTTGCCAGTATCATTCTTCTGAAAATAATACCAAAATGACTTGTCACAGCTGATGAATCATTCTCTGTATTTTTAATTCTCACATAGAGAGATATTGAAGAACACTATAGTAGTTTGACATAAAATAACAAATGTGTACAAGATATCCTATGAGGCTACTCAAGAATATAATATTAAAAAAATATATCCAATAGGGCATTTTTAATTTCCAAAAGGCAATCATTCAAACCAAACTTTTCCCTCAACACTAGGTGCTTTTTGATAATAAAACATAAGACACAAGTTTACCTCGTCTTTAAATACTAAAAGGAAGTGAGTAGGTTACGGGAAAAATATTATAATCCAGATAATATCCATTCCTTCTACAAAGTTATTATTAGGTCCCAGATATTTTGTTAGATTTGGAAAGAAGCATAATCATGAAAGTAGATCTTACAATCTAGGCACTTGTCTTTTGTTGAGACTTGAGATGGATATGCAAACGGATTTATGTTTCAATTTTAACATGCTTTGAAAGAAGACATGATTAATTCTGCTTGTGGCTGTTAGATAAAATGACATTTGAGCTACGTCCTAAAAATCATAAACTAGAAAGACCTATTTAACCTAAAATCCTCATGTTTATAATAGCTATTGCCATATCCTATGTCCAGCAGATTCTTAAAATATTTGTTGTTGGTGAAAATAACCATGTCAAATTTCATCTCTTTTGTCCCCTTTTGTTATAAACATTCACACATCCAGATTGAGCACAATCCTGATAGTTCAATTTTAATTCTCAGCCTTGGATATTCAATAATACACATGTGGTGAGTGTTAGAATTCAAACAAGATCTACTTGTTCTTCTTTGCAATCTATAATGTGGAGTTACCTTGGAGTAGTACATCTGTGGCCAAAATAAATGTGTACTCTATTACTTTTATAAAATAGAATATATACATAGATACTTAGAAATAGTCAAAGATAGCAAAGGCATTTTATGTAAAATAAATAGAGTAATTAATACCCCTCTTTCAAAATTGCTCTCAAGATTAAAAGCAATACTTTAATTAAAAATTGGGGTGGATCCTCACATATAATAGGCACTCTGTGGTTTTTAGCATCAACTTCATCTTATTAAAATTTCATATTTAGAAAGAATGTTAAAGACATCTACTCAAACCTTTTACCATGTTTAACATGGTAACATGTTACCATGTTTAACATAAGATTTTGTGGCTAAAAATATGTTGCTTTCCTTCTCTTCATGCAATCTTTCAGCAAATGAATTTTTCCCATAACTTTCTGAAATACTATATTTATCTTTATATGAATGGCTTTTTACCATATCTCTGATACAGGAGGTTGGTATGCTTCCTTTTTTAACCTGACTTTTTTCTGAATAAGAAGACATTATGAAAAATTAGACACCCCAAGGACTGCAGTATAATTTGAAATATAGTATCGCTAATCATACAAAGGTCTAGCATTAAAATAGAACTTGCATTGAGTTTGGAGGAGGTAGGATATCTTCAAACTCTTCTCTCTTTCTTTCATTTCAAGGCATGAGAGTGTGGAATGACCTTTTTTTTTTTTTCCTTTTCTTCCTTCTAATTGAATTAAAAAGCTCTGTTAAACCAGCCTCCTTCCTGCTGCCTATTTGCAGCCCTGCTAAAAGCAAGAACTTACATGGGAAAGGTTAAAAAGTCCCAGATTACTTAGATTTTATCAGATAAGAAAGAATGAGGTAGCTCTTGACACACCAACAGATATATATTTCTAAGTTACTCTATTAAGTGAAAAAAATAAGGCAGCAAGGTGTGTCATTTTGTTACCGTTTGAGTAAAGGCTAAGCATATCTACTACACATATATACATTAACTACCTCTGTAAGGAAATATAAGAAATTGGCAAGACAAGTTGTATCCTGGGGAAGGGTGTGGGTATTCTGGGAAAACTTGCACACATGTGACAACAGAAGGGTCAAGGAAGCCTGTTACCAGTAGCTTCAAAGAGAGAGGAAAGAGACCACGAGTGAAGGAATGTAGGCAGTTTCAGAAAACTCAAAAAGGCAAGCAAACAAATTGTCCTTTTGATCTTCTAGAAAGGAACACAACCCTGGTGACATCTTGATTTTAACCTAGTGAGATCTGTGTTGAACTTCTGACTTAGCAAACAGTAAAATGATACATATGTGTTGTTTATCCCACTGAGTTTTGGTAATTTATAACTGCAGTAAGAGAAAGTGAATGCAGCTAGACATTTCAGTGATGCCTTCCTTCATCTCTTGAGAGACCCACCATCCCAGGCTTCAAATATAGGTAAGTTCTACTCTATGCTGACCCTGACACCATCAAGCCAGAATTTGAAAACTTCTAATTATCATTACATTTGTAAAGATTCCTTTATTTGAGCGAGAGAGAGAGACAGAAAAAGAGGTGACAGGGAGAAGGAGAGAGAGAATCTCAAGCAGACTCCCTGCTGAGCACAGAGCTGAATGCAACATTGGGCTTGAATTCACAACCTTGAGATCATGACCCAAGGTGAAAACAAGAGTCTGACGCTTAACCAACTGAGGCACCTAGGAGCCCCATCATTATCACTGTATTTATGTTACTACAATTGAGTTGGTGGTCACTTAGCCCATCTCACTCCTGATATAATCACTTATTAAATTAACCCTCACCTCAACAGCCTCTGCATAGGAGCCATTATGAGCACCATTTCCCAGGTAAGGAAATTCATGCTCAGATCGTTTGAATAATTTGTTCCTGGTCAGAGAGATAATAAGTAGGAAAGAAGCATTTAAATCCATGCTGTCATGCTCCTAATCCTAACAGTGCCTCTCCTCAGAAATATTCTGTCTCTTTTGTACTCTCACCTGCTCTGGCTCTCTCATGGATCCCATCTTCTCTTATCTCTCATCATGTCATCATTCTACCAATGTTCCCTCTTCTAGAGACGTTTTGTATGTTACTCTCATTCAGTGTCTTCACACCAAATTAATTCAGCTACCCTAAATACATATTGAGCACCTACTATATATGAGGAATTATGTATCACTTGCTAGACATATAACCACGATAAATGAAAAAAGAGAGAAGTTCCCTTTTCCTAAGTAAGACATCTGTCTCTTGAAAATGAACACTGTGGCCAGAAACACCAAATTTAATAACCTTTTCTCAGTATCTCTCATTGATGCCCCAACTTCCAACAGTCCTTATTTCCTAACAGCTCCAAAGCAAAACTCAGCAGTTTCGACTATTTTTGTTTAAATTTGAATTTCTAATATGCTCTTGGGAGAATTCCTTATGGTTGTCCTAAAGGTTGCACAGACAAAATCCACCCAAAACTGTACTGCTTAGCTCTTAAATGGATTCTTTACCCAGTGTTTTTTATTAGTGGTATCACCTCCCAGCATGGACTAGGTTATTTAGGAGATATTTTAAATGCATTCCTTTCCCCACGCACGCCACTGATTTCACCTGTGTAATGCCTTTCAGATCAATATAACCCTTACATCTTCACTTCTGATGCTTTGGTTCTGGCTCTCAATTTCTACTTTTAAAAACTTTTACTGCAACCTGCTAATTGTTCTCCCAATTTGCTTTAATTCATTCTTTCCACATTCCAAGTGCAGATAGTCTTTTAAAACAATTATCTGAACATGTCTTTTTCCAACACAAAACTCTTTGATGACTGCCACTGCCCACATAATAATGTCTGCATTCAAGTGCCTTTATAAACAGGCCCAAGCTACTTTTTCCAGCTCTCCCTCTTAGTATTCTCATTTTCATCAATCTGCTTCTGACTCTGATCACCAAAGCCTACGCAGCATTTGTCAAGCATGACACACTCTCAAGACTCTGAGCTTTGATTAACATGTTCCATCTAGCTCATACGCTCCCTTTCCTCCCTCACCTTCTCTGTACCTGTACCTCCATGCTCTTCTTAAAGGTTCCCTCTCTTTAAAATCATCCTTGATTCCTCTGCTCTAATTAATCCTTCATCCATTCTTTACTTATTTTAGTAACTATGGATCAAAGATAAGACATGGTTCCTGCCTTCAAGGGACTTGTTGAGTGGAGAATAGAAATGAAAAATTATGCCTTAATATACATTTTCTAAAATCAGTATGTAGGAAAAAAGTGGGGTTCTGGGGTAGTTCCTGAGCCTGGTGAGTATAGGAGTAATAGAAACTTGAAGGAGAGATCAAGGAAGATTTTAGAGGGAAGATAATATTTGCTTTAGTGTCCTGAATATACATGAAAGAACAAAAATTTCAAAGTCACACAGAAGAGGACTGATTTTGAAACCCACCTATGGTACATATTTACTGTATAGTCTTAGGCAAATTATTTTACCATTACTAAACTCAATTTTCTCATAAATGTGATGATAGTAATATGTGCCTTTTAGGTCGTTTTGAAATTTCAATGAGATGTTGCATTGTAAGCATCTGGATTAGGGTTCAAAGATGTGAGTTTATTGTTGGTGCTACAGTCATTATTATCCTTTTTATATTGTTACTGTGACTGAAGGATGACTGGGAATTAAACAGGCAGATAAAAAAGGAGAGGACTCTGTTCCATGCAGCATGTGCAAAGGCACTTAGGCATAATGCTGAATTAGATGTGGATTAGATCAGGTCATGCTTTGGAACCATTCATCTTGCTTCTGAAATGCTTACTTGCTTCCTAGCTACCCAAAAGACATGCTGACCTTTGAGGTTTCTGTCTTTTGTTCATTGTTAGTGCACTGCTGAGATAACAAAATTCAGTGAAATCTTTCAGCTCAGAATTTCCAATAAAGATCTTTGACCTTGGATAGGATTTCTTTGGTACATGACCTCAGACTTGTTCTGCCTGAGTGTTAATCCATATCGCCATGCTGACTTAGCAAACCATTTTGTTTAGGTACCAGAAGAGTGCACTCATTACATAGGTACACATACAAATACTGCTTGATGATGGTGGACATACTATTGCTGAATAATAAGGCATCCTGTATTTACATGGTTGCTTCTGGTGGCAGAGAAATAGCATTTTTGGATTGAATGTCCTAAAATCGTAGAAATCTCTGCCCAGACTTTAAAGTGATATTGCATAATCTCCTGAAAGATGAAGTATTTAGTTTCCCTTGAAGTACTTATGGGTTAAAAAAGAAAAAAAAAAAAGATCTCATGTAATTAGAAAGATATATAGTCATCAACTATATATAATAAACCATAGCAGTAGGCCATGGTTTATTGCAATGATTCATTCTCAAATCATGTACTTGAGAAAGATGTCACAGCACATATTCAACTGGAAAATGTGTTATATAGCATCAGTTGCTTCATTTAGAAGAAGAAATATAGTAGGGTAGTTAAGAGCACAAACTTTGGAGTTAGACAAGAAAGGATCAAACCTTGATTGATTATATTACTTGGTAGTTAAAAGATCTTGGGCACCAACTCTCAGTATCCACACCCCGATATAAGGACAATAATAATGTCAACTTCATGAGGCTTTTATGAGGATAAAATGAGACATTGCATATTAAGCCCTCAGAACAGAGTCTGGCACCGAGTAAGTCCTCAATACTAGCTGATTCTATGATCAGAGCAAGACGTACAGTAACAGAGTACTACTGTGTTATCTTTATAGATTTAACAGACGATAATAATTACGGTTACAAAAACTTTGGAGAAATCTTCAAGGAAATAATCTTTTTTAACCCCATATGACTGATATGTCAGATGTCAATTCCCTGGGCTTCTGACCAGGCATTTGTTTTTAGATTCAGTATTTCCCACCCTTTCATGCTAACTACTTTTTTCCAACAACTGTGTGCCTCTTCCTTGATGTGGCTATTCTACTTAATATTTTACAGTGGGGGTAAGGAACAACTTCCTTTAAACTCTAACTTTTCCCTTATTACTTCTTTTCATTTTCTGGTTTTGGGAGGGGGCTTTGTTGTTGTTGCTGTTTGTTTGTTTTATCTAATGGTTTAGTGAGGAAAATACAGAAAAAAAAGATATCTGGCATCATGGCCCTACTACTCCAAAACTGGGCTGTTTCTTGGAGGGGGTATTTAACAATTGCACTGCCTTTCCTATCTGTTTTCAACTCAAGGAGCACTTTTTTTGTTTTTACTAACAAAAAAGTAAAAGAATACTGGTGAGTTAAATATTTTTGAACATTTGCTTAATTTATGAATTAATTCAGGAGTTTAGTTTCCTTATTTAATTTATGAACATTCCTTTTCACTAGACTTGGAGATGTATTTTTTTTCTCTTTCTACTTTTAGTTGCATATTCAACATTAGCAAAATCTTTGTTAGTTTTATCTTTCTCTATGTAAACCCCCTTGTTTTCTTTTAATCAATAGCTATTGCTTGAGACTTCAGAGCAAGGGAAATGCCATCATTTCTATAAGCAAAAACAACTTTCTTTCCTATCTTATATAAATGACCTATAAATGTACAAATCAGAGTTCAAACTTGTACAAGACAATCCTTCTACATATATTTTGTCCTTGACTACTGGATATGCTTTTTATGTTTGGCTTTCATTATATCTTCTCATTCAACCCCAACTATAAAACTCTTATCTGAGCTTATTCTGAATGGAGAGATTATAAGCAGTTTTAATTTATTAGTTTTGGATTATCTACGCTTTATAATTTTGTCAATAACCAGATGTTGCTTTAATAATAAAAAAAAGCACAAAGAACGTGAATTTTTAAAAATCTGTACTTTTTTCACTTTCCTAAAAGTCTTTGGAAGTGAATCTTCTTCATGTCACCTACTGGGATACATTCTTTGTATTAACCTTTTAATTGTTTTTGTTTTACAATATTTAAAAAACATTGTCATTTGTAAACAGATTTCAGCTCCTCCACAAGTGTCAGATTCAAATTCTTTAGAATTTCTCACAGTACCTTAAAGTGTCGTTCTCAAAAAATATGGTAAAATAGAAAAGAATGAATCTAGAATTAAAATTAATGGCTCTGTTTGATCCAAAAGCTTCAGATTACCCTTCAATATGGATACATTTTGGCTGTTCTTTCAACCTCTTCATCTCCCTAGCTATTTTTCTATTTTTTTAAATTAGATATCTTATCTATTTCCTCTTTTTTCTAGATCACCTTCTAATTTTTTCCCCAAGCCTCTTGATCCTTAACACACACACACACACACACACACACACACACACTCAATTTAAACCGATTATTTATACCACTAAAATAAGGAAGTGTAATCCATCTCCTATAACAACTTTTCTCTGTATTACATCCAACCCTTCAAATTCCAGAAATAAGTCCTGACCCACATTTCCCACTTAAAGTGCTTTAAAGGTATGATCTATTGCATGGCATACTTTATTAATTCACTCTTTTGGAACAGAACTTTACTGGGAGAAAGCACTATTCATCAATACATAATCTAAGTAGATACAACAGAAATATACTTCCTATTAATATAAAACATACACAAATTGAATAACTAAATGTTACCTACAAAATATTTTTATTTTAAAGCTTCTGTGCTGAAGACAGAAAAAAAGTTATGGTTTGCAATCTTAGCAATTATATGCAAACTTTATATAAATATATAATTTTTTATTTCTTATTGATAAAGGTATACTTGGATACTATAGATAATAATTAACTGTGAAATTTGAAATAAAAATAAGTGTATAGACAAACATATTGAGAGATTTTCGTTTTTTCTTGCTTTTAAGAGTGGCTTACAACAAGCCAAGTTTCATTCATGGTCAATAAATATTTAAAATGTTTCCAAAAACTTTCTTCAGGTCTTCTATTTCTACAAACTACCAGAGAATGATACTGTCATGTATTATATTTAGCTTTTGATTATTCATTGTGGAAATGAATGAATACCATCAAAGTTTATACAAAAATCTCAGTTAAATGAATTGTTTTATTGATTACTTAAGTTTTTTTTTTTAAATAAAAAGCCTCTACTCACCAAAATACAAAGTTACTGGTTAAAAAATTATGTCTAGGGATCCCTGGGTGGCGCAGCGGTTTGGCGCCTGCCTTTGGCCCAGGGCGCGATCCTGGAGACCCGGGATCGAATCCCACATCGGGCTCCCGGTGCATGGAGCCTGCTTCTTCCTCTGCCTGTGTCTCTGCCTCTCTCTCTCTCTCTGTGACTATCATAAATAAATAAAAATTTATAAAAAATAAAATAAAATAAAATAAAATAAATAAAAAATTATGTCTAAATTAAGAAAAACAAAAGATATCTGTATTACTTACCCTGAAATATATTCAAACTTCAACAGCACCATACTTATAATTGGCTGTAGTACTTCCAAATGTGCCAAAGAGAGCCACTTAGCTTATAGCAAAACCCTGTACTCTGACTCCTAAAGTTTACCCCTATTAAAAGTACCTAGGTAAAAAAATGACAATCCCGTAGAAAGATACTGATTACTTCATCTGAGGATTGATATATCCTAATACTCTTATTTAATGAAAATGACAAACACCCCATTATATTTCAGAACCAATTTATGGTTCAGGAATATCCCTCCATTTTTTGATTATGGATTCTTTGCACTTATAAATTATTAACAAGTACTTAAAATTAAGAAGTCTCTGCCCTTTAAATAGTTCATTATTTGACTGTTAGCACCAACTGGGTTTTCAATGTATTTTGTAATTACTGTGAATTTAATCACAACATGATATTTAATACAAAATACTAAGTGTTTTAATATGAATATCAGCAATTCATTAGAAACCTGTTGTCAGGATAACTATATTCCTATCATTTGTTTCCATCTCAGAAATGTACTATCCTTGCTATCAAGAAAACTGAGTGGGCTAGAAGACAAAGATTATTTTTTATTCCCCAAACTGTATTTAAGTCCTATACTAATGTGGTGAATTATCTCTAGAGGAAAATAAGACTACCTTCCTTGGCAAGCATTTAAATTTTTGGAGCCCAAAGGTCCAGTGTCTCAGCATCTCTGAATGACGCAATAATGCATTCTCACACTGTGATTATTGAGGTGGAAAAATTTCCCATGAATCTAAAATAGTCTTGATAACATGTTTAAAATACTTTATAGATTCCAAATTTAACTTGAAGTATGATCATATTAGAAATGACCACTAAAGGAAGTAAATGTTAACCTACTTGGACTAACTACCAGCTACAAAGTTCTCCAAATTTTCCAATATCTGGTTTTGCAGCCCAGCATTAAGAACAAGAGACTCACAGCCTTGTGATTTAGTGAACATACAATAATGTTAATATGTGATTATTATTTATAGCAGTTTAGAAATTGCCTTTGTGTTAAACAAAAGTTCTTCATAAGAAAATACAGTTAACTAGCTTGAAAAAAATGTGTGGGATTATGGGGGAAACGTGTTCTGAGATTCCTCATGTGTTTTAACCAGGAAAAGTCTGTTGGATGGTGGGGAAGGGACATTGTGGAAAGAGGAGAAGGCCCCTGTTTCCTTGATGCCACAGAAAGAATACTAACATATTAAAGCAGGTAAGAATACCTGGATGATGAAGGGATTCAGAAATGATGTTACATAAAAAACATTGAAAGAAAACCAGAGTAGTGTAAACATGTACAAAAAGCAATGAGGGGAGGTCGTAGGGATTGGGGGCAGATGTGGTGATTTCCCCTGGAAATGCCATATTTATCTTGTCTAATGCCAGTCTAGCACTAGTAAATGTAGTTTATTCGATGAGGACTATTAGCTCAATATGGAATAATTTTCCAAGACAATGACTGTCTTCCCTTCTGATGTGGAATGCTGCCTATAACTGACAATGTCTAAGCTAAGGCAGGATAGGATGAGGGATAAAGAAGAGGAGGCAGTTTCTAACATCTATTTTGGTTTAAGAAATGTAATGTTGTTGCATAATAGTTCAAGTTACCAAGCAAAGTGTTGGTAATAAAATCTTGAGGGTATCTAAGCTCTATGAGAAATTCAGTGTTAAGATGTGAATACCAAAAGGAAAAAGTGTGGAGGCGGGAGGGTACTAAAAAGGATAAGTCTCATTAGTTCTCTTTTAGGTACACAAGAAGACTCAACCATATGTGCATATTTGACAAATAATTCAAGCTTTTTCTCAGTCAACAAGTAAAAAAATCCAGATAAATAGAACAGTAGAGTTGAGAAAACTTTCATGCTGTTACTTTAAAATTTATCTACCATGTTCATTTTGAAGTAGGTTATTGTTTACCTAGAAGAGCTATTTTTTAAAAAAACAACTTCTTTTGAGAAACTAGGGTTTCAAAAGCCAAATTTCTTTAAAAAAAAGATTTATTTATTCATAAGAGACACACAGAGATAGGAAGAGACACAGGCAGAGGGAGAAACAGGTTCCTTGCAGGGAGCCCAATGTAGGATCTGGGATCAGTCCCTGAGCTGAAGGCAGACGCTCAACCACTGAGCTACCCTGGCATCCCAAAAGCCAAGTTTCTGAAAGGAAAGTAGTCCTAATTTGATTAGCAAATCTACAGATGTGAAAGTCAGTTTCATACAGGAGGATGAGTGGGCCTACAGAGATCTTTAGATGCACAACCAATATGAGTAGACACCAAGATTTTGAATTGAGCCACATCTCACTAACTGAATAAAATAATAATGGTAAGAGTGATATTCACACTAAGACATGTTGGTGAGAAATTATACAGAGTGTATAGATAAATACTATGTTTATACCACAGAAGAAGGCAGTCCAAAATTGAAGGGAAACTGTGACACCCATATAAAAAGAGAAAGAATCCATTCTAAGGCCATCTGTGCCTCAATGGCCCATAGGTACTTCACAGCCAACAAAGCCAAAGCCAAATTCATTCTCTCCGCTTTCAAATGCCCTTCTGTCACACTATGCATCTTCATTTCTCAAAATTCAACATTCACTGTCACCTTAGTCAACACATATTTCCTGAGCACCTACCAAGTGACAGTTAATATGCTGGATAGTAGGGATTGAATGGGGAAGGAGACACACATCAGTACTGTTTACAGCCCTGTTCATGTTGTCAAAATCTTTTGCTTCTATTACTGCAACACTTCTCTACAAAACCCATCTCCATTCTCACAAGTGCTTCCTACTCCAGTCTATCTTCTACAAAGCTGCAACAACAACAGAAACAACACCAAAAAAGATCATGTCACTTTCCTACTTGAAATGGCTAGTGCGTCCCAAGGATAAAACTCAAATTTTTCATTGTAATGTTTATGATTCTTTGTAATGTGGCCTCTTACCTAAGCTTCTGGTCTTAAACTGCTTCCTTAACTAAATGCTAGAATCACAGAATTCCATATCATGATAGTTACATTTCTTTTTTTTCTTTTTCTTTTTTCTCTCCTTTCCTCATCCTCTTCATCCTCCTTGTCCTTGTCCTCCTCTTCTTCCTCTTCTTTTTTCTACTTGTAACTCACTTACTGCCTTCTTTATCTGGTTAAATTCCCCTTACTCTTTAAGGCACTGTATAAGGGCCGTATATCCTTTGAAATCTTCACCAATGGCCTGGGGGGAGTCTATTACTGTTCTCTCAAAGATTCCATGTAGGACAGTCAAGCCTTCATGCTTGACCTCTGCATACAATCTCAAGTAATTTTTCTTCTTGGTAGACATTATCTCTGAAGCTGATGTGATCTTTCTAAAATATCTCGCACCTGGCTATATTGTGCATTTATTATGCTACCTTATAATTATTTGCATTCCTCTACTGTTACCACAGTCTATGGACCTACTTGAAGGCAGAGTTGACAGCCCATTTATTTGTATTTATTATGCCTAACACAGTGCCTGGCATGGAGTAGGCATTCAATACATTTATATTGTAAGGAAAAAAGGAAGGAAGGGAGGGGAGGGAGGAATCCCATCTCTCATTGGACCTCAAACCATATTTTATTCATCTTACTTTATGCCTTTCTCCAGTACCCACCTATGTCTGACATTTAACAGGTTGT
Organism: Vulpes vulpes; assembly: GCF_048418805.1. Taxonomy (NCBI): domain Eukaryota; kingdom Metazoa; phylum Chordata; class Mammalia; order Carnivora; family Canidae; genus Vulpes; species Vulpes vulpes. Next base: position 1,075,048 of record NW_027325669.1, read on the forward strand.
TTAATATTTGTTTTATGACAGATCTCATGAACAAAACTGACTAAAATTAATTTATTCATATATGGGAAATTATCTGATATATTTAGTGTGGTAAGAAAATTTCAGATCCCATCTGCATAAAGAAATGCATCAATGATATATACGTATTTGCCTAGAATGCTTATAGGAAGAGTAAGAAACTGTTAATTGTGGTTTTCTTGAATAATGGGATGCAGAATTAGGGTATAAGTTTTTCCTAATACTTTATACCATTTGTATGTGAAAGGAAACATATACTTAGATTAAGACAAATGATATAGATATTAGCAGGGACACTGCAAGGGAATTTCAAATTAGCTTAATTATGTATTTCCAACTTCTATAAAAGATAATATTTTACTATGACCTATAATATTTCTAAGCACCAAATGTATAAACAGTCTTATAAATACCTAATTAGATTTATTTTACTTAAAGAAAAGAAAACATCAATTGTTTTGAACAAATACCTTTTATTCCTCAACAATTAGTGGTCTAGAGTAGTGCTAATACAATCTAGTCCACAGAACCGCAGTACCTTCATGTTTGTTAGAAATGTAAATTCTGGAGCCTCACTCAAAATGACTAAATCAGAAACTTTAGGTTTAGGACCCAGGAATCTGTGTTGGATCAAGTCTATCAGGTGAATCCAATGCATTTTGAATTCTGAGAAACATTGCTCTCAAGAGCTTTATTCTTGAGAACTTTACAACCTAACAGCACCATCTGTTGGTAGTGACTGCCCCAGAACCAGGACACAGGGTCCCACAGGGGAATATTCAATATCTATCAGTTGTCATGCACCATGTTAAAGACTGAGAATAGAATGCCTGATGGAAAGATACCTCCATATACAGATGCCTGAGAAATTCTGCCTGAGAAAGCTTACAACTTATTGGAGGAAATATGTGTTAGCAAATAAATATCATTATATTTCTTTTTATCTCACTTTTTCTTTCTTTCTTTTCTGTTTCTTTTTAAATTTTTTTAAAGATTTATTTATTCATAGAGACAGGGGGGGTGGCAGAGACACAGGCATTGGGAGAAGCAGGCTCTATGCAGGGAGCCTGATGTGGGACTCGATTCCAGGACCCACGGATCATGCCCTGAACCAAAGGCAGATGCTCAACCACTAAGCCACCCAGGTGTCCTTTTTTTTTTTTTTTAATAAAGTACAAATAAGTTGCTGGTGGGGCATAGAAGCTATAGCAATCAGGTGGATCAGAGGAAGTCAGTAAATGCTCCAAAGTAGTGGGGACATTTAAAGCAAGTATTATTAAAGCTTTCAGTCACTATTTGCAAAAGTAAATAAAAATAAAACAAGTTTAAAAATCAAAGCCAATATTTAGTGAGCACTTATTTTGTACCAAGCACTCATTCCAGGACCCTATCCCTGAGCCTAAAGATATAGGACAATCAGTCTAGGCCAAAGGAGAGTAGAAGGCACATCCTAGGCATTCAATAAATCTCTGGCTCAATGAATGAATAAACAAGAAAATACCATATATTTGGTTAAATTCTTAATAAAAGAGAAGGATTTTTAAAATGTCATCCTAGAATTTCTGTAATCAAAGGGATAAACTTGCCATTATCTGAATTATTTGTATATTTTGAAAAATTGCTTTCATGTTTTATAAAATGTTGAATAAGTGTTAAAATCTCTTATTAAATCCTCCTCCACTGCTTTATAGCAAGCAACATTTATGAAGTTTTTGCTGGGTGTAGAATATTGTATTTTATATATATTCCATATATATTTTATAGACTATAATAATAATCTTTGAAAGGCAGTTCAGAATTCCAAATCATAGGCACTTCCAAAAACATTTTCTATACCAGAATACTAAAGTGAGTTAAAGTGTAAGTAATCCAGTTTTCAATTTCCTTATTTCTGCAAGGGTATTTTGTTAAGTGAAATCATTCCATTTTCTGTTGGTTTGTGGCTACTGCACACAATCTAGAATTTTATGACCTAATCCACATCTTTATCTAAACTAATATTTATCATAATAATCATTATTGGTGATGACCAATGTGCCGGCATAAACTCAATGTTTTCATGATATCCATTAATATTAATTCTTGTGGTTCACTTGGGACGACCACAGATAGGTTTATGTATCCGCTGCCAGGATTACATTAGGTAAAAATGAAGACAATTAGCTGTGTATTCTTGTAAGAATGTACAGGCATTGAAACACCAATACTGAATTACCTGCCAGGAGCTACCCAAGATGAAGAACAGAACATATTCATAATAATGGCAGTTTGGCAAGTATCTTTTGGTAAATTACTCATTTTCCCGGAAGAATTTAGAAGTTGGGCATCCACTGTTAGTAAAATTTAATCACTATAAATGTTCTGATTGTCAAGGTTTGAAAAATAGAGTATCTCTCCAAAAGAGGTCCATTCTCCATCGGTAAGATACTGAATGAATCCCACAGAGACCTAGTGACATCTTTACTGGTTTGATAGGGGGTGTTCATTAACAGGTTTGTGTAAATATCTACTAGAAACTCCTTTAAGTAGATGGGAATAGACCCTCACATATTTCAGAAACCAATACAAACAAATTCCCAGAGAACCCTCACAGGGTAAGCAAGTGAAGTTTGGAATCAAACAAAAGTGGATTCGATTTTCAGTTCTGTTCTTTACTTGGCAGCACACGGGGAGGTTCATTTCTATGCAAGGGTATTTTAAGTATCAGATAAAGGCAAGTAAGCACTTAACAATATCTCCATTTTACAGATGAGGAACTGGAGTCTGAGCGATTCGGTGATCTGTTTCAGGTCTCAGAGTAAGCAGCAGAAGTTCTAGACTGTGCCCTATTCTAGCTGACTCCTGTAGGTATTTTGGCTCTATCTTCTACCCCCCTTCACTGTGCTGATATAAAAAGACCAACAAAATTGTTTAAAAATAAGGAGGAGCAAATATGCAATAAGCATCGAAAAAGAAATACAGCCACCACAGTGTAGGGAAAAAGATGGTGTAGGAAAGCTATTCAAAAATCAGTGTCTTCCTTCTTCCATATTTCAGAAACAAAGCTACTTGATTTTCATTTATTATTATTATTTTTTAATTAGTGGTATTCTAAAAATGACAAAGATAGTACGTGTTTATTGAAAATATCCAAACAACCCCGAAGTTGGTAAAATGGAATGAAAAAGCCTGCCTTCACTTTCACTGACCTCTGTTGGTTGAAGTGCACATCTTTAGACCTTTTCCATGAACAGATGGGTCAGCTCCATACTATTCTGTACCCATTCCTTTCTCTATTTTTCTTATTCCTTCTTCCAGAGGATTGAGCATAAATAGTATGCTTATTTCTTAGCACCTATGCTACTTTTTGCTGATGTTACTCAACAACAAAAACAGAATTTAAGTAGCAAATACCTGTGATTAAAAAAATGTATATTTAGAGAAAGTTTCATTGGATTTCTGTGCAGTAGAAAGTCCTTATTTTGTCTCCAACAAATTGTCTGAGCTGGCTAAAGGATCACAATGAAAAAAAAAAAAAAACAAAACAACAACAACAAAAAAAGCAAAAACAGCAGAAGAGAGTACACAGAAAGAAAAGTAATTCTTGGGCTAAGAGTCTACATTTTATGGAGGTAATGCACTGAAGAAAATAAACTAACATTTCAGTATTGCTTGGACATTTCCAGGAAAACCTTGAGTGCTAGAAATGTAAGATTTTTTTAATAAAGTATTTATGAACAATTGCAGAGAGGCATTACATTTCCCAGTCTCCATGGCAGCTAGATGCAGCAACTTAAGTTCTCATAAATGGAATGTGAGTAAATGTGATGTATTTAACTCCCACATCAGTTCCTTAAAAGAAGGTCCATGTTTTCACTTCCTTTCCCATTTGTCCATGGGCTGAAATATGATATGGTGCACAGCTAATCTAGAAACCCTCAGAAATGATGAGCCACAGGGAAAATGAATCTGGGATAACCTTACATGATAAACTCATCTCCTCCAGACAACTTGCCTACTATCTCTGAATTGTTGTATGAGAGAGAAACTTTTATTCTGTTTGAAATATTCAAGTTTTGGACCCTTTCATTAAAGCAGCTTTGCCTGTATCATAACTAATGTGTAAATAGGTACCTTCAAATGGAGAACTCCCATTATCAAAACCTATGAGTTAGGCACTGGGCAGTAAGAAAACAGTGATCTTTATTCAGCCATGGCCACATGCACAGCAACATGATTGCTTTTGACCAGAATGATGAAGTGTGTTGGTTTTCCCCTGCTGCTTATTAGGTGAATCTCTACAAAATAGAGATGAAATTGGGCAAAAATTAAGAATCAACTTGCTTGCAAGCAGATGAAGGGATGAATTCATCTTCTCTAAAAGAGTATTCTCTGCCCATGTCCCGCAACCTAAATTAACCAGGAATCTGGAAATGCAAGGATTTACAGGTTGGTAAAGGTAACTGAACTCAGAATTTTTGACTTGTTGCTCATCAAAACTCCTCACTTCCCTGGGTCCATTGCTCTTTGGAATCCAAACGCCCCTTTTCTAATCAGCCTTCTGCTATGCACTTAGCCTTTAGAGTACTTTTAAATGGGAGCAAGAGATGTGAACTAGTAGGTCTCCAAGGTTCAACAGAAATGAACCAGTAGGAGAAACCTAACCTGCGGATGATAATTTACTTCTCTAGGAACCTATATTGGGGTGAAGCTATCTTGGGAAATGTCACTTGACATCTCAACACCATTCAGGCCTTATAAGGAAAATGAGGGAGATAATTTTTTCATCAAAACCTAGAAGAGGTCAGTCACAAAGCGCCAAAATAATTCTTAATTGAAGTACATTTGACCCTTAACAACAATGGGAGCTAGGGGTGCTGACCCTCATGTGGTCAAAAAGCTGCACAGAACTTTTGACTCCCTAAAAATGTAACTATTAAAAACTACTCTTCACCAGAAGCCCTACCAATAGCAGTCAGTTAACATATATTTTTGTATATTCTATACCTTATATACTGTATTCATACCATAATAAGCTAGAGAAAAACTTATTAAGAAAATCATAAGAGAAAATATATTTACGGTTCTGTAGTAAGAAATGTGTAGTAAAAATAGACATATAAGTGGATCTGCACAGGTCAAACCCATGTTGTTGAAGGCTCAACTGTACTATTGTCCTCTCAAATTAAATCACATTCAGTTCTCTCCTCTTCACATAAAATGGGGCTCTCTGTACCTCTTCTTCAATAACAAACTTCAGAGTGAATTTGTGAGCCAAGCCTTGGAGAGCCCTGTACAAGTATATGAATGTGCAGTTTAAATGTACCTTGAACTTTTAAATCTTAGACACTTTGCTGTTATAACATGGCTGCAACGTCCACAATTAAATCATAGAATAGTAATGCAAGTAAGAAGCAACTCTTCTAAGGTCATTCCCAACTTTAGACCAAGTTTACGCACTAATGGATACAGGCAATCGCTACTTAATATCTTTAAGACCTAAGTAGGTCACAGCATGAAAAATAGGAAACTGTCTTCAGTGTAAGATCAAAATATCAAAAATCAATACACTGTTCAGTTCTTACATTTTTAACACCCCTCTACGAATCAATTCAAGGTCATAGGGATTAAATATTAAGAATTGATAAATAGAAAAAAATTGATAAATCGAGCTAAGTCATTTTCTCTCAAGCCTACAGACCTAAATATTTTTTTTGTTAATATTCTTTCTCTAAATTTTGGCCTTAAATTTTTAATATTGTCTATTATTTAGCTTAAGAAACTTGAGAAAAAAGTGATTACTTTTTTCAGTTTAAAATTTTGCACTGTTTTTATAAATTATTTTCATACATATTAGGCATTAATGTTTGAATTTTCCATCACTATTATGTTTTTTATTCTTTTCATTTCTCAAATTTAAAGTCGTGTGTTTTTTTTTACTTCTTTCAAGAATGGTGATTTTTTTTTCTGACAAAGTTGTGTCCACTCTCAGACACAAATTTTAGTTCTATCAACAATCTCTGATAGATTTCCATGAGTAGTACATCTGACAACATACTTGTTATTTAGCTTGTCGGTGAATAAGAATCGTGACCACAAGCCCAATATCAGAATTGAGAAGACATATCTAAGCCAAATGAAAGTGATGCTGATAAAATGAGGTGTCACTATTTGTCAGTTTAGATTGTGCCTCTTCTTGTTATCAGAACCCACTAGAAGTAATATCACTTTATCCTATTATATATATAGTTGTTTTTTCAAATGTTATTTTTTATGGTGAGAAAACATTAACTTGGATAATAAAGAACTATTGTAATTTTAAAATGTGCTGCCTTGGTATCATCAAGCAAATTCATTCCAGATAGGAAGTAGTATTGTCATTGCTAGCACAATGGACTGAACAGTGTAAGGGCATAATAAATAATAAACTTCAATGACCATGAGGATAGCAAAGTATTGAGACTTGGGGCATGATTGGTCTCAACTGTCTTCTAAGAACTTACATTAAACTCATTAGAAAAACAGATTTTTCTACATACCTATATAATATTGTGCAATATTAATGTTTGTTTTACTGTTGTTGAATTTAGGGTATTATAAATACATGGGAGGTTCAAGGTGGAAACAAGATAATTCAGTCTGATTCTCCTACTTCACAATGAAGAAAATAGATTCCAGAAATACAGAAATGAATCTCCCAAGGTCACAACTTTGAATCATAAGCTTAACTTTGGACTCAGGTTAGGCTTTCTTTGCTAAACTATTCTGTCTTTTTAACTGCTTTGAGTCTTTGTGTTTCCTCTCTTGACACCTGAGACATGCAGAAAGGCAAAAGGATAGTTAAGAAAAATACTAGAAGATGCATTATCTACAACCATTCACGATATACTAAATTAGCTACCTAACTATTCCATCCACTTTCAGATATTTAATGTAGCCAACATTATGGTGCACTTATGTCAAAGGAACATTAACTTCATTCTCCTTTCCCCAAGGCAGCCTGAAGAGGGAATAAACAAAAGTGCACTTGGGAAGAGGGTGTGATACTTTTTAAAAGCAATCTTATCTCTGCATTAGTACTTAAATTGCTAAGCCGCTGGATTGCTTTTCCAATTTAGTAGGCTTGTGGGTTTTCTACAACACTCATGCAGAGTACACATCCTGGACACATTGCATTTTATTCAACTTTTCCAAAGGGAATATATATAATAATTCAACTGATCCATTCTGTGGCTCACTTAGCTAGCTTGGATCAGTGGATTACAGGGAATTTAGGACTAAGTCTAGATGAAAGTCTGTTTATGTTTTAGCACACTGATAATGGATTATTCTTTAGGGGAGGGAATAAAGATGAAGGTTTTTGCAGATGATGCAATCAACATGATTTGATAAATTGTAGACATTAAAGAAACTATATATTCTTTTTAAAAAATGAAGTGCCTTTAGATTAAGAGTTTTTGTAGAAAACTCATTAACTAGTTGAAGGTCAGAAGATTGATTAATAATCAAGCAAAATCTGTATAATTGAATATGAGTTAGGAAATAGTGTCACGGAATATAAACTATACTTTATTCATAATCATTAACTCCTGAGTTCCAGGGAACTCATTATAGTGTTTTTTGGAATATGCAGATCCCTGCTTATTTTTCTTCCCACTTATGATAAATTGGCTACAACTAAGACCTCCAGAAATAGGTGAGCCTTTGCATTCAAATTGATTAATCAAACTGTGAATTAACTGGTCTAGTTTTTGGTTTATAAGCAGGGTAGAACTTGGTCAATGAGTATAAGCCCTTTGAAATGAAGAAAATTATATTTAATTTTTAAATATTGCTAATTACATAAACCATAGTAGACAATAAATGTCAAACACAATTCCTATCGGATGATAGCCATAGCAGTATTTGCTGTGGCAAAGATTTAGATACACGGTACATTATCATGTTCCTGAAATGGAACTCCATGTGATACTCCATCTATTAATATTGAAATGACATATACCAGAATTAGAACCAACTTCCATAAATCCCAAACATTTTCTCAAATACATTAGCATTTACAGAGAAAGCTCTGGGCCTATTATATCTCAGTATGTTGGTTTATCTGTGTTTGAAATTAATTTAAAAGTTTATGTAGCAAACTAGGACAACTTGTACCTCAGGACAGGGAAGGGAGCAAAAATGTGAACCTTGGCAATTTGAACATCTTGTCTCTGTGAATATCCCCATTTATTACCCTGCTGCATTATCAGTTTCACCTTTTTATAATGATCTGGCCATTTTTACTCCCTACTACACACAAAGCAAATTATTTCAGAAAAATTAAATGTCTTTGTTTAAACATTTCATAGTTTAGTCCTTGATTCAAACCACAGATTGTCAATTCTCTTCACCTTTCACAAATTTTCCTCTCTCATTCTAATCTGTAATTAAAGTGATAATGGCTACATTTTATAGTACAATGACAATCTCCTTCTCACATACTCTGAATGCATTTGTCTTACTTAGAAACCTAGGCAAAAAGTATAAGTAAATCCTTGAAAATTTATCCATTGTAAGTTTAAACTTTACAACAACTTTTATTTTGTCATTATTATTATTATTATTATTATTAATTTCCAGATGGATTGCCACTAGGAAATAATTATCTTCTATGTTTTATTTATAAATTTCCTTAGTAAATGTTTACTAATGCCTTTCTGTCTTACAACACAGATTATACAGAGTATAAATTGAGATACAAATGTAAATAAAACAAAGCTTCCAATCTCTAGGAGTTTATAATATAATGGATGAGATGCACACAGAAATACTTTTAACATTGGTTCAAGGTGATCAGTTATATAAAAGAAGGGGAAAATGATGTATTGCAGAGATTGAGAAATTCATTCAATCTAAGCTAACTGAGAGATTTCAGGGAAGGATTTTTGAACACAAAGCCTCATGAACCACATCAGAGACTGAACTGCATCTCTTTTGAGAAACCTAGAAAATATTCCCGTGATTGGAGAAAGGCTTTGGAAGTGACCCAAACCAAGATTTTTTTTTTCCTCATCTCTAACAGTTGTCTGCTTTCATGAGAAACAAACCCAACAAGGCAAAGGGATGATGCTTTTCCCCACCCCCTCAGTATGGCTCTAACTACACCTCTGGTTGTAGAGGTGTAGAGGTGTCCGCTACCCCACCTGCTACTGCAAGTGCATGATTCTGTTTTGCAAATGACTCACTAAATCTAAGGTCTGTTTTTGCATACTTGATACTGTGTCTAGCAATCTCTACATAGCTCCATTTTATGGGCAAGGCAAAACAATAATTAATATTGTTAATAATTACTATTAATAATTAATACTAAGACAAACTTTAAAGTATGGATTGGATCTTTATGAGCACCTGAAAGAGCATTCTAGGCAGAGGAAGTTACAAAACCACTGACCCCAAGTCAATAAGAAGTATTTAACAAGCTGTGGGTATTCTATGGGCTGATGAGTATCTCTATTCCAATTATGCATTCTGGAATTGGGGAGATAACCACAGGATGGGTTTGAAGCTACTGTGAGACAGATTTGAGACATAACTTCACAGACTGGCTGAACTCTATAAGCCCCTACTCTGACTGGGGGTCCAGAGTGACATTTTGGAATTAGCATTAGTTCAGAGCCAAGTGTCTAGCAGTCCCCAGGTATTCTGATTATTTCCTTTTCCCTAATGCAGTGACTCTGATAAAAGGCCATAAGTGCCTTTGGCAAAAGCTAGAAGAATGATTAACAGTATAATTGTTGATAGTGTACTGGGGTCTTCCACAAGGGACCTGAACTCCCCTTTGTTCAAGGGATTTGGGGTCTATAAACTATGCTAGATGGATGAAAGTAATAACAATTTTAGCCATAAGGAAAATGAACTTCAAATATTCTAGTGCCTTAAATTCAAGGCAAGGAGAATAAGCTCCATTCTGTAGACAACGAGGGAAAGTTGCATATTTCTTTAGAAATGACATTTCATCATTATGAATATGAAATAAGAGACCTTTTTTCCTAAGAGTATCTATCTTGAAACACTAGAGAAATAATATAAATAATAGGACCAAATAGGAAGCTAAGGCAATCATAACATGAATTGACAAGGATATTGGTAGTAGGAATGGAGATTGGGCTTGAGGAAAGGATGTAAAAGATTTTGAAATCTTGGCTGAACATAATTGGATATGTGAGTTGGAGGGAAGTTAAAGAAGGTTTAAATAAGCCCAGATAGGGGCACCAGGCTGGCTCAGTGGTTGAGCGTCTGCCTTTGGCTCAGGTTGTGATCTGGGGGTCCTGGGATCGAGACCCACATCAGGTTCTCCTCTATGTCTCTGTGTCTCTCATGAATAAGTGAATGATATCTTTAAAAAAATAAATAAAATAAATAAGCCTGGATATTAGATGATTGTTAGAACTTTTAATAAAACAAGTACATACACAATAGAGCAAAAATAACAGTAGTTACTTTGATATTAACTGATCTCTAAACAAATTGTCATAAGCTGTGATACTAGATATCCATGTGGAGAGTTCAGCATTCATTTAGAAATATTCATTTAGATTTGGAGGAAGAAGTATGCACTTGGGCTTCTAAAGTGGTAACTCCCTACATAGCACTGGGAATGAGTAAATTACCGAAAGAGAAAATGTAGAGTGAAAATAGAAATTATACAAAATCCAGAGGACATCTAACATTAGGAAAGCAAGATGAAGGAAACAAATCCATGAAGGAAACATAAAAATATTAATTAGGGGAAACCAGAGGACAATAAATAGGGTATAGGAGACATATCAATAAGGAAAGAATAAAAGTGGAAAATATATACTGTCATTTGCAGAATTCAGGAAGCAAAAGAGAAATTATATATCTAAATAGAAAACTGTGAAGATTTTGTTGGCTACATGGGGGTCTTGAGTGTATTAATAATTTCTGAGGAATGATCTAGTAAATAATTAAAAACCTGAAGATACTGAATATGAAGGAGATAATATGAAACATATTTTCTAAGGCAATAACAGGAAAAACTTGGAACAATGGATTTGGGTTTAGGGGTTATATTTGGAAAAGGAAACCAATGCCTCTTTCTCTGAACCAGAAGAAAAAAAGAAAAGAATGGGTCAAGATATAGAGTAATGTCCATTTGGAGAAAAGGCAAGTTAAAGGATTTTATTTAGGATAGCCTTGGTTCCAAAGAAATAACAAGGCAGGACACTAGCTCACAACAAGTGAGAAGGATGGAAAGAGTTGGATTTGGACATAAGTAGAGTAGAAATTGTTGGGATTTGAATCAAAGTGATGTGGCCCCTCTGGTTGGCCATTAAACCTGTTTAATCATCATTTTATCCATTTTAATTCTCCTCTCATGGCCCGGGTGGTCTTTGTGTTAAAGTTATATTCACAATACATTTGAAGGAAGATGGGCATTAGGACTGGAAGCTGCTAATACTGTGTGTCAGGAAAAGACCTGAGAGACAATATATGAGATCTATGAAAGACTGAAGGAAAGTAGAGTTTCTTATCAAATGATATTCTTGTAAGTTTCATCAAGCAGAAAGCACTATGATAGTAGTTCACTCTAATAATTTAAACTGTGGCAAGAGGTCAAAAAAAGAAGCATGAGTCTATTTTAGTAAATAAGAATAGTGCCTTGTACTCTGTAATAACACATTTTTTAAGGTAGACCCTGCCAAAAAGGATGTTATAACAAGAGCAATGCAATCATTAATAACTGATCAAAGAATATGGAAGAATAAGAGGACAAAAATATTTTAAACTAACAGTTCATTTACATTCACTGAAGTAATGGTTAGATGGTTGGTCTGGCAAAGAGTTTTCTTGATATGGAACAAAGCTTGTCATTCTCAAGCTACTGCAACTCTATTACCAAGGTCCACTATTAGAGCTACCTAAATAATTGTTATTTACATTTGTAATTCAGGAATCCATTGAGGTCCAGAGTTTTAGCAAAAGAACAATTATGTGGGGTCCTGTGAGTTCAAGCAATAGCATAACAAGAACGAAAGAGGGCATGTTTGTTTGTTTCTGGCATAATGTCTCTGGGTTGTTTATAGCTATAGTATATTCCACAGGGCTTAGCTTATTTATCCCACCCCAGAAGATACTATTCAGATTATATTAGAATACATTTTTTTCCATTACATTTTTGTTTTCTGTCCTTTCATTTAAAGCTTAAAGAACATGACACTGTAAGTGGAAAGGGGGAAAAAAGATCAATCAAGGCTTTTAAGAGCTACAGGGAAATAATCTGCAATACCTTTTTACTTTATATCCAACATAAGCAAAATATAGCAAGTAATGATGTGAATGCAATAAAGATTTTATTATCATTTTATTGGGACGAATATCCTATCTTACTCATATTTCTACCTATATAGTTCATTTATCCCAAACTTTTAGTAATAAAGTTAATGGCATTCCACACTTAACATCCTTGCACTATTTTATGCGTTATGCATACATGTATATGAAATGGCAAAATATAACAATCCAAGGGTAAACAGAATCCAAGATTATATTAAGTTATATAATGATAAATTAATAGGTACATGGTTTATTATATTTAATCAGTAAATCAAATCTTAATTCATTATTGACTTCCACCACATTATTTTCCTGCTCTGCTTCCACAAATACCAGTCCTTTAAGATCAACCATAATTGAAAATATAAGTAACTTTATTAAGCCCAGATTTTTGTACTCTGCTGGTACTGTGTGCTTTTTTATTGTATCTAATTCTCCCAGTACTTTTCCAAGCCGTGAGTTGCTTTTACTACTTTACAGAGATGCTATAACTTGTATAAGGTCTCAGTGACCTTATAGGGATTCAGGTTCAGATCTTTCTGGCTATAAGTGACTCTTCCAATAGTAACATTCTAGAAAAGGAATTTTAAAAATCTTAAAACTTAGTGTTCTTTGCTAATCCACTGAGACACATTTCAGTAGAAAAAGAATTAGTAACATCTGCCTGGATTCTGGAGACACCACAAAAAGGAAAAAAAAAAAAAGAGGCTAGATTGGGAAATTAGACTTCTGCCCAAATACACAATTAGGTCAAGGAGAAGGAGTAATTTTAAAAATAATATAATTGACATTTATAGGAAAATTAAATGGTATAAAATTGGACATCACAAGAACATATAAATGTTAACTTTGTACATAAGAACAGAATTTTGAGTATTCCTATATTTAAAAATTAATCAAGAATTCCTTAATTTAAAAATACAGACTAATGTCCTTAATGAAAATAGATGCAATAAATCCTCAACAAATATTAGCAAACCAAAGTCAAAAATACATTAATACATGATGAAATGGGATTTATTTTAGGGATGCAAGAATGGTTCATCTGCAAATCAGTCAATGTGATATATCACATTAATAAAATAAAGGATTAACACTATATGATATTCTCAGATTCAGAAAAAGCACCAACAAAACTCAACATTTGTTTTTGATAAAAGTTATTAGGGGAACCTGGATCATCACTCAATGGGTTAAGCATCCAACTCTTGATTTCAGCTCAGGTCATGATCTCGGGGTTGTGTGGTCAAGGCCTATGTCAGGCTTCATGCTAGGTGTGGAGCCTACTTAAGATTCTCTCTCTCCCTCTCCCACTGCCCCTCACCACACATGCACATGCTCTCTCGGTTTCTAAAATAAACAAATAAATAATAAATAAAATGTTAAAAAAACGGTCAGTATAGTACGTATAGACATACTTCAGTATAATAAAGGGTGTATATGACAGGCTCACAGCACTATACTCAATGGTGAAAAGCTTAAAGTTTTTTCTCTAAGATTAAGAACAAGACAATACTGCTCATTCTCCCCACTTTTATTTAATATATCATTAGAAGTCCTAACCAGAGAAATTAGACAAGAAAAAGAAATAAAAGCCTTCTAAACTGGAAAGGAAGAAGTAAAACTTTTCTGTCACTATTTGTAGATGACAAAAAAACTATTAGACATTAATGAAAGAAATTGAGGAAGACAAAATACATGAAAAGATATTTTGTTCTCATGGATTGGAAAAATCAATACTGTTAAAATGTCCATACTGTCCAAAATAATTTGTACATTCAATGCAACTCCTATCAAAATTTCAATGTCATTTTTCATAGAAATTAATAATTCTAAAATTTGTATGAAAGCATAAGAGACCCCAAATGGCCAAAGCAATCTTGAGAAAGAAGAACAAAGCGAAAGCCATCACATTCCCTGATTTTAAACTATATGACAAAGCTATAGGAATTAAAACTATTGGCATAAAAAACAGAACAATTGAACAGAACAAACCCCCAGAAATAAGCCCATACATATATGATCAATAAATTTATGACAAAGGAGCCAAGAATATGCAATAGGAAAAGGAAAGTTTCATCGATAGGTGGACAATAGAGCTCATAAAACTCCTAGAAGAAAACATAGGCAGTAAACTCCTTGATATAGGTATGGGAGATGATTTTTGGAATCAGATACCAAAAGCAACAAAAACAAAAATAAATAAGTGGGACTGTATCAAACTCAAAAACTTCTTTACAGCAAAGCAAATATCAAGAAAATAAAAAAAGCAACTTACTGAATAAGAGAAAATATTTGCAAATTATATGCTTGATAAGGAGCAAATATCCAAAATATATAAAGAACCATACAACTCAACAGCAAAGAAAATAAAACAATAACAAAATAATTTAAAAAAAAAACAAAATCTGATTAAAAATGGGCAGAATATCTGAATAGACACTTTTCCAAAGAACACATACAAATGGCCAAAAGGTAAATGAAAATATTTTCTACATTACTAATCATCAAGAAAATGAAAATCAAAACTGCACCTATTATATGGCTATTGTCAAAATAACTAGATAAAACAAGTCTTGGTGAGAATGTGGAGAAAAGGGAACCTCATTTGTTATTGGTAAGAATGTAAAATGGTGCAACCACTATGAAAACCAGTAAGGTGGCAGCCCTGGTGGTTCAGTGGTTTAGCGCCACCTTCAGCCCAGGGTGTGATCCTGGAGACCCGGGGTTGAGTCCCACATTGGGCTCCCTGCATGGAGCCTACTTTTCCCTCTGCCTGTGTCTCTGCCTCTCTCTCTCTCTGTATCTCTCATGAATAGATAAATAAAATCCCCTTTTAAAAAAAGAAAAACAGTAAGGTGTTTCCTCAAAAAGTTAAGAATGGAATTACTACATATTTCAGCGATTCCATTTCTGGGTATTTATCTGAAGTAAAGAAAAACACTAAACTGAAAAGATATATGTCTTCCAGTTCATTGCAAGATTATTTATAATAATCAAGATATCAAAACAACCTAAGAGTGCACAGGTGGATGAATTTTTAAAAATATAGTGCATATATACCAGAGAATATTATTCTACCATAAAGAATGAAGTCTTGCCATTTGCTACAACATGGACCTCAAGGGCATTATGTTAAGTGGAATAAGAAGAAGACAAATACTGTGTCATCTCACATGTGTGGTCAATTTAAAAAATAAAAAAAAAGCTCACAGATACAGAGAACAGACTGGTGATTGCCAGAGACGGGGGGTGGGGAAGGGTTGAAGATAGAAAAAAAATGAGTGACTTTTTAATAATTTAAATGAATTCAATTTAAAAAAATTTTACAAAAAAAAATAGAATTGCATAATTTAATAAGAATTTAATTTAAAGAATTGCATAACGAATGGTGGGTAACTGCTGCTATCAGCTTAACTGACATACAAATATATCCACTATTCTTTATCTGTATTTGTATTGAATTATTTGTGGTTTTCCAGTATAGGTACCTTCCCATTAAAAAGTGACTACCTTATAAATACAAATCCCCCAACCTTTCTTTGCTTTTGTTTTCTTATCTAGCAAACAGAAATGCCAAAACCCCTTTCTCACATATGTCACTGATTAAAAATAAATTTCTAGATATAAAATCACATTAAAAGAAATTTACTCAACATTCAGGTCATGGCACCATCATTAACAATTATAGTTCAGAAACAGTTGTCTTAATTTCCTTTATCAACCTGTCTCATAATAACTATGATTTTTAGATAAACAAGATCATAAAATACCCAAAGAATTAGAGAAAGGATAAGTAATTTAAGCATAATTAAATATTAAATCAATTTAGTTATAAATGAAACTTTTTAAAGCAGCATATTTAATTGGATAAACCTACCGCTTAACTATCCAATAACATTGCAGACCTATATAAAGGCAATTTATAAGACCATTTTGCTATCATTTTAGATTAACATACAAGGGATATGTATTTTTTCTCTTTCCATTTTGAAGACAATATTATATGGGGGAACTTCCAATACTTGTTTGAAAAATTATTTAGGGAAGAAAACATTTGCCTAAAAATAAGTACCTAACTCATGAGTTAACATTTTTGTTTTCAAACAATGAAAACAAGTAAATATGAAACATATTCGCTGTTGAATAATTTTCGAGATATCCAGTTACTATATTTCTGCTTATATGTTTTTAATTCTTTTTTTTTTAAGATTTTATTTATTTTTTCATGAGAGGCAGAGAGAGACAGAGACACAGGCAGAGGGAGAAGCAGACTCCATACAGCGAGCTTGATGTGGGACTCGATCCTGGGACTCTGGGATCATGACCTGTGCTGAATGTGTCCCAGTTTTTAATTCCTTTTGGGTTTCATAATGATTTCCGAAAACATTCAAACTAAAATCTGGGTTAATTTTCAGATTTGAACAAGTGAAATAAGTATCCTTTAGTCAAGTCATTACTTACTCTTCACTTTTACATGATAATAGAAAAAGAAAATAGGTGATCACTGCCATATGTTATGAAAGACTTTTAGACTCTGTTAACATATCAGGTATGTGTAGAACCTGCATATGAACTCTTTCAGAGTCTGTCATTTTTAGCAGGGAAACTAAAAAGTCTTTAACCTGCACTACTAAAAGTTCAGCTGGGTTAAGCTCTCTTAAAGGTTAATTTTGGAAGGGCCACTGGGAAACTGGGCCACAGTTTCCTCTTAGAGGCTTGGCCTGAATTTATAATGGAAGCAATGAAGGAGGTGAGACTTTGTCCTCTCATCTCCTGTTGTAGCATCAGCCAAAGTGAATGAGAGGGGAACCAATGATGATTGATGATTGTCCATATTAGCACCTGGTATTGGCCTAGTTGCTTATTCCTCAAAATCCCACATATATTTATCCATTTTACAGCCAATTCAACCAGCTTTTATTGAAACCACACTAGTTATCCACAACCATGCAGGGTATTAAAGACACAAGAGCAAGTATTTAACATGCTTCCGGCCTAAGGATCTTCCATTCTATTCTATATGGAAACAAAAACATAACTAAATAAAGAGAGAAGCTTTAAGTGCAGGATACAGTGGGAGTATTAAGGAAGGACTATCACCATAATTTCATGGCACTTAAGAGTTTCAAAATAATTTTGCATACATTTTCTCATGAAAGTTAAAAGTAGTTTTCAAAATAAAAAAATCACTATACATATGACTATTTAAAAAAAGAAGGTTAGATACTATTGTAAGAAATTTAGGATATATCTCTTACCACTTAAGGTAGGAATAAATTGCTAAAATGTCTCAAAACAGGGAGCTTATTTTTAGCTTATGTTTGAAGAGGAAAATTAAGGAAGAAGACTTCACTGAAGGGGTAGGTTTTGAACAGGCCTGAGAAGGATAAAAAAAGGGCATATTCGGAAAGGAAGAGAAAGGAATTCCAGTGTAGAAAATAAAATGTAGATGATAAGTCATATATTTGAAAAGCAAAAGTTATTATCTTATGAAACCTCAACACATCCCAAAAATGTCAGGTAAGGATTATTTGGGTCTGTGGAGGGAGGGAAAGATCACATGGATAATTATAGAAAAGTAGGCCAAAATTTTAGCTTCTGTAATGTCCTAATTTTATTATTTGATATAACAATGTCCTGTGTACTATATAATGGAAATCTATTTTAAGCAACATTAAAGAATAAAGAACTATGTCAGAACAAGCTGGACTCAGACTTCCTTTTTAATGTTAAACATATTTAGACTGACTAATAATTCAAAGCATTTTTTTTAAGTTAGCTGGCTGGAAAATGCCAAAGTAACAAGTGTTAACTAGTCTGGCTTGAACTTTATTTCATCTCATTTGACGTTACCATTTTTTTTTCTTATTTTTCAATCAAGGGCTGCTTTGAAGGGCACGTGAGATCAAAGCACACCCAGCAATGTGAGAGAAATTAAGAACACGATTTTTCCAATTTAATGATTCACAGATGTCCTTACATATGGTGTTTTAAAACATTTCAACTATATATATTTTTTTTAAGTTTCAGACTAGTAGTTTGACCCTGAAACACATATTAACCCTCAATCATTTAAAGGAAGTTGTTTTGAATACAAATTGAGGTCCTTTTGTTTCCATATCACTCATGATATACTATCCCCTAACACACATACACACACACATTTTCAAGTGTTAAACATGAGATAAAATTACTGCATTTATACAGCTAATTAAATTAATTGTAGTGATATGTAAATCCTTTTAAAATATAGGTACTAAGGGGGTCCCTGTGTGGCTCAGGGGTTTAGCACCTGCCTTTGGCCTAGGGCGTGATCCTGGGGTCCAAGATGAAGTCCCGCATCCAGCTCTGCAGGGAGCCTGCTTCTCCCTCTGCCTGTGCCTCTTTCTCTCTCTCTCTCTGTCTCTCTCTCTGTTTCTCTCTCTGTGTCTCTCATGAATAAATAAATTAAATATTTAAAAATAAATAAATAAAATAAAATATAGGTACTATATTTTATAGAACATATAACTTGCAAACTTATATAGTACCTAAGTGGAAAGAGAAATAGTGAAAAATAGTATGCCATTAAGGATCTGTGATGGAAAAGAATTAGAAAACATTTTGCCCAATGTTTTATAAACTGTGATAAAATAGAAGTTTTAAAATGTTTTATAGTCATTTGGTAAAGTGTACTATACAAATTATAAATAGTAAGTTAAACCTTAAATGTGATATATGCCATTATTTTAAAATAAATTGATTTATTTTTTAGTATTTTATTTATTTGTGAGAGAAAGAGAGTACAAGCGGGGTGAGGGTTAAAGGAGGAGAGAGAAGCAGACTCCAGGCTGAGCATGGAGCCCATTGCAGGGTTTGATCCCAGAATTCTGGGATAATGATTTGAGCCAAAGTCAGACACTTAACCACCTGAGCCACCCAGGTGTCCCTTAAAATAAAACAAAATATTTAATTTTTAAAAAGATTTATTTACTTATTTGAGAGAGATAGTGTGCACACACATGGAGAGGGAGAAGCAGACTCCCAGATGAGCAGGGAAGTCCCAATGTGGGGCTCCATCCCAGGACCCCGAGATCACGACCCCAGCCAAAGGTAGACACATAACCGATTGAGCCACTCAGGTGGCCCTAAATAAAAAAAATATTTAGACATGCATTATGCCAGTTGTACGTAATATAACAAAAATAGTAATATGATATAGAAGAAATAAATTCAAGAAACATCTAATGTTCATAGAGGGACTTTGGAACCCAAATAAATATGAAATCTGCTTGTGTTATAACAGGTTCAAGTAAATGATTAGGGAAAACATTTTCTAATATTGCAGAACCTAATCACTCTTATATTATTTGTTCCAATTCAAGATGTAAGATTTGGATGGTAAACTAAAGTTATATGAATCTCCTTAACTCCTAACCATCCTTGCAACTAGAATATTGATCATTAGTGGCTATTGAAAATTTCGGTTTTTTTAATAGATTATTCTCAACTTTAAAAGTAGCAGCATATGGGTTCCCGGGTGGCTCAGTTGTTTAAGCATCCAACTCTTGATTTTGGCTCAGGTCATGAACTTGGAGTCATGAGGTTCCTCTCTCCTTCACCCCTCCCCTCACCACTCATACACACAATACTCTATCTCTCTTTCAGAAGCAAAAAAGATGGGGCCTCTGGGTACCTCAGGTGGTTAAGCATCTGCCTTTAGCTCAGGTCATGATCCTGGGATCCTGGGATTGAGCCCGGCATCAAGCTCCCTGTTGAGAGGAGAGTGTCTCTCTCTCTCTCTCTCTCTCTCTCTCTCTCCTCTCTCTCAAATAAATATAATCTTTAAAAAAGAATGAATGAATGAATACATACATACATACATACATAAAAATAAAGGTACCAGCATAACCCAGACTTCATAAGATGAACAAAGAAAATTTCAGGTTTATCTCATATTCTCATATAAGAATATCTCATATTCTCTTATTTATTAGCTCATATCGTATATTGTTTTGGGACAAGAAAATCATTCAAATATTTGAATGAGAGCATTCAAGAAAGAATAAGAGAACTTGTTTTCTTGTTTTTGTTTTTTAGGTATATGCCTAGAATTATGATGATAGGTGTGACCTATATTAGAAGAGCAAATATTCCATGAAGTCAAGTGTTTTGCACTGTTTACTACTCCTCTTCATTGAGCCCTGTTCCTAGAATACGGTCAGTTTTTAATACATATCTTATAAGTTAATAGGTGGGAAATTGAATCATTAAGAAAATAATTATTTCACCAATTAGAATACTCTAAAAGTGGATTGAGCTGCCCTGAGGAGTAACGATTTCCATTCCAAAAGGACTTCTCATGACTGGATGCAATGGAGGGTATCCAAGCATCTGAATGACGTTCATATATATTCCTTCTACTCTCTTCACCTATGAGATGCTAGAATTCTTTTCTTATGAAAACCTTAGACATGTTGAAGTACACTTTCTCTTGCAAATTGTAAGAGCATCATTTAATAACTTACCACATATCTATAAATTAAATTGTAGTTTTCAAAGAATCAAGTGTTTCTCAAGCATGACTAATGTAACCTCCTGCAGTATGTAAGTAGTTCTTTAATAAATCTTCATAAATCATGATATCATTGTTATACTCATTTTACAGTTAGTAAAACCAAGGTAGAAAAGAATTACAAATCTTACACTTTAGCCTTACTCATCATGATTTCCAGTGTCTAACAGTTTATATCTCAGAGTTCAGATATCGAACATAAAGTTTCAGTCCATACTACTGAGTAGAGAAACATAATTTCCTTAGTGCTGATAGCATATATACAAGGGAGAAATCAGACAAGTGATTAGTTGAATGAAAACAATTCTAAAAGTTGAGTCACAACTCACCATCCTTGCCAGAAGAAAGTCTCCCAGAGCACAAAGAATGGTTAGATCAGAAGTGACTGTATATCCCATTACCTCTTATATATGTATAAACCCAAAGGCTTAGTCATTGGTACTTGATACAGAGTTCATAAATGAAATATTAGAAATATCCCCTATTTATACATACTCAAAAGCTATGGTGGAAAATGAAAAATTCCTAAACTAAAAATATTTCATTTTGGAACTCAAATTCATTTACCTCAATGCCTTATCGACTGATGTAATTTTAAGTTATAACAGGAAGAACAAAGCACACCCTGCCTGAAGAAGTAATAAGTAAGGAACATTTGAAATGGGAGCCCTGGAGACAGGAAAGAACTTAGGTTAAGGTCTCTGTGTATGCGCAAAAGTACCCATAAGTAAAATGAACCAGTGTGTTGAAATGTAATTCTGTAATTCCCTGGGCAACATTTTGGGAAACTAAGTTTGCAAGTAATATGTTTGTGATACATGTTGGTGTGAGTTTCCAGAAAAACCAGATCAGTCCCATGAGATCCTTTTTATGGTGTAGTCATGAAATAATGTAAGTTTTTAATTATGAGACTATATTTTTTTTAATCATTGGTATTATGAATATTAACTAGAAACAAACCAATTTTGGACATATCTTTATAAAGGTCACCTTTTTTTCCCCTTGTATGGATGCCATTTTATTTACTCATCCTAAATATAGCTGTAAACAATCCCTGCACCAAGTATCCCAGTACAAGCAGAACAGATTCAGAGAATAATAACTCATTGAAATTGAGGCAGTTACAGTCACATTTGCTCTCCCCGAAGCTGGCAGTTTCATTCTCTAGAGACAGGTACATTTATCACATTCACAACCATAGTAAAATGAAATCATCAACTAAAGGGAGTCTGACTCACTCGTTTTCCTTGAGGAGAGCCAACGAACATTTCAAGTATTTAAGAAGAGGTTCTCCAGACTCTATGCATTTAAGGGAAAGCAGAGAGCCCAGAGAAGTTGATGGTCAGCGTCAAGATATTCCATGATACATTCAGAGTGAAGGGCATTATGAGTCCTTAAAGACTGCATTAATATAGCACACATGAGCTAATAAATTAAAATCTGACGGGTGGGAGTGAGAGAATAGACCAGCATAAAATAAACCTTTGGAAAAGATACTACATTTCAATTGTGGTGTCACTGAGTGTGTACCTCTTATTTAGTTTTGGTCTTTATGCTTCTTTTCTTATCCAAAACAAAACTAAACTAATAAAGAACTTTTTTTTCAAAAAGATAAATAATTTTTTTCATTGTTGTTTTAACACTTCTTGGCTCAAGATTTTTTATTACATGTTTTGTTTTTGTTTATTTACACTATATTCTCATCATCTCTTCTGAATAAACCTTAAATCGATTGACTTTCTTGGACAAACAATTCAAATTTAACATAATATTGAACATTGAGGCATTTTCTTCCTCTACAGCTTGTTGTTGTTTATTTAAGTCTACTCTTAATTCCTTGGGAAAACAAATCAGGTTTTACAGTCAGTTTGGGCTCTTTCTCTTTATTGCTTCCATTTCAGGAAGAGGAAACATTTGACGTTCTCATCAAATTCTTTTGGCTTTGAGCAACAATGGTCAAGATATTTTGCCTAGGAAGCCTCAATTACTTTCCATAACTCCAGAAATTAGAAATGTCATTTTTTTTAATTTTACTTTTAGGCATTGATTTAGACCTGCTATTTATGTAATATATACATGAACAATTTTTGGAAGGTGAAATAAAATACATCACATGGGTATCCTAAGGAAAGACTTGACGGTATCTCCTTCAGTAGATGGAGAACAATGCAAACTATGTCATTGATGAATTACAAGGTAACTTCTTGTATGTAACAAAACCACAACTTTGCAGAGCACTATTTACCTGTTTATAATAGAAACAAAAATACACAATCTCTGCACATACTATGATTTACTTAATATGCATTTTTATCCTTATATCAACATTTAAAGGTATTCTAGCACAGATTGAGAAATATCAGTATTTTAAAATTAATTTGATGTCTATGGATAAGACTGGAATATGTCAGGACAAACCTATGTTTTCTCAAAGTAAGAGCTTTCCCACATTTTAGGCCTGCGTGAGGCCTGCAAATTCTTAGGCCCTTTGAAAGGCCAGGTAAAAATAAATGAGAACATCAAGAGTAGTAAGAACACTACTTGAGCATATGCAACTCACTTCTTCTACTAAGAATTCTCTAAATATAAAGTCAATCTTAAACACAACATACTGCACAATGCACAAAATTTCACTATCTAACAAACATCGTTGACTTTTGAAAATAAGACATTTGTTGTTTATACCAAAGTCACAGAAGTTTTACAGATAAAGAGAAATAATTGCTCTCCAGATCTCAATGATGCTTATCAAAATGGGAGAAGGCAGTGATTACATATTGAAACGTGAAAGGATTAGCCTTTGGGCTCCCAGAGCACAGACAAACTCATCAGGGATTACTGTTTATTGGTTATTGAAATGTTTCTGCTCAAATACTAGCACATCTCCTATAAAATACACCAGGTAGTCTAATGAATGCATACATGTCACATGAAGCTTGTTGAGAACTGATAATGATGGGATGCTTGGGTGGCTCTGTGGTTAAGCATCTGCCTTCAGCTCAGGGCATGATCCTGGGGTCCTGGGATCAAGTCCCACATCAGGCTCCCTGCATGGAGTCTGCTTCTCCCTCTGCCTGTGTCTCTGCCTCTCTCTCTCTCTGTGTCTTTCACGAATAATTTTTTTTAATAAAGAGGGAACTAATAATGGCTATGGGATGTATGATATTCAGTGTCTCACACAAGCATCATATGCAAATAGGCTTTTATTTTCCAGGTTGAAGCACTCTCTCTATGAACTTTCAGAAACCTGTATCTTCTCTCTACTGAAACCTCTCGGTTATCTCCCTAATAATACTCCCAATAACTGAAAAGATTTCTACTGACTAGGATAATCTCCAAATTCTAGCTCATCTGCTTCCACGTGAAAACTGCTTGAAAACAATTTTACCCTAATTTGCTTTAAGTTCCCCATATAACTTTTCCCATCTCATTTCTTGACTTAGAGTTTTATTTTTCTGACACATGCAGATATGGATTACCTGATATTTTTCACATCAAAACACCTATCTGGGAAGGTGGATGTAGGTTAACCTTTAGAATAATGACCAAGTAAAATATCTTCAAGGGAGAGAGAAAACAAATAACTATATTTTCAAGTTCAACCCACCAATTTCCTGGCAAGCAGTTTAAAATAATTTTCTCTAAAACATAAACTATTTCTTTAAAAAATTCTATTCACAAAAAAATGGGTGTAAAAAATAGTCTTCTTAACACTAGGTTATAGATAATTAAAATGCTTCAAACCTCCAAGGAGTCTCAAGCCTTTAATTCATATGCTTGGCATATCATGTCTTTATAATGACATTCAGAGACACTAGGTTCAGCAGTTTTTCCCTTTCCTTTATCATTCATTACATTCCAAACATTTGTGTCCTACAATCTATGTAGGGCAACTGGCTTTTACAACTATTCTTAGCTCTGAAAAGCCAAATGTTCCTATTCTATAGCAATTCCTGTTTTATTTTTTAAATATTCCATCACTTGATTTGCTAGCTAAAATTTTACCAAAGGAATGACTCAAGAGAAAGAAATAGTATGGAAAATATATACTATAGTCATTGTTGTAAGTTTGTGATTCAAAATAGCAATGTCAAATACATGAACTTTATTTATTCCTCAACCTTTCTTTCCCCAAAGAGAAATTTAAGAATAAAAATAGGTTCTGGAATGAAAATTAAGATTTTCTCCTGAACTCATCTTAGGAATTATTGTCCTAGACTTTTTAAAACGGTTTTTAGTAAGAGGTAAGATTACATTCCTATCTTCATCTATGCCATGCCCCATGCCACAGTGTGTTGACAGAACTGTTGAGACAAGGATGGAGTTTTTGTATTCAAGAATTAACTTAAAGCAAACAGAGGAGAAACAAAGTTAATATGACCCACAAGTAATGCTATTGTTCTTTGTGTTGTCATTGTGGGTAGTGTTATAAGGCTGCTATATACTAGTGACATGTTGTTGTGGCGCTAATGTGGTGTTGGGACTTGGCCACGTTTTTCTAATTTTTTTAAAGATTTGTTTATTTATTTTAGAGACAGAGAAAAATCATGTTAGCAGGTGGAGGGGAGGGGCAAAAGGAGAGGGAGACAGAGAGTCTCAAGCCAACTGTCTGCTGAGAATGGAACCCCACACAGGGCTTAATCCCACAACCCTGAGATTATGACTTGAGCAGAAATCAAGAGGTGGACACCTAACTGACTGATCCACCCAAGTGCTCCAGAAGACTTATTTTTAACTTAAAAATGGTATGGAATTCTGGAATAGGTAGTAAGCAGAATACAAGTTAGCTTAGTAAATGATAAAAGGCTGGTAAAATATTGAGAAGAATTTATAAGGAGACAGAGAAGTCATAACTATAGATCCAGGGATTGAGAAACAGAGGTATCTGACACAGAATGGAATGGTACTTGAGAAAATACAAGAGGTTTTGCTCATGACAAAATTAATGAAGTGCCAATTTTCAAGTGGTGGAAGAAATAGGAAATGAAGAAATAATAGGAGACCCAAAAAGGCCAGTATAAGAAAAATCAGTAGGAAATTTAAAAGGTGAGACAGAAATAAAACTATTGTTATCAAGGTAGGTCACTCTGATAAATCCTTACTAAAAAAAAATTGTTTCCATTTTTATAACAGAAAATTATAAATGAATATAGATTAACAAACCATGTTCAAGTTAAATCTAAGACTATTTTGAGGTTAGGCTTATTGAGTAGATTAAGTCATTATAGAAAAATTGTGCGTACAGATTAGGAAAGAACTGAGATGGAATAGCTAAGTCATCAGAAAAATTGAGATGAGAGCATCTTTCCTTAATGTTTCTCTCAAGAAGGGATTCATGTTAGGTAAAGGACCAATAATGCTGAGAGTTGATGGTACTTGGCAAAGAGACACAATTTTTTTTTACAGATTTTATTTATTTATCCATGAGAGACAGAGAATGAGAGAGAGAGAGAAAGAGAGAGAGCGAGTCAGAGACACAGGCAGAGGGAGAAACAGGTTCCATGCAGGAAGCCCAATGTGGGACTCGATCCTGGGACTCCAGGATCACACCCTGAGCCCAAGGCAGATGCTCAACTGCTGAGCCACCCAGGCAAGAGTCACAATCTATTCTTACTTTATCCACAAGGAATATTTCATAATTTAAAAGGAAAAAGTCTGTTGAATATTCGCAACTTCTAATACTATCTTATATGCATATAATTACCAATGAAAAGTCACCTAATCCAAATTACCAATAGCTAAAATGTACAGTGTGCACACTCATGCACATACACACACACAACTGCCATGGAACAGTTTAACAAGATTTAAGTCAGATGATTTAGATACAGGTAATGTTAAAATTAGACACAAATTCTACAACATTCATGAAACTTGAGAACATATACTAAGTGAAATGAGCCAGCCACAAGAAGACAAATCCTGTATAATTCCACTTTTTTAAGGTACCTAAAGTAGTCAAATTCATAGAAACAGAGGGTAGAATGGTGACTGTCAGGAGCTGGGGAAGGAGAGGGAGGAAAGTTGTCCAATGGGTTTAGAGGTTTAGTTCTGCAAGATCAAAAAATTCTGGAGAACTGCTTTATAAAAGCATGAATATACTTACTGCTAAATTACACTTAAAAATGGTTAAGATGGTAAATTATGATATGGTTTTATCATAATTTAAGTTAAAAAAAGAAAAGAAATAGACAAAACTGTGAAATTAAGCAAGTTTCTTAGACATGTCTTTTCTCTTTCTTGCCCACAACCTCTGCTAATATCTGTAGCAGGCAAAATAGATACCCAATCCCCTAATTCATCCCTTTGCCCTTAGTCCTTCTGGTTCCATACAGGCCTCCTCTCTTCCTTGGAGAGTCTTGTGGGATAAATCTCTCTCCAGGTTTCTGCTACAAGACCTCTCCACCTTGAATATAGATGTCTTGTAAACTGATAATCCACTGATTTTTCCTAAGGCATTTATCCCAAGACATTTTTCCCTTTACTAATTATTCTAAGATATTTTAAATACATTTTCTTTTAATTGAATAAGACTGTCACAAAGGATTCTTATAGAAGAAACCTATACCCAGTGCAAAACAACTCATGCCGATAGAGGTGTGTTTATGAGTATCCCACAATATTGAGCATGTGTATGATGGAGTGGAGTTGGGAGAAACGGAGTGGTCAGTTTATTTGGAGAAGAAAGGGTTTCAAATAGACACCATATTTCTGTAGGGGTTAGAAGTTGAAGAAATGCTATTCATATGAGTTTACCTTCCAAACATGTCTGTCCAGATAGGAGTGGGGAGCGTGTATTATCCTGGATGGTGACTGAGAAGCTACTCTTAACCATTAATTCTGAGATTAGAATAAAATAATTCAAATGTAATGTCAAGAAATTCTTTCAAATCAAGGAGATAATCATCAAGATATTTTAAGAGAAATGTTGTCCATACCATTATTCAGAACAAATAATTTAAAATGGGCTTCCATACAATATAAAATACATCTGAGGAAGTAGTCATATCCTAGAAATAAAATGGTCTGGTTAAATCATTAAATTTTTTTAATCCATGGTGTCCTTTTTTCTTTCCCATTTTATAAGATGTTGGAAGTAAACACAAATGTATGGTATAGATCATTTTAATTTGTCAAGATTCCTTTATTTTTGCATTGCAAACATATCTAAATTTTGCAGAATAAAAAATAAGCCTTCAAAATCAATATTGCTAACCACTTTTGGATAGATTCTTAACATCAACTATGGTCTTCCTGACTCATCCATTTTTTGCCTTACAGTACTATTTAGCTTTAGCTTTTTAAAAATTATTATTTTGTAGAAATATGGAGAGATTATGAAAATAAAATGAAAGGCTGGACTTCATTACTGGAGATAGTTTTGGTCCAGCACAAGCTGTGCCCTGAAATAAATCTAAAGCATTTTATGGTTAAACCAGCAAGAAAGCAGTTTAATTTCCCATTAAATCACAGTTTAGTGCACTCTAGAACAAATGAAGTGATGGAAAATTTTAGCTATATGATGATATTTATATTCACACTGTACAAACACACATTGTCAAATGTCATTGACAAATTCCAAGTATGTATTAACAAAAGAAAGAGAGAGGAAATGGTTGTGTATGGCAGATAGCATGTTAAAATTCATCTATTCGTAAAAATGACATGTAAACAAACTCATTCTGCAACATACACCTTCAAATATTTGTACATTGGAAAGAAAGAGAAATGTATCATTAGTAACAAATATGCAAAGAACTTAGACTATAAAGCAAATAAAATACCTGATTACTTTTCAGTAAAAAGTTTGTGTCATCTAATTCTATTCCCTGTATCTAGTAGCCTTAGAGATACTGAATAATTTAAATTATGCTAGTCAATAGTCTACCACATAGGATAATTAACAATTAATGCCAGGAGACAGCATCATATAGTTGAAAAAGCACCCACTTTGGGGACAGACATAGACATAGCTTTATATCCTAAGTGTGCTACTTTCTATAAATAGAGCTTCTGAGTCTTTCTTTTTTAAGGGGGATAATGCCTATCTCAAAGAAGTGTTATGATTAAAACATTAAATAGCACCTGTAAACCAACTAAAAAGTATCTGATACACATTAGTTTTTCTTATTTTTTTTTTTTTAATTTTTTTTTTTATTTATTTATGATAGGAACACAGTGAGAGAGAGAGAGGCAGAGACACAGGCAGAGGGAGAAGCAGGCTCCATGCACCGGGAGCCTGATGTGGGATTCGATCCCGGATCTCCAAGATCGTGCCCTGGGCCAAAGGCAGGCGCCAAACCGCTGCGCCACCCAGGGATCCCCACATTAGTTTTTCAATAAATATTAATATCCTTTCCTTCTCCAAGTAGGTTATTTTATGAAAAAATATGTGATAGTCCTTTCCCCTTAAACACAATGTGGCAAAATACATGCTGCAAGGTATATACAGTTTTTCAAAACCTAGGGGCAATTGTTGGAATTTAAAAACATAATTACCACTGAGATTAATGGCACATAATTACTTTAATAGTTAAAATACATGTGAGACACTTAATACTCCTGTAACTGAAATATGTAACAAAAAAAGTGAAGAAAAAAGAAATAAATGAAGACAATGCAAGTGATGCACTGTTATCACTCTTATAAACTATCCAATAGTGTTTGATAAGAAAATGTAAATTATTACACACTGCATATACACCAGATTTCATCCTTTCTCTATACTCAGTTCTTTATAAGATGTGAGAAATCCAAATTGATCTTCTAAATGCTAATACCTTGTTAAACCAAAATAAGTGTATTAAATAAAACTCTTCATTAAGTTGGGCTTATCTTGGAATTTGACAATGGAAGTATCTGATAAATCTCTCTCTTTCCCAAAGCCTTTCTTTGTCTATGGAAAATTAGAAACAGAGTTTCTCTCAATACATACATTCTTGTCCAAACACTAAAATGTATTCACAATACCCTAAGGAACAAAATTGGCAAAATGTACATTAATTAACCCCTTCCATAGGACAGCTATGCTCCCCCTCATACACACACCCAAGACTAGTGGAAAGAGACACGGAAGGCAGAATAGGAGTAAGGAAAAAAAAAAAGGAGTAAGGGATATATGAAAAGGAAAGTTCACTTGATTGTCGTCCAATTCAGTGTCTTAAACACATAATCAGCGATGGTATTATGGAACTTAGGCTCCCTGTTTGTAATAATGTAAGAATGTGTTGCTTCTGGGTAGAGGTAGTTGAAGGCCTTCTTCATTTGTTAAACCAGAGGATACCAAGGCCTAGAAAGCATAACTCAATCCTGGCCCAACATCACAGAACTAGTTAGATATAGAACAAAAACTATCCTTTTGCCTGCTTTATTTCAACGTCTCAGTCACCAAATGAATTGAACAAGATCAAGCATCATATCGAAACTCCTTCAAGTCAATTTTTACCATAATGTTAACAACTAACATTTATAGGGATTGTTTTAGCCCTGCCTAGCAGTGTGTTAACTGGGAAGAGAACATCTTTCATTTGATATAGGCTCCCTCTGTGGGCTTCAATATCTCCATATGAAAATTGGTCCTCTAGGTTTTTTGCAAGGTAATGGGACACTAGTCCAGTACTCATATGCCACAAGGAGGTGCAAACTGTGAGCTCTTTCTTTCTCTCTTCATTGCAGATATAAGTCAGTGAATGAATGTGTTTTTATCATTTAACATGTTTTAACAATATACAGATAAAGTTATTCCAGTAATTATTTGGTTATTCTCCTGGAAACAAGGATGGATTTAATCCGTGTGCCATTTTGAAGGACAAATGGAGGCCAAGACACAAGATAAAGAAAAAAGGCTCATGTGGGAATTGAACCTACAACCTCAGTCATGGCAGAAATATTTTGTAATAATCACCTAGACACAAGAAGCCATGTTAAGACATTCATTGACTTTTTAAATTTTTTAAATTATTTTTTTAAATATTTCATTTTTTTTTTATTCATGAGAGACACAGAGAAAGAGGCAGAGACATAGGCAGAGGGAGAAGCAGGCTCCATACAGGGAGCACAATGTGGGACTCGATCCCGGGACTCCAGGATCACGTCCTGGGCCAAAGGCAGGCCCTAAACCGCTGAGCCACCCAGGGATCCCCCTTATTAACAATTTTAAATGATGATTTTGAAGCTGGTTATATAGTAAACATATAAAGTATATTGAACAACCCCATTATACATACATATATGACATATTAATATACATGCAATATATTTTTATAGGTAGCGTATATTAATATATATGTAATAATGTAATATATACTTATACATGTAATACGTATAACACTAGCATATATATTTATGCTAGTTGCTTAATTTTTCACTTGCAATATTGAATAATGAGTTAGCAAAATGAACAAAATAGCATGACAGCTAAAGTTTTAGCTTTCCAAACTTGTTTGTTTTGGTTAAAGATTGTTATTCTGGCTGAAAACCCTTCTAAGATAAATTTTTATAAATATATATATATTATATATTTATTACAATATTTATATATATATTTTTTTAAACTGATCAAACTACTGAATCTAACGTAACATCTCCTTAATGATCTATGCCCATCTGTAGGAGCACCAATTATTGTTTGCTGGTGTCCCTAGGGATTCTGAAAGTTTGTAGGTCTGTTTACCCTTGTTAAACAGCTCACTTCCTGTGCTTTTTGAGTTTCTGTGTGGGTTTTTTATAGATTACCTGTCAACTCCCTTGTTGTCACTCTTCACTGCTATCGTTGTGCTAGTACTAACAGCCCGCTCCCTTGTCTAATTTGCTGTTTCCTAATAGGCAGTGGGTTTGGCAACCAGATAACTAAGCTTGTTAAAATTGTCAGTAAAATAAGATTTTGTAGGTTCTAAGGGAACACTCCTAAGAGAAGAGCATTTGCTTTGTTTCATGAACTTCGGGGTTGCAATTTTGATTGTGCATATTTTATTATTTAAATCTTGTTTCTCAGCTCCACCAAGAAAAGTGGGTTGCCAGATAGCTGAGTCCTGAGAGGTGGGATGTGAGCGGTTTATTAAATTACATAGATGACTGCCACAGTCACATCGGCTATGTTAAGCAGACAAGGTAGGTCATGTCTGGAAAAGTCGGGGTGCACAGCTGGAGGAAGGCAATATTATTATTCAAGGTTAAAAGATATGATTAAAATAAATAGCACTCTTTGAAATTTGATTTAAAAAGTCACTAAATTGCACAAGTTGCTGGACTTGAAAAATATTGCCATATTCCATGTTATTCTGACTGTACCTAAATGTCTGTTTTGGAATGGAATGGTTTATATTGGCGGCTTTTTTTACTGCAACCTATCCTGTTTGCAAATGTAGAAAAAACATTATTATTTTTCAGTTGGTTCCATCCAGGCAGGAAAGTGCCCCACCACTTCACAACTTAAAACAATTATTGATGATGGTCTAATTATAAATTGCTTTCCATGGGCATAATGAGTTTTCTTTCTTTCTTTCTTTCCTTTTTTTTTTTTTTTAATTTTCCCAAGGGACTTAGATACACGAGACATAGGAACTAAATTGTGCTTGCCTGAAATAAGCTGAATTTAAAGCTCTTGCTGAGATTACCACCCTTTTAATACCTTCTCCTATTCCTTTGTGACACAAAGGCTGAATTTTAAAAACTTTTGTACAGCAAAAGCAATTTATACATATAAAATACTTGGAGTGCCCTAGGGGTTGTTCGTGTTGCAGAGAGACGGAAGACGAGTTTGATTTTAAGTTTAAGCTTCAAACATTTATGGCCTAAATGGGGATGTCATTCTGAATTAAGCCTCAAACGCTTTTTTTTATAGGCAAGCAAGGGTATCATTTCTAAGATGAGCTATAAAAGAGTGAAGCAAGGCCCCAGTTACTTGCACTCATCAGAGAATTTTTTTTTTCCCTAAAGAGAACAAATTTCAACTGACGATCTCGGTCTCCTTCCAATTCAGGCACTTGTGCTCCTCTTCCATGAATCCCCTAACAGTTTCAATCAGAGGAGATATTTTATTTTTCCCTCCTGCTGCTACCAGATACGTCGGGCTGCTGATGTAAAATCATTGCCACATGACAGCGACTGCTCAGGGCTGCATGTCCCCAACTCATCAGTCAAGGACACCAACTAAATGTTACAGAAGTCCTTTCCAATGCTCCCATGTCCCCTGTCTCTCCCTTTCATGCCCTGTGTTGAGGACACAAACATAACCCTTTAAAAAGTCTTTGACACTTTTTCCTCCTTTAGATACCTACTTGGCTATTTATGAAGCCTGACTCACAATAAATAGCCTACGCCTTCACCCATCCCATCTCCCAGTATGGGATTATACTCCCAGTATGGGATTATCCAGTATGGGATTATCCCATTATAACCCAGTATGTTATAATTCTGGTAGGGATTCTCAAAGCCACATAGATAAAAGATTAACCTGAGAGGCTCCAAGAAATAGGTCCTTAGTATCTCCTGATGCCCTTTGCTCATTTTTGCTGCCCTCCCTCATGAGTCCTAATTGTTGCAAATCTTACAGCTTGCTGCTTTCCCCAGGCCTCCAAAACCAGCATTCCACACTCAGGTTTTTCTCATTAGGAAAGATCTAAATGTCTCAGAATACTACCTGCTATCAAAAATTTGTTTTTAATTCTCATTCCTTCAGGCATGTGATGTAGGCCAACTGCTGACCAGGAAATACAAAACAAAATTAACTAATAATTGCATGTTGAAGGAGAAAGTGTAATTTTGTGTCACTACTCCCAGGTAATGCAGATGTCTATAAGAAGGTGCTCTCTAGCCACATAATATTTAATTGAGATTTTGGTCAGGAAATTTTAAGGTCACTGGCTGGCCATTGCAGAGTGGTGTGTGTACGTTCCCATGTGTGTTGGGGGGGCGGTGTGGGGCAGGGTGGTAGTTGATAAGAGGCAATTTAGGTAGATAGACCTAAAGTAGGTCTCAATTCATACAATTCATACCACATAAATGTCTATAGCTTTTACTTGGTTTTATATGAATAATCAAGTCCATTAAAAAAACATTGACTATATAATTTATTTTGTCCTTTTTGTAATTTTTTCATAAGAGTATTTAGGATATAATAGTCATCTGTTTAGCTAGCTCTGTACAAGTACCAGGCAAAGATGTCTGAAAATAATCACATAGTCCAGAATATTCTAGTGACCCAAACTTTCAGGGCCTGTGTAGACTTATGAAAAATCCTCATCTTGAAATTGCATGAGCTGGAATGACATCCCTACACCACAACTCAGTACAACTTCCTCCCGAAGAACTTCTCTGGCATCTTGCTACTCACCTCAACTTCATATCCTGCCCTCTTCCCCATCAACACTGCATGTAATTCTCTGTTCTCCCAACCACTCATTCACTTGTTTCATACTCAACCAGCTTATGTGGCTTTCTTACGTCTGATTTATAAGCTTCCTGAAGATAGGAGATCTATTTATCTTGAAGTTTTGCCAGATACATGTGGCACAATGTGTGTGTATGTGTGTGTGTGTGTGTGTAATATTGTGCTTTAGAACTTCCATGGTATAAGTTGCAGAGAGGAAACTCACTGAAAATAAAGAGATAATATACTTTTAATGCTGCTTTATGAAACTGCTTTATTCTTCCCAAACTGATTTGGGAACTGAAGAATCCTTGGTGCTTTGGAGTATATTATAGGGTTCAAGAAAATCCTATTTAAATCAGCAACTTGTCTGATGGACCGAGTCATTTTGCTTTCAAAGTGTGTAACAGGAAAATCCTTTAAAATTGTCATAGTACAGTCTTTTTTATTCCTGTAATCAGAGTGTTGTTTGTATGTAGAAATGTTACAAAGGCAATTCATGACTATTTTCTGGAGTTAAGTCCTACAAAAATATGTGAAATAAAGAAGGTTGTACAAACAAAACTCTAGAGCACAGATAACATAACATGACCAGATAACAATATTTCTACAAATAAATATTATTTGGGATTTCAAAGGGTGAAGGAAATTTTACATTCTAGGGAATCCATGAAACCCTTAAGAGCCTTTAGAAGAGAAAAAGCATAGATTTCACCTGGACTGGTGAAAGATAACTCCCGGTGTATTCGTGCCAGGGGAACATTTCATTGTGTGTGTGTGTGTGTGTGTGTGTATAAAATTATAATATATATAATTTTTCTAATAAAAATATGTTTATTCTTTTCATTTAAAAAAAAATCACTGCCCTAGCTCTTCAGAAAGCCCTCACAGAAGAGAAAAAAATCACTGTTCCAAATGAGATATCCTGAATATCTTTAAAACACATCCAGTGTTTTGTTTTTTTTTTTTGTTACATCCAGTGTTTTAAATGAGATATCCTGAATATTTTTAAAACACATCCAGTGTTTTAAACAGAAACAGAAGAAAACAGTCACTTGGGGTAGGAAATATTAAATGACCTCATGGTAAAACTTAGTAATTCTAGAGAAAGAGTAACCTAGTCGGTAAAATGAAAAGCACTGAGCAACACATTAAGAATATGCACATTTTTGTACATACAGGATCGAAGCTTCCATGGTATCCAACATTTCCTCAAGCCTAGCATTGACTAAAAACTTAGAGTGCTAAAATCAGAAAAAGTATTGTAATTTTCTCCTATGTGTCTAACCAACATAAATACTCATGACCAGACTAATCTAAGTTATAGATAACTTAAAAAATGCACTTATAAAGTGATATTTTGGACAGAGGTACAGTTTTAAATTTATTAAAATTGTTATTTGGATGACTACAGTGATCAGATGCTGAGTCAAATAAATTTCATCCATTAGAAATGTAAATAAAGTCTACCCTATTTTAATTGGATAGAAGCCAAATAGAAAAAAATAAATATTTAAATTAATTTCTGGATTGTTTATGTTGATATCACAGAGGCAGCACACAATCTTAAACATGAACAAAAAGAAATGTATAGCATCCTATTGTCAAGAAGATATCTAGCTTTGAATATCTTATGGAATTCCCAGGGTTTCCATCAATTATAGACTTCTGTGAAGTAAAAAAGGCATTTTTATATCATAGTAATGAACTATGACTAAGAAACAATTTTCACATATTTTGTGTTCCTTTTAATATGAAGTATTTTTAAAATCCTAGTTCAGGGAATATATAGTAGTACAAATAAGTTAAGGAAACTAACAAAAGAACAAACATTTATTCATTTGATTAATTTATACTGAGTATAGGATTACAAACATTATTTTTAAGAATACAATTGGAAGACAAAATATCAGAATACATTAAAAAAGTTAAATTTTGCTTCATAAAACTCTCCTTTTAGTTACCCATATCTATAAAATATACATCTGTAGTAACTGGGTCATGATGTAACACATATTTCTTACCAAGGGTCACAATCAATGTTTAAGAGCTAGTTTAATTATGTTACAGTGTAACACACTTTCAAGATGCTAGGTTCTAGGTTTATTTACTGTAAAATTTTATAAGGAGATCAGAAAATAACCAGGACTGCTTCACATATTAGACATTTGTAAACAATGAGACAATACCCTATCAGCTTTTTAATTTAAGCGTTAACAGCCTTTGGCAGAAAAGAAATATTATACTAAGCATAAAAAATATGACAGACTTTTGAAATGTAACATTTATTTTGTTACCCATAAACTATCATTCTTTTATGTAATGTTTTGACAAACTGAGGAAAAAATGAGGAAAATCCTGCAGATAATATGACTCACACCTTTCATCAATTTCTCTAAGCATCTGCTACTTAAGGGCCATATGGGTAAACAGAAGTCACAGGTTTCCATTGCCATCACAGCATTGGAAAATTATCAAACTCATGAAAATATGTCATTTAAGTGTCCTACATATATTAAACTTTAGCTCACGTTGGAAGAACTTCCTGTGTTACATGGTGGGTGCTAAAGATATCTGAAGATTACACTAGCCACTGAAAATTACCAAAATTTACCAAAAAAAAAAAAAAAAAAAAACAATTTATCTGCATCCATTTAGAAGACAATATCAATTGGAGTGAATGGCAAATTATAATGCATACATTGCTTGATTCCAAATATGGATGATCTGTGTGTATCGAGATAGGGATCAGAAAAAATTACATATATTATTATATCATTTATGGGGCTATACTAATTTTTTTTAACGTGAACACTGGTATTGAAGAATTTTTAAGTGAATAACTATTAACAGACGTATGAAAAACGAGATTTTAATATGTAAAAATGACTGCATTTTTCCAATCTACCAAATCACAAAGAATGGAAACTTACATAGTGAGCTATGAGAAAATTTCAGTTTATCTTATCTAGGTTTAAATACTATTATCAACTACTCCAGCACTTCTCCAGGGTATTTGTCTTTTGTCCAGTTTGTCTAAGGGAAAACAAAGCAAAAGTTGATTTTATTCAATTACCATATCTTAAAGGTATTGCAAATTATCATTATCAATAATAATAATAAAATGTTTGGAGTTGGGGTGAGACTCACACA
Organism: Vulpes vulpes; assembly: GCF_048418805.1. NCBI lineage: Eukaryota > Metazoa > Chordata > Mammalia > Carnivora > Canidae > Vulpes > Vulpes vulpes. The sequence goes on from NW_027325669.1 coordinate 1,112,463, forward strand.
AGATCCTGAATTGAATTTCTAAAAAAAAATGACTTGATAAAAATGTGAGAACTTCTAGTCTTCATAAGTAACGGGAAAAGACTGCACTTTTTAAATGAGTGTAATTTTTTGTTCTGAAAGTCCCAGGTACAAGTAATGTGATCAAAAGCAAAAAGATAAGATAAATTTGAACAAATGGATGGATGGATGCAAGTGCACAATCATACTGACTTTCTTTTTCTACCAGGTAATACACAGAATTAATAATAATAATGGCGCAATACATCCCTAAAGCACATTCAACATAACCACAGATCTAAAGCATTATGAACTTAATTTCATTCTAGATTTAGAAATTTTGCTAATAAATTTTATCACATAAAAAGAATTGTTAAGTCCTCTGTAGAAATTTAACTTCCTTTCACTGAAGAGATTGTAGTGCAAACCACATGAAATTAAACTTTTAATCTAGACAATAACCTAGACAAACAGAACATAGACATAAGAAGGGCTGAGGTAATACAGGATGAGATTCTCATAATACAGCAAAAGGAATGTGCTATATGCTACTAAGGAATAAGCATTTGGGATATTACTTAATCCATGTTTTAAGTGAATCCTAAGTAAAGGGAAAAATTTTATGAAGAAAGTTTCATTTATGATGCTTACCAGGTTTAGTAGTTATTATTTGTCCACATATATGTATATCCATCTACCCACATAATTATTTACCTTTAACTCTAGAAACTTTTGTTAACCCAGACTGCTTCAGACACAGATTTGTCTCCCATTGTCAGTGTCAATCATATCAAGATGGGGCAAAATCCACAGCACAGTATTTCTGGTATCGTTTGTCTATTTTGTTGTTTCCCATATCATTCTCCCAAACCCAGGTCTTTTTATTACCTTTGTAATATCCTTCTGGCTCAAAGTCATTCTCTTCTTAAGTCCCTGCTGAGAACTCAGCTGACTAGTGAGTCACAACTGAACCACAGCTAAGGCATTCTGCTCCCAATGGCCTTTCTGGCCCTAAACTTTCCAGTTAAGTGCAGCTTTCCCTTAAAACAGTATCCAACCTGCCCATCTGGACATCATCACCTCCTAATGCCCAACTCATACTCTAAACTTCTGATAGAATGGCCTGCTTACAATTCACTGAAGAGTATTTTATTTCAATTTTTATTTATTAATTCTTTTTGTATTACATGTGCTTGGCCCCCAGAGCAAAATCTCAAGTTCAATTTCTTTTTCTGAAGTTTCTTTAAAAAAAAAAAAAAAGATTTTATTTATTTACTTAAGAGAAAGAGAGAGCAAGCATGAGTGGATAGAGAGGCTGAGGGCAAGGAAGAAGCAGATTCCCCAATGAGTGCAGAGCCCAAAACTGGGTTTGATCTCAGGACCCTGGGATCATGACCTGAGACAAAGTCAGTAGCTTAAATGACTGAGCCACCCAGGCACTCTTGAAGTTTCTTTCTGATCCTTTTATTACAGCAAGAGCTTTTTCTCCTTTAAACCTCATAGCATTTTGTTTGTACTTCTCCTAAGGTATTTATCATACTATTTTAATAAAGTAGAGATACATTATACAGTATTTAAACTATGAATATTCAGCTAAACACATCAGTCCTAACAATAGCAATAGGGTTGTGTGTTTTATTTATTTTTATTTATTTTATTTTATTTTACATATTTTTAAATTGGAGTTCAATTTGCCAACATATAGCATAACACCCAGTGCTCATCCCATCAAGTGCCCCCCTCAGTGCCTGTCACCCAGTCACCCCTACCTCCCACCTACCTCCCTTTCCACCACCCCTTGTTCGTTTCCCAGAGTTAGGAGTCTCTCACGTTCTGTCTCCATTTCTGATATTTCCCACTCATTTTTTCTTCTTTCCCCTTTATTCCCTTTCACTATTTTTTATATTCCCCAAATGAATGAGACCATAAAATGTTTGTCCTTCTCTGATTGACTTATTTCACTCAGCATAATACCCTCCAGTTCCATCCACATTGAAGCAAATGGTGGGTATTTGTCGTTTCTAATGACTGAGTAATATTCCATTGTATACATAAACCACATCTTCTTTATCCATTCATCTTTCGATGGACACCGAGGCTCCTTCCACAGTTCGGCTATTGTGGACATTGCTGCTATAAACATCCGGGTGCAGGTGTTCTGGCGTTTCACTGCATCTGTATCTTTGGGGTAAATCCCCAGCAGTGCAATTGCTGGGTCGTAGGGCAGGTCTATTTTTAACTCTTTGAGGAAGCTCCACACAGTTTTCCAGAGTGGCTGCACCAGTTCACATTCCCACCAACAGTGCAAGAGGGTTCCCCTTTCTCCACATCCTCTCCAACATTTGTGGTTTCCTGCCTTGTTAATGTTCCCCATTCTCACTGGTGTGAGGTGGTATCTCATTGTGGTTTTGATTATTTTTCCCCGATGGCAAGTGATGCAGAGCATTTTCTCATGTGCATGTTGGCCATGTCCATGTCTTCCTCTGTGAAAATTCTGTTTGTGACTTTTGCCCATTTCATGATTGGATTGTTTGTTTCTTTGCTGTTGAGTTGGGTTGTGTGTGTTTTAATTAGTGTCCCATTTTATTTATTTATTTACTTACTTACTTATTTATTTATTTATTTTTTACTAGTTATTAAAATACCTTATAAACAAGCCAACAAACTTATCTGGGATGCAACCAACCAAACAGCAGTTTGTTGAAAAGACAATGGACTATATCTGGACTTGTTGGAAGACTGTGCAACACAGGCAAAATCATGTATACAGAAATCCATGGGCATTTTGTGAAATTTTAGAAGATGATCTCTAGTATACGTGATTTGTTGTATGAGATAAAATTGAACCAATGGATGGATGGATGCAAGCACTCATTGGTCACTGACCTTGAGACCCAACTCATAGGTTACAATCTACATATTAATAGTTATGTATATTTTGTTTCATTAATTTAATGGGCAGTATAATTGGGAAGGAGACTATCTCAATGTTACTAGTGTCTTCAGCAGTACCTTACACATGGTGGGCACTTAACACATGTTTTTGTTACCTTAAACAAAATGTAGCAAGGCTATCTAAACAACCATAAGATCTCAAATGGAAAACAACCATGGGAATCAAATAATTTATTTTTTCTAAATTTTAAAATACTGCAAATAGACTATTTTAGGACTCGGTTACATGGCTTATAGAGCTTTGACAAGCATATGTAGTCTAAAGAGCTCTTCACATCTTGCCTTACTTCACTTTCTAAATTGAAAACTTTCAGGACAGTAATATCATGTATTTTGGTATCTGCTGAATTGTAGTGGATTTTTGCATTAATCACACAAAGGATAACAGCAAACAAGACAAGGCAAATGCCAAAAACAAACACAATGAACAACCTGACTTTTAAAAACGAAGCCTAGTGTAGCGCCTGCTACAAGCACAGTGAGTACAATTTAAATACGGCTGTCTGAATGAAAGATGAAATGAGACACTGTGCCTTACAGGGGTACACAAGAAAAAAGCTCCAAGAGACAATTTCTTTTTAGCGGCAGCAGTACCACGCAACCCAGAAGGCAAAGAACAGTAGCAGACATAGAAGCAAAAACTCACCTAAAAGATAGCCAATCTGGCCACATCAGATGTGATGGCTATCCTAGTAATAGCCCTGCTGACTGTGGCGCTCTCAAATACAAGGGGAAACTAAGTCCATAAAAATTGACTTGCTTTTATTTTGCTCAATTTTCCCCCCTTTCTCTCCAGCTCTCCTGTCAAGTGCTCCAATTTTGGAAGTGTTTCAGATCAACTCCACAGAGGACTGTGTTTTGTTACTTTGCAATCAGCAACTCAAAAAGTCATACCACTTTTGTTCAGAGCTACTATGTTACTTCCAAATTGGTCTGGGATACTGAAAAACAGCATTGGAGGTAACGCTTAGGAGAAGAGAAGAAAAATCCTATTTCTCCCTTTGACTATTTTTTGTTGTTGTTAATTTCCCTCTTCGGCATTTTGATTATCTATTTCATTTCAGATCTATACCTTATTTTACCTCAGAAAAGGATTTCCCACTTGGTTATGTTGATAATGCAGATTTCAGGAGGTCCAGATCGAAAAGCTCCTTTCTGAGTAATCAAATGTAACCCTGGCCATTGCAGGAAGTTTTAGACTTGAACATTAAATTGTATTTCAAATGAATTCTCACTTAAACTTTTAGTTTAGGGTAACTATGGCTGGAGCTTGCAACTATAACAGAGTGTTTGGACAAATGGAGGTTTTTTTGACATTTAAAGTGAACCTCCCATTTTAGGGTATATACAATCTGACCCAGGATAAAAGCTACAAAGATCTAAACTACATGAAGGTAGACCATATTATGACTCTATGTCAGGCCTGTGTCACCTTTAAAGAAACATTAGACTAGCAATTTAATTTTCTCAGTTTCTCAAAAAACATCTTAGGAAACTTTGATTTATAAGACAGAATAAATCCTCTTAAAATCTGACTTCCTGATCTCCTTGTAACTCATATACCTAAGAGATGTTCCCAGATTCTCTCTCCTCTATCTAAACTTCCCTAACTTTATAGCCTGGACCACTTGGATAATGATAGTGTCTACCTTCCCCACCCCATCCACTTTCTGATCTGTTTTTTTTTCTCACTTCTCCAGAGCAGTTTTCACTTTTCAGTGTAAATCAATCTTCTCTTAGAGTTCTAATTTCTTACATTACCTAGGACTCTGATCAACATCACAGAAAAGCAAAAACCACAGAGAGAGAGGTAGGGGAGGCAAAAAGGGTGAAAACACTCAATAATCAACTTCTCCCAAAACCCACCCTCCTTCCCATTTAAGTGCTCTGGTTAGAGCAGTCTTACTTCTGCTTTGGAATCACTTGGAGAGCTTTTTAAAAAATTCAATACCAGAGCCCCAAATCAATTAAATCTGTCTCTGGGGTGGAGCTGAGACATTTTAAAGAGTCCTTCCCAAGTGAAATTAATCATAGCCAAAGTTGAAAAATGCTGCTTTGGATATTTTTTTTTGTGTTCCACAAAGGCAGAAAGCAGGCACTATTTACTATGTATATAGTACCTTATATATATATATATATTTTTTTTATATATTTTTTCCTAAAAAATATATTTTTTAGGAAATTATAAAATTTCCTATAAAATTATATTTTATATATATATTTTTTTTTTTCCTAAAGAATTTGGTCACAGAAGAATGTGGTGATGGTATTGGAGAGAGGAGTATAGCTGAGTGGTGACTGTCATAGGTGGGCATAGGGTGGTGCATGGGTAAACTAGAAGAATGTGTAATCTGAGTCCCCTGCACACTTTGGCCACCCTTAGACCTAAAGACAATTCCCATGTTCCTGATTACCACACTTGGAGCAGGAAAAGCATCAGTTAACTATGTGACCTACCACAGCACCTAATTCTGGGGACTCTATAAAAAGTAAGAAAGGTTTGTCATTCACTGGATTTTTTTCTTCCCTGGGTATTAAGATTGTTACTAGATGTTCTAGCAAACACAGGTCTGTCTACACTCCTACTTGAGCCTACAAAAATACCAGGGCTTAGAAGGTCAAGTAGTTACAGTAGTATTGTCTGATGCTATAATAAGGAAAACAGTTAAGTTGGCAAGGCCTCCAACCAGAACTTTGGGTGAGCTGCTTGAGTCTCCTGACTAAGGTCAAGGTGTCCATTTATCCACACAAATCAGCCTCTGGTTTGTTGGTAATTCATTAATAAGCGACAGAAACCACACTGGTAGCCATACAAGTACAGAGTCTATCCCCCTGCTGTGTATATGAGCTTTTTAATTTGGACTTCTTTGTTGTTGTTTTGTTTTTAAATTCCAACTAGTTAACATACAGTGTAATATTTGTTTCAGGTGTACAATTTAGGGATTCAACACTTGCACACAACACCCAGTGCTCATCACAGCCTCCTTAATCCTCATCACCTATTTAACACATTTCCCCACTGGTAACCAACAATTTGTTCTCTATAGAGGTAAGAGTCTTTCTTGGCTTGACTCCCTCTCTCTCTCTTTTTCCCTATGACCGTTTTTTTTGTTGTTGTTTCTTAAATTCCATATATGAAAGAAATCACATAGTATTTGTCTTTCTCTGACTTTTTCGTCTAGTATATTATTCTTCGGTTCCATACATGTAGTTGCCAGTGATGAGATCTGATTCTTTTTGATGGCTGAGTAATGTTATATTCCATTATATATATGTAATTATATATATATATATATATGTAATATACTCACATATACAAGTAATATTCCATATATTCCATATATATGGAAATTCTATAAATGGAATATTTATCTATATCTCACATCTTTTTTATCTATTCATCAGTCTATGAACATTTGGGCTTTTTCCATAATTTGGCATATAATGCCAAAATGATGCTGCTATAAACAATCAGGGTATACGTATTCCTTTGAATTAGTATTTTTGTATCTTTTGGGTAAATACCTAGTAGTGGAATTGCTGGCTTGCAGGGTGGTTCTATTTTTAACATTTTCAAGAACCCTCCTCCGTACTGTTTTCCAGAGTGGCTGTACCAGTTTGCATTCCCATGAAGTGTAAAAGATTTCCCCTTTCCCCCATCCTCGCCAACATATCTTGTTTCCTATGTTGTTAATTTCAGCCATTCTGACTGATGTGAGGTGTAACTCATTGTTTTGACTTGTATTTCTCTGATGTTACATGATAGCAAGCATTTTTTTCATGTGTCTGCTGGCCATTGTATGTCTTCTTTGGAAAAATGTCTATTCATGTCTACTGTCTTTTTAATTTCATTATTCATTCTTTGGATGTTGAGTTTTATAAGTTCTTTATAAATTTTGGATACTAACCTTTTATCAGATATGTCATTTACAAATACCTTATCCCATTCCATAGGTTGCTTTTTAGTTCTGTTGATTGTTTCCTTTGCTGTGCAGAAGCGTTTTATTTGCTGTGCAGAAGCGTTTTATTTTGACAAAGTTCCAGTAGTTTAGCTTTGCTTTGGTTTCCCTTGCCTCCGGAGACCTATCTAGTAAGAAGTTGCTACAGCCAATGTAAAAGTAGTTACTGCCTATGCTCTCCTCTAGGATTTTGATGGTTTTCTGTGTTACATTTAGGTTATTCATGCATTTTAAATTTATTTTTGTTTATGGTGTAAGAAAGTGGTCCAGTTTCATACTTCTGCATGCGACTGTCCAGTTCTCTCAATACCATTTGTCTAAGTCCTTGTCTTCTTCCCATTGGATATTCTTTCCTACCTTTGGAAGATTTATTGACCATAGAGTTGTGGGTTTATTTCTGGGTTTTCTATTCTGTTCTAACAATTTTTGTGTCTATTTTGGTGCCAGTGCCATACTGTCTTGATGACTACAGCTTTGTAATATAACATAAAGTCCAGAATTGTGATGCTCCCCCCGCCCCTTTACTTTTCTTTTTCAAGGTTTCTTTGGATATACCAGATCTTTAGGTCTTTTCTGGTTCCCTACAAATTTCAGGATTGTTTGTTATAGCTCTGTGAAAAATGCTGTTAGTATTTTGATGGAGATTGCATTAAATGTGTAGATTGCTTTGGGTCATATAGACATTTTAACAATATTTGTTCTTCTGATCCATGAGCATGGATTGTCTTTCCATTTCGTTGTGTACTTTTCAACTTCTTTCATCACTGTCTTATAGTTTTCAGGCCACGGGTCTTTTGCCTCTTTGGTTAGGTTTATTCCTAGGTATCTAATGGTTTTTGATGCAGTTGTAAATGGGATCAATTCCTTGATTTCTCTTTCTGCTGCTTCATTATTGGTCTATAGAAATGCAACAGATTTTTGTACGTTGATCTAATATCCTGTGACTTTACTGAATTTGTATATCAGTTCAGCAATTTATTGGTGGTGACTTTTGTGCTTTCTATGTAGAATATCATGTCATCTGCAAATAGTGAAAGTTTGACTTCTTTCTTGCTGATTTGAATGGCTTGTATTTCTTTTGTCTGGTTGCTGTGGCTAGAACTTCTAGTACAATGCCAAATAACAGTGGTGAGAGTAGACATCCCTGTCTTGTTCCTGAGCAAAGAGGAAAAGCTCTCAGTTTCTTCCCATTAAGGATATTATCTGGGGTTTTTCATATACTGCTCTATTATGTTGAGCTATGTTCCCTCTAAACCTACTTTGTTGAGGCTTTTTATCAGGCATGGATGTTACACTTTGTCAAAAAGCTTTTTTCTCCATCTATTGAAAGGATCATATGGTTCTTGTCCTTTCTTTTATTAATGTGGTATATCACACTGATTGATTTGCAAATATTGAATCACTCTTGCAACCCAGGAATAAATTGCACTTGATCGTCAGGATTGATTCTTTTCATGTACTGTTGGATTTGGTTTGGTAGCATTTTATTGAGAATTTTTGCATCCTTGTTCATCTGGGATATTGGCCTATAGTTCTTTTTCAGTGTTGTCTTTAACTGGTTTTGGCATGAGAGTAATATCAGCTTCATAAAATGAATTTGGAAGTTTTCCTTTCTTTCTATTTTTTGAAATAGCTTAAGAAGAATAGGTATTAACTCTTCTTTAAATGTTTAGTAGAAGGGCACCTAGGTAGCTCAGTCAGCTAAGTATCCAACTCTTGATTTCAGGCACAGATCATGATCTTATGGTCGTGAGGTCAAGCCCCACATCGGGCTCCCCTCTCACCTCGGAGTCTGCTTGAGATTCTTTCTCCCTCTCCTGCCCTTTCCCTCCCATTCTCTCTCTCTCTCTCTCTCTCTCTCTCTCTCTCTCTCTCTCTTTCTAATGAATAAATAAATGTTTGGTAGAATTCCCCAGGGAAACCATCTGGCCCTGGACTTCTCTTTGTTAGGAGATTTTTTTTTTATTACTGATTCAATTTCTTTGCTGGTTACCAGTCTATTCAAGTTTTCTATTTTTTTCCCGTTTCACTTCTGGTAGTCTATCTGTTTCTAGGAATTTATCCATTTTTTTTTCCAGGTTGTCCAATTTGTTTGCATATAGTTTTTCATAATATTCTCTTATTACTGTTTCTATTTCTATGGTGTAGCTGTTATTTCGCCTTTCTCACTTGTGATTTCATCTATTTGGGTCCTTTCTCATTTCTTTTTTATAAGTCTGGTTGGGAGTTTATCAATTTTATTAATTTTTTCAGAGAACCAGTTCCTGGCTTTGTTGATCTATTGAGTGTTTTGTTTTGTTTTGCTTCTAAATCATTTATTTCTGCTCTGATCTTTATTAATTCCCTCTTATGACCACCTTTCCGGCAACCCAAAGCTTTTAAATAATTTTCATGTTTAACTTTTTAAATATTTTAAATTTCTTCTTTAATTTCTGTGTTGACCCATTTATTGTTAGTAGCATGTTTATTTGTTTATTTGTAGCATCCGTGTATTTATGGTCTTTCCAATTTTTTTTTATTGTGGTTGACTTCAAGTTTCATAGGGTCATGGTCAGAAAATAATGCATGGTAAGATCTCAATACTTTTGTACTTGTTGAGGTCTGATTTGTGACCCAGTATGTGATCTGTTCTGGAGAATGTCCAAAGTATACTTCAAAAAAATGTGTTTTCTACTGCTTTAGGAATGTTCGGAATATATCTTTTAAGTCCAAATGGTCCAGTGTGTCATTCAAAGTCATTGTTTCCTTGTTGATATTCTGCTTAGATGATCTGTCCATTGGTGTAAGTGGGGTGTTAAAGTCCCCTACTAGTATTGTATTATTATTAATGAGTTCCTTTTATGTTTGTTATCAATTGTTTTATATATTTGGGTGCTTCCAAGTTGGGAGCATAAATATTTACATTTGTTAGTTCTTCTTGTTAGATTGGTCCTTCTATTATGATATAGTGCCCTTCTTCAATTCTTGTTAGTCTTTGGTTTATTTATTTATTTATTGTTTTTTTTTTTTAATTTTTATTTATTTATGATAGGCACACAGTGAGAGAGAGAAGGCAGAGACATAGGCAGAGGGAGAAGCAGGCTCCATGCACTGGGAGCCCGACGTGGGATTCGATCCCGGGGTTCCAGGATCGCGCCCTGGGCCAAAGGCAGGTGCCAAACCGCTGCGCCACCCAGGGATCCCAGTCTTTGGTTTAAAATCTAGTTTATCTAAGTATCACTAGTCCAGCTTTCTTCCGCTATCTATTTGCATCATAATTCTTTCTCCGTCCCCTCACATTCCATCTACAGGTGTCTTTAGATCTAAAAGGAGTTTCCTGCAGGCAGCATATAAATTGGTCTTGCTTTTTTTAATCCATTTTGACATCCTTTGTTTTCTGATTAAAGTGTTTCATTCACTTACATTCAGAGTAATTACTGATAGATATGTATTAGTGCCATTTCATTACTTGTTTTGCCATTGCTTCTGGAGATTTTCTCTGTTCCTTTCTTATTGTTGTTACCTTTGGTCTTTCCTTTTCCATTCAAAGAGTCTGCTTTAGGGATCCCTGGGTGGCGCAGCGGTTTAGCGCCTGTCTTTGGCCCAGGGCACGATCCTGGAGACCCGGGATCGAATCCCACATCGGGCTCCTGGTGCATGGAGCCTGCTTCTCCCTCTGCCTGTGTCTCTGCCTCTCTCTCTCTCTCTGTGTGTGACTATCATAAATAAAAAAATAAAAATTAAAAAAACAAAAACAAAGAGTCTGCTTTAATATATCTTGCAGGGCTGGTTTAATGGTCATGAACTCCTCTGGTTTTTGTTTGGGAAGCTCTTTATCTTTCCTATTCTGAATGATAGCCTTGCTGGATAGAGTATTCTTGGCTGCAGATTTTTCCCAATGGACATTTTGAATACATCATGCCACTCTCTTCTGGCTTGCCAAGTTTCTTTGGAGAAATATGCAGCTAGCTTTATGGCTCTTTCCTTGTCAGTTCCTTTGCTGCTCTTGAGATTTTTTTTTTTTCTTTACCACTATATTTTGAAACTTTAATAACAATGTGCCTTAGTGTTGGCCTGCTTTTGTTCATGTTGATGGGCGGGCTTAGTTTTATTACCAAAGTACCTATACCTTCTCCTAGCAGACTGTTGTTGTAATCTCTCCATTCTCTACATAAATACCTTATCTTGCTGATATGCAAACATATATTCAACATACAAATACAGAGAAGTCACTTTGCTCTAGTTCTGAAGTCAATGTGAAGCAAATTGCAATACAAACAGAAGCTGGATGACTTTCAGACCACAAATATTCCCTACTATTGAACTGTAGTCCTTTACCTAGTTGTATTTTTCTGCCTAATTACCACTATGTCTAGACTATTTTAGTAGCATGCTCTAACCAGGATCCTGATAGTACTTTCCTAAGTTTCTACAAAGAACTCCACCCAAATTTCTCAAGGTTCTCATAGCAAGTAGCCAGTGAGTGTCTGACTCAGAGTACCAGTCAATGTCCCAGATAATCTTTTACCATTGGAGATGAATAAATGCCTTGAAATACTCTGAATATAACAACTCTGATTTCCATCATCCACAAAGAGCTACAATTTAAGAAAGTCTAAGCCCATGGAGGTTGAATTTCAAACATGCCTCCAGTTTTTAATTTCATGAAGAAGCCCAATGGTCTCTAGTGCCCCTCTCCACAGTATTCTAAGACACATTAAAGGGTTTAGGGTAAATCTTTGTTTACGCTTTGCACCATGAGTTAGTGATATTGTAACCACATGAAACTACGCTTTTGCATATTTTGGTATTTTTCAGACTTTTGTTAGAAGTATAGTTGGGTACTGAACCATAAAGTTTAGTCCCCAAAATATAATCCACATAGAGTTAGTCTAGGGTCTTCCCAATCCCATATTGGCTGAAGTCAAACAGGCTAGATATTTACAAAGCAATGTAAGCATTTTATAATCCTCTCAAACTGTTATAAGAGGGGATGCTATTCATAATATATTGCTAAACTCCCAAAATCTATTTCATTTTTTCACAGTAGCTGTTCCAATATTCCAATATTCCAATATTTCTCCCTTACTCTCAACTTCCTAAAACTTTTTCTTCAAACAACCTATTTGGATCTTCAATTTGTTCAGGTCTCCACTACCTTCCCGGATTTATTGTTTTCTCCTAGTATAGCCAAGTTCAAAGGAAGAACAGACAAGGCCTAAACCTATAAATGTTCTCACATTACCTATTTTAATTTCAAAAGGATATTCATACATCCAATCTATAGGTAATACACATAAACAAGTACAGATTAAAATGAGGTTTGGCAATATTAAAATAAATTGGCTAATATTAATATTTTTCCCATCTTAACATGAGCTAAAATGTCAGTAAATATTTTGGGGGAAACTTCCATGTGCTTTTTTCACAACGGGTTTGCCACCAGAACACAGGTGTCGTGAAAACCACTGCTAAACCTAAACCAAAGTGGGAAAGGAAAAGACTCACATCAACATTGTCGTCATTGGACAGGTAGATTCAGGCAAGTCTATCACTACTGGCCATCTGATCTACAAATGTGGTGAGATTGACATAAGAACTATAGAAAAATTTGAGAAGGAGGCTGCTGAGATGGGAAAAGACTCCTTCAAGTATGCCTGGGTCTTGAATAAACTGAAAGCAGAATGTGAACGTGGTATCATCATTGATATCTCCCTGTGGAAATTCTGGACCAGCAAGTATTATGTGACCATCATTGATGCCCCAGGACACAGAGACTTTATCAAAAACATGATTACAGGCACATCAGGCTGACTGTGCTGTTCTGATTGTTGCTGCTGGTGTTGGTGAATTTGAAGCAGGTATCTCCTAGAATAGGCAGACCCGTGAGCATGCCCATCTGGTTTACACACTGGGTGTAAAACAACTAATTGTTGGTGCTAACAAAATGGATTCCACGGAGCCACCCTACAGCCAGAAGAGATACGAGAAAATCGTTAAGGAAGTCAGCACCTACATTAAGAAAATTGGCTACAACCCCGACACAGTAGCATTTGTGCTAATTTCTGGTTGGAATGGTGACAACATGCAGGAGCCAAGTCCTAACATGCCCTGGTTCAAAGGATGGAAAGTCACTTTGACTGGGAACGCCAGTGGAACCACACTGCTTGAAGCTCTGGATTGCATCCTGCCACCAACTCAACCAACTGATAAGTCCTTCCTGTCTCTCCAGGACATCTACAAAATTGGTGGTATTGGTACTGTCCCAGTGGGTCAAGTGGAGACTGATGTTCTTAAGCCTGGCATGGTGGTCACCTTTGCTCCAGTCAATGTTACAACTGAAGTCAAGTCTGTTGAAATGCACCATGAAGCTTTGAGTGAGGCTCTTCCTGGGGACAATGTGGGCTTCAATGTCAAGAACATATCTGTCAAAGATGTTCATCGTGGCAACATGGCTGGTGACAGCAAAAACAAAACACCAATGGAAGCAGCTGGCTTCACGGCTCAGGTGATTATCCTGAACCATCCAGGCCAAATCAGTGCTGGATATGCACCTGTGCTGGATTGCCACATAGCTCACATTGCTTGCAAGTTTGCTGAGCTGAAGGAGAAGATAGATCGTTGTTCTGGAAAAAAGCTGGAAGATGGTCCCAAGGTCTTGAAATCTGGGGATGCTGCCATTGTTGATATGGTTCCTGGCAAACCTATGTGTTCAGAGCTTCTCTGACTATCCTCCTCTGGGCCGTTTTGCTGTTGATGACATGAAACAGACGGTTGCTGTGGGTGTCATCAAAGCAGTGGACAAGAAGGCAACTGGAGCTGGCAAATCACCAAGTCTGCCCAGAAAGCTTAGAAGGCTAAATGAATATTATCCCCAATACCTGCCACCCCAGTCTTAATCAGTGATGGAAGAAAGATCTCAGAACTGTTTGTGTCAATTGGCCATTTAGGTTTAATAGTAAAAGACGGGTTAATGATAACAATGCATCGTAAAAACTTCAGAAGGAAAGGAGAATGTATTGTGAACCTTTTTTTTTTTTTTTTTTTTTTTTTGCCGGTGTGGCAGTGTTATTAGTTTTTAAAATCAGTACTTTTTAATGGAAACAACTTGACCAAAATCTGTCACAGAATTTTGAGACCCATTAAAACAAAAGTTTAATGAGAAATAAAATAATAAATTTCCATGTACCAAGTACTGAATATTATCTCATTTATTTTAACATATTTTGAAATGCATTGTTAAATTGAAAAATGTAATTGTGCTACACAGGTTCCAGAGAAGTAGTATTCCTTTTTCCCAATAAAAGACATGGAATAATACAGGTCAAATGGTTTATTATTGGTCTATATTAAAGCATAGCTCCATCACTTTTAGATGTCTAGGAGCAAGACATTACCTGATTAAAGTAAATTAAGTTTATACAACCCAAGGATATTATTCAAATTAGACGACAAGAGATTGAAAAAATGGTCTGCTAGAAGGAACTTATCATTTCATAGAAAAGCTGTGTTACTGAACATTTGAAAAAATTATGGTAGTCTCAATAAACTCAGTTGAATGTGCGTGTGTGTGTGCGTGTGTGTGCGTGTGTGCGCGCACTCAAAAGGTTAAAGTAGTTACTAATCTTTAAATCAATCTTAGGTTTGGCACTTAAATGTGTTCTCTCTGCCTTGAGTTTTATGTTTGATGGCGAAGTTCATATTTCCATAATTCCATTTGTCCATATCTTGCATCAGAGAATACACATAACAGAATTTTCCTATCTCAAAAAACTGTAATAGACTATTTCAGAACTTAGTTCACTTATATATCCTACTGGACTGATATAGTCAATAGTTAATATTTTCATGTTACAATATAACTGACAAGTAATGCATTCTACCCAAAAGTTCATGACACATCCTGCTTTTAAGTAAAATACTACAACTTAACATTTTGCTTTAGGTCTGTAGTTGTGATACCATGATTCACCTAAAAGGAGATCTTTCTATAGATCCAATTAAGTAAGTTTCTTGTGTCAAGATTCACCCAAAAGAGCAATCATAAAACATGTTTTGAGAGAAACTCCTTGAGGATAACCTCCAATTAAAAATATTTTCTTTAGGCTCAGGACTAAAACTAAAGATCTGACCAAAAACTGTCATTACAGATTTTAAGATCCAATTTTGTAAAGTGAATGCCTTAGGAGCTTGGCTAGATTCCAGTGAGGTAATTGCATTACATTTTCCTAATTTTTCAGAGAAGTTTCAAATGAATACAACCTTCTTTCTTGACTCTAAGTGAGAAATGCTACCAAAGAGTAAGCAAACAAAAATTACGTGTGTGAATAAATGTAAACAGATAGATGGTAGATAATTGGAAATTGTTGGAAAGGCCACTGGTACCTCATGTGAAAGAAGATCTCTACACTAGGGAAGAAAAGGACATGGAAAAATGCTGTTCTTGTGCCTCAGCCTCCAGATGGGTCTAAGTGTGATTCTTTATCACACCAAAATTTCTTGTATCCAATACCCTCACAGGTTAACTTTTTGATGTCAACGACTAATGTTAGCTTTCCATGGAAATGTCATTTTAAAGAAAAAAGAATTAAAATATTTTATTAAAAGCAGTAAAATTTTATATGTTGTAATTAATTATACACGTTTTATAAATTATGTAAAATGGTTATTCAGACAGGACACGTGAGCAGATGATCAGATAAGACAGATGAAGAAACAGATCTCAGACTTTTTTTCAGAAATTATTTATGTTTCAGTGCTTAAAACTCTGAATGCACAATCTACCATTTTAGAAGTACTTGTGGTCAGTACAATGTATTGAGAGTATGTCTAATGCACAGCTTGTATCAAAATCCTACACAGTAGAATTTTCTGAAACTGTTGAGGACATCAAACACCAGGCACTTAAGATACCATTTTTGTTTTTCCGTGACAACATTAGGAATGGACAGTCCATTTTAGCTTACTGCATCTACCCATTTTTAGTATGAAATTAAGTAATTTTTCAATTAAGCATCTTTCACAACTGTTCTGGGGGGGGGGGGCAGTTTGGTCTCCTTGTAAGGTAAGCTCTGTATACGGAGGATGTGGTCTAGCCAAAATAAAGTAAGCAACAGATTTAAAAATAATAATAATAATTACTACTATAGCCTATCTCTAGATTTACCATTTCTACCTGTGCAAGTTAGAGGACAAAAGAAAGCTATGGTCCACTGGTCAAATTCAGCACATGGCCTGCTTTGTAGGACTTGAGATAAAAATGTTTTTGCATGTTTAAAGGTTTTAAAAACAAATACAAAAAAGAAAGAAGGGCAGCCCTGGTGGCTTAGTGGTTTAGTGCCACCTTTAGCCCAGGGCGTGATCCTGGAGACCCAGGATTGAATCACATGTCGGGCTCCCTGCATGGAGCCTGCTTCTCCCTCTGCCTGTGTCTCTGCCTCTCTCTCTCTCTATGTCTCTCATGAATAAATAAATAAAATCTTAAAAAAAAGAAAGAATACAAATATGACCTATAATACTTAAAATATTTACTATCTAGCCCTTTTCAGAAAAAGTTTGCTGACAACTGACTTAAAGAAATAATAATAATAATAAGGTCCTATTTCAATGGATTCTTCATGGTTAATTTGAGACAAAATTAGGTAAGCCAGAGTTTCCTCTGTATTTTCAGGTTTATGGGATCATTAAAGTCCAGACACCTCCCTAGCTACATCAGGTAAGACCACCTGGAACTCCAGGCCTCAGGCCAGGTCCCTTTAAGAAGAATAGCCTGGAGAAGCAGAGCTAGGTCTGTAGCTAAACACTGAGCCCATTACATGATCCAGTGAGTTCTGCCCATAAACACGCAGGTAAAGGCCGAGCACATTTTCAGCAGCTGTTACTGCTAAATAGAAAAATACACTTTCCATATGCCAAGCAAGACTTTGGAAAGGTCGTCTCAGCCACAGCTCAGAAATGGGGTGTGTGTGTGTGCGCGCGCGCGTGTGTGTATCAAACAGGATGTATATCCTGTCCTTGCTATACCCATGTTCAATGTCAGAAGATTATGTTTTTCTTATTTTTTAAAACATCTACGTAATTCAGCTGCTTTCATTTTTATTATAATAATAAAGTCCAATTTCAGTGTGGTGAAATGTAAAAGAAAAAAAATCAACAACGTTGAACCCAAATAAATAACCTTCAGCTTGATATTACTTCATCAAAAGCTTCCGAATGCCTCTTTGTACATGTTTTGAGCAATTTACTTGTTTCCTACACATCCATGTTAGAGAAGGATGCTTTCCACATTCCAGTTTTATTAAGCACATCACGCTCCTTCATGGGAAATAAAAAATAAAACTGACCACATCATTTTTAATTCCAAGGACTCTTCACCAGCATCAAGAAGCTTAAAGAATATGAAATTTCTACAACTACTGATACAAGTTGTACACTGAGAAGAACTTATATGACCAAATGGGAGAATTGGCTAATGTATGCAAGTAACAGTATTTAAGTTGTTATATTAGTATTTGCAAAGTTTTTAATGGTATGATAAAGTATTAAAAATAAAAATGTGGGCAGCCTGGGTTGCTCAGTGGTTTAGCACCACCTTCCACCCAGGATATGACCCGGAGACCCAGGATCAAGTCCCACGTCGGGCTCCCTGCATGGAGCCTGTTTCTCCCTCTGCTTGTGTCTCTGCCTCGCTCTCTGTGTCTCTCATGAATAAATAAAATATTTTTTTAAAAGATGTCTCAACAGTAACACTGTTGAGGTTTTAAAAATAAAATAAAATAAAATAAAATAAAATAAAATAAAATAAAATAAAATATTAAGCTTATAAGAAAGTTTAAGAATTACATGTCAACTATCTTATGGAAAAAAAATCAATAAATACACAGAACCAACTAGTGGTTACCAGAGAGGAGGTAGGTGAGGGGTTGGATGAAAGAAATGATGGGGATTAAGAGTACTCTTATCATGATGAGCCGGGAGTACAGTATTGTTGAATCTCTATATTATACACTTGAAACTAATATAACACTGTATGTTATTTAGACTGGATTTAAAAAAAAAAAAAACATGCTAAAAAAAAAGAAAGCAAGAAGAAAAAAAAAAGCACTGTAGCTAGCATAGACGCTGATTTGTACCCTCTGCCCCAATAACTCAGAATGTGACTGTTTTTAAAGACAGAGTCTTTAAAGAGGGGATTAAGTTAAAATGAGGTTATCAAAGTGAGCTTTAATCCAACCTGACTGGTGTCCTTATAAGAAGAGGAAATTTGGACACAAAGATGCCAGGAGCTCTGGCACAGAGGAAAGACCATGTGAGGCCACAGGGAAAAGATAGACATCTGCAAGCCAAGGAGACAGGCCTCAGGGTATACCAAACCTGCCAACACCTTAACATGGATTTCTAGCCTAGAGAACTATGAGAAATAAATTTCTGTTGGTTAAGCCACCCAGTCTGTGGTATTCTGTTATGGCAGCCCTAGAAAATGGATACAACAAATATAATAATAAGATATTATTATTATTACATTTTGTTGGTGAGATTATGCTTGCATTTTATGCCTTTATACTTACTCTACTTATTATGGCCAGCTTTGTGAATACCTAAGTACTAAAGTATGCAAAGCATGATTTGATTCTTATCTTTACAAAAGTAAATCTGGTAGATGTAACTATATATCACTTTGACAAAAGTAGAAAAATGGAAAAATCCATCTCAACATTTCCCAACACACACACGTCTTAGGAATTATATAAAAACATATTGCTAATTATTCCTATAACAACTAAAGAACAGCCTATGTTTTACAGTTTGATAAAGGCTACTTGTGTCAAAATCATGTGTAACCAAAGCAAATCACTCATTGCTTTGGGACAGAAGTGTAAGTTTCTGGTACACTTGAACAATAATTAAAGATTACTAGGCAATTACAGCCACAAATTATTTCTAGGAATGCATTCCTATTTTCTATTTTTTATTTTATTATATTTTGGGTTGGGGGGTGATGTAACTGGATGATGGGCATTAGGGAGGGCATGTGATGTAATGAGCACTGGGTGTTCTTTGCAACGGACGAATAGCTGAACTCTACTTCTGAAACTAATGATGCATTCCTACTTTCTTTAGAGAACACTCCCTATCTCACTCCTATCCTGCTTTCACTAAATTAGACCTAACATCTCTAAAACATTTCTTCTGATTTTTAAAAAACATAGCCCCAAGGTTTTGATAAAGAGGAGATAAAGTGGTCAATTAGAAATGATTCATTTGATAAAATCCATTGTCAGAGCCTGAATGGTGTTTGGCATATTTTCCCTAGGGAAGCATTTCAAGAGCTAAGGTATATATGCATGCTCCAAATGGGACAAATCAAAGTAATGGATGGTGATAGTGGAAACAATGCTACACAACTCCAAGTGAAATGAATGATTTCTCTTTCTGAGCCTATCACAGGTACAACTTTTCTTCCCAGTCTTTGGTGGGAAGAGTTATATTGGTTGACCCGTAAACCATCACTGTACAGTGCAATTAAGTTAAAACACTAGATATGTGAGTATGCTCATAGGAATGTTATGTATAGAAGCCTTCAGACAATGGCTAGACATAGGCAAAATTGTGAGGCAAATTATTTTTTTTTTGGCTGTCACCAGTTAAACAACTTTATGAAAAAAAATATATAAGTAGACAGTTTATTATAAACATTAGTGATATCAAGAATGTGTGACACCCAAATCAAATTGTACTTTCTAAGAAGGTGATTCCCCCTACCCTTGTCCCCGTCCCCAGAACAAAACATGTTGATCATGTGCAATATTTCTTACTGTGCCGAGAAGCCGAAATGACCGAAATTAAAGCTGTTTAACACACACACACACACACACACAAATTCTCTATAGCCAATTAATTCACACAAAATGCTTCCCTTTGATTTTGCCACATTCTTGTCTTTGTAAACAATGTATAAACATAATTGATGAGGAAGCATATTTCCAATATAAATGTCCTTTGATGAGTTTATGTCACAAAAATATAACAATAAAGGTACATGTTATTTTCACTATGTTTGTCAATGACTGAAGAGAATTTTTCGCTGAATTGGATAGTACCTTTTGAATGTCGGAAGAATAGTTTCTCTGTCTATTGTGCTATTCACAATGGAGCAGCTACGGTCATGATACACTTTTAAGTTCAATCTACATTTTTAATGTTTCTTACCCATAACTTAATCTTAAGTCCATACCAGACGATCAACAAAACAATAAACCAAAATCTGATTTCTTTTGTTTGCCAATTCTCATAGTATACATACTCTCATCATGGCCAATTTTAAGTCTGCAACACGATGTCACTGAACAAGCAATTGGGAAGAGATGTACAAGAGAATATTCATATAGTATTTCCACCATGCAATTACAAAAGGCTTAAATATTTCCAAGAGCAAAGATGGTAATTAAATGTAATAAAGCAAATAGAAAGTAATAAGTTTTTAATATTACTTTTGTTTTAATATAATTTATTAAAGTGTAAATTTACATATGTATAAATTTTTAACCATGACTGTGTTTAACAGCTGGCACTCATGAGTGTTTTAAGACAGCTCTAACACCCCACTATTATGTCAGCCAGCCCTCTTTCTTTCAAACCCCTTTTCTCTTTTCTCAGGATGTTTTATTCTAGTGCCCACATAACTCCACCTTTCTCCTGAGCAATTCTTCTCCCTAGATATTCTTCTACCTAGATATTCTTCTCTGCCTGCATTTTTCAGTCTTTCCGCAATCTGATCTTAGTATTATAGGATTAGAAAGAATATGATAAATGCACACTAACACAATATATGTCAAAAATAGCAAATATAAGTCCTGTGATACTAGTAATAACTGTAATACTAGAACTCCAAATAAATACAACTCTAATGGTTAAATTTAATTCATGATGGTATACTAGGCAACAAATATTTGGGGGCAGATCTTATATACTCAATATGAATATTTTTCTGATTGGCATATTCTGTGCTAGTTAGTATAACTATTTGCACCTCTCTTTTATGACCTTGGGATTAACAATCCTAAGTAATTAACCTTCTTTTTACTAATACAGTCTAAAACACCGAATTCCACTATTACTCCTGTGGTCTAGTCATTGTGAACTACATTTTCACAAGAATGTCATGTTCCCTTTAGCCTCCAGGTGTTTGCTCAAAAAATGAGCAATGATCTCTACCATTCTCTATCCCTAGTCCTTGAGTTTAGCTTCAGATAGTCCTGTGTCAGGTGACCTAGAACTTGCCCTGAGAAATCTATCCCTCCTCTCACCCTCCTCTTTCTGAACTGGCAAGTTCCTCATAGGTACTGTATTGTGTCCTGTGCTATTCTTGTTTCATTCCACTCTACAGTAAATGTCTTGTTACTTTTCTACACCATTTGGCTGGGAATTCCACAAAGAGAGGGTGAAGAAGGTTACTTTGTTCATCAGTATTTTCTGACACCGAGAACAATGCCCAGCAACTTTGGTGCCACCGGGCAAATGCCAGTTGAATTGCAATGCTGATGATCCTGGGGAGGTAAAACCAGAGCACCGATATTATGGATATTATGAACGTGCTGCCTATTTGCTTCTCCCTCAGGATATGACTGTATTATTTTGAAGGTCTTTTAAAGAAGATACATTGTACTTGACTGAATTTGACTGGATCAGCCACTGGTTAACAATAAATGGCAGCAGCAGCATCTTCCTGGAACACTTCCTTCTATATTCCTGAAAGCGCCCCAGGGGATACAGAAAGTTGTTAAAAAGCCATGCCTAATTATACAAGCAAGCAAAGAAGAATCTCGAGTCACTAGGATCCAACTGAACATTTGCCTGCCTTATTTCATCAACTTGAGAAATTCCAACACTCCACATAAGGTAATGACAGAAATCTTTAGCCAGCATTTGCCAGGAATAGAGTAGCTACCTCTCTTCTGTAGTGAGTGTGAACCAGATGTGAAAATAAATGAAATCTTGACAAAACTTCCTGACTTTCCAACCTGATAGACTTAGTTTGTAGATAAGGAAAAGTTATGACACATTACATCATCCGCCAGACAACTGCTTAATTTGAATCTCAATTCCAGTAATCATTACCAGAAAAGAGAAAAATGATGTTTTTGATCAAAGCCAGTCAAAAAGGTTGTGTCCTCCTCCTCGCATTCTTTTGGAAGACAATCCTATTCAAATTTAAAACTGAAGCCACTTTTTCCCTTTCCTTACAGGGCTGAAACCTAAGAAAAGAACAGCACACTATTAAATACTATTACTAGCAGCTAGTACAAAAGGACAGGGATTTGCATTAGAACAAGTGCTAAGAGTTGAGCTTCAGGCAAGGAAAGATCATTATTTATAACAAGCGGATCTGCTTCTATATGATTAACGGAAGAACAGTGAATTAATGCTGTTATCTTAATATTGTTTAAATGGCCTCTACATGTGGTACGGAGCCAAGCCAGGCAGAGTGGTTAACACAAAATAAATGTCAATCCAAGAGAGATTTCTGGGAAACATTTTCACCCGGAGTAAATTTGCTTAATTAATGGCCTCAAAATGATAAGCTCTGATAAGCCTCTGCTGTATGGTATTATTTTATTTGGGGAAACAGGACACAGCCCTATGTAATGGGATTTTCTTCAGAGATGGGTAAAACTGGTGAGCTTCTGGATAATTATCAGCCATTTTAATGATTTCTTCTTTTCTAAATGTAGTTCATGCCCTAGGTTATCTGGGGAAATGGATGAGGAGAGTATGAAACTAGAATGGTTAGCATTTTATTACCTGTAGCGTTAACTGTCTGCTTGAACAAGAACTTGAATTTTTAAGGCACAAACAACCAGCTTTCTATTACCCATGAAATAAGACTTCATTAAATGACTGCTTTAGAATCAGCCACCCATAATAGTTGAAACTCCGTGTTAAAGCAGATTTAGATGGGAATGTGTTACTAATTGTCCTGAGATTAGAAGTGCCTTTATAAAGTGTGCTAAGCAGGAGCCCACATTTCAGGGATCTTGTTTCTGCCCTCAAAGCAAGCTTCAGGTTTTGGATAACATCATCAGTGAATCCCTGGATATTCTTCTATCTCTTAAATTAAACTATGTAGGATGATGTTGTAGGCACAGGACAAGCTGATGGCAGAGATGTATACAAGGTAAGTATTTATAGTTTACACTGCTTGAGATATAAACTCAGAAGAATAATATTCGAAACAAATGATCAGCAAATGGGATATTTCTAAATGGTACCAGGAATACCTGAAGTGGTTTATAGAAATATACCCAAAGACACCAGAGGTTTCCCAATATATGGGATATGTGAGAGGAAGTTTGCCATTTTCTGAAGGATTCTTCACATTAATGTAGTAGGTAACCAGAGGAGATCAGATTGGCAGGTACTGTGGCACAGCCCAGCAAAGTCTCTTTCACTTTCTCAGGCAATAGAGGGAAGGTTAGAAAAAGTCTGCCCCCGTCCCATTTTAAGTGTCCTTTTGTTTGTTTGTTTTCTCTTTTTAGGGAAGACTGCTGCCTTCCTACCCTTCTCTACCCCTCTGGTGACAATCATCTGCTACATTCCTCAGCTTTTTTCAAAACCTGCCTGCTCATTGTCTTTTCTCTCTAGTAGTACTTAGCATGAAGGAGAACACTATAGCTCTTTTAGGATTTACATCCTGTGATACTAAAGTCAATATTGCTGTGACCTTTGGAAAGTGACCAGGAAGTGACCTGAAAGTTGTATAACTCTTTAAGAAAAAAAATCCCTATAATAATCCCAGATTGCCTCCTAATGTGTATGCATTTTCACACCACTACATGAACTTTCATATTTTTGCTTGTTTATTAAATTTTTAATTATTAATCTGAATGGATTTGAGATATAGATTTTGATAATCTGTACCCAGATGCTGGTAAACTATATAGCCAAGTATATCTGTACTCTTGTTGACTATCAATAATAAGAAATCAATTTGAAAATTGTACCTTGGAGTTCATTCTGCTTTCCATGTAGTTACCCTTCTTAAATATGCCCAGAACACATAAGGGGAAATAAAATCTGTGTTTTTATTGCAGTATTTCTACCAAGTATTTTCCAAATAATAGACTATTTTCAAGACGTTACGAGAAAGAGCACCATGATGAAGCTCATTTGGAAAACGAGAGTTTTGTTGTTGTTGTTGTTTTTACTGTAGGATTTCTCAGAATCCTTCATAGGTTAATGGACAGTGTGAAGCCCTAAGAGGAAATACAGAATATTGCATAAAACAAATGTACTTGATAATAAAATCTTTCTTTTGCAGTGTCTTTACAGACTATTCTTTACACACACAAAACACAATTGGGGAAATTCTTCTTCATGGCAAGTTTTCTGGTAAAACTCAATGTGACCTAGCTGGCTGTGCTGGGGAGGGGGAAAGATAGTATGCATACTGTCCTCAATATCCTCACTGCTACGTAAGTTACTAATAAAGCGCATGTGATGGGTTAAATTGTGCCCTCTAAAAATACATGCATACCTCATTTTATTGTGGCTTCACTTTATATTGCTTTGCAGATATATATATATATATATTATTTTTTTTTTAAATTGAAGGTTTGTGGCAACCCTGCATCAACCAAGACCATCAGCACCATTTCTCCACCAGCACTTGCTCACTTTGTTTCTTTGTCTCACATTTTACTAATCCTTGCAATATTTTAAACTTTTCCTTATTGTTACATTTTTATGATAATTTGATCAGTACTACCTGATATTATTATCACTGTTTGGGGGTGCCATGAACCATGCCAATATAAAACAAAGTTAATGGACAAATGTTGTGTGTGTTCTGACAATTCCAACAGCTGCAACCTGACAGCCATTTCCATATCTCTCTCCTTCTTCTTGGGCCCCCCTATTTCCACAAAAACACTGAAATTAGGCCAGTTAGTAACCATACAATGGCCCCTAAATGTTGAAGTGAAAGGAAAAGTCACATGCCTCTCACCTTAAGTTAAAACCAAAAATGATTAAGTTTGGAAGGCAACTAGAATTCCTACACCAGTTAGTCAAGTTGTGAATATAAAGGAAACATTCTTGAAGGAATTAAAACTGCTACTCCAGTGAACACATGAGGAGGAAAGCGAAATGGCCTTATTGCTGATATGGAGAGAGTTTTAGTAGTCTAGAGAGAAGATCAAATGAGCCACAATATTCCCTTAGGCCAAAGTCTAGTCCAGAGCAAAGCCCTAACCCTCTTCAAATCTATGAAGGCTGAACCAGGCGAGGAAGATGCAGAAGAAAGTGTGAAGCTAGGGGAGGTTGTGAGGCTATGAAGAAGAAAAAAAACTGTCTTTGTATCATAAAACTGTGACATAAAACAGGGAGTGCTAATGTAGAACATGCAGCAAGTTTTCCAGAAGATCTAGCTAAGAACATCAATCAAGGTGACTATGCTGAATAATGGATTTCCAGTATAGATAAAATAGCTTTCTATTGAAAACTGCAGTCATCTAGGACCTTCATAGCTAAAGAGGAGAAGTCAATACCTGCCTTCAAAGCTTCAACGGACAGACAGAATTTCTTAAGGACTGATGCAGCTGGCAACAGGCAGTTAAAGCCAATGTTCACTGACCGTCCTCCAAATCTTAGGGCCATCTAGCATTCTGCTAAATCTGCTCTACCTTTGCTCTATAAATAGAACAATAAGCCTACATGGCATCTGTTTACAATATGGTATACTGAGTATTTTAAGCCCACTGTTGAGAACTACTTCTCAGGGGGGAAAAAAGAATTTATTTCAAAATTTTACTGTTCATTGACAGTGTACCTGGTCTTTCACGAGCTCTGATGGAGATGTACTATGAGATTAATGTTGTTTTCATGCCTGCTAACACAACACCCATTCTGTGATCAACTTTCAAGTACTACTATTTAAGAAATACATTTCACAAGGCTATAGCTACCATAGGTAGTAATTCTTTAATGGACCTGGACAAAGTCCACTGAAACTCTTCTGAGAAGGATTCACTGTTCTAGATGCCATTCAGAACATTTGTGATTCATGGGAAGAAGTCGAAATATCAATACTCTCAGGAGTTTGGAAGAAGTTGATTCCAACCTTTCTGGATGACTTGGAGGGGTTCAAGACTTCAGTTGAAGAACTAACTGTGGATGTAGTGGAAACAGCATTCGAACTAAATTAGAAACAGAGCCTGAGGATATGACTGAACTGCTGCAATCTCATGATACAGTTTGAACAGATAAGGAGCTGCTTTTTATGGTTGAACAAAGAAAGTGGTTTTCTTGAGATGCAATCTGCTCCTGGGGAAGATGCTGTGAAAATTATTGAAGTGACAACAAAGCATTTAGAATATGACATAAACTTAGTTGGTAAAGCGGTGGCAGGGTTTGTGAGGATTGCTTCTAATTTTGAAAGGAGTTGTACTGTGGGTAAAATGCTATCAAACGGTAGCATATCCTACAGAGAAATCTTTTGTGACAGGAAAATTCAACTAAAGGTATGGACTCCACTGTTGTCTTAAGAAATGGCCACAACCACCCCAACTTTCAGCAACCACCATCCTGATCAGTCAGCAGCCATGAGCATTGAGGCAAGATCCTCCACCGGCAAAAAGATAATGACTCACTGAAGGCTCAGAGGATGGTTAGCATTTTCTAGCAATAAGTATTTTTAAATTAAGGTATATACATTATATTTTTGGACATAATGCTATTTCATACTTAATAGACTGCCGTGTAGTATAAACAGCATTTATATGTACTAGGAAATAAAAAAAAAAATTCGTTTGACTTGCTTTATTGTGATGTTTGCTTTATCTTAGCACTCTAAAACTGAAACTCTCTCTCTCTGAGGTATGCCTGTATGCTGAAGTCCTAATTATAACATCTTTGAATGCAACCTTTGCTGGAAATGTGGTCTTTGCAGATGGAATCAGTTTAAGGTGTGGTCATTAAGGTAAGCCTTAATCCAGTATGACTGGTCTCTTTACAAAAAGAGGGATATTTGGATACAGAGACAGACACATACAGAGAGAGGCAACACACAGGCACATAGGTAGAATGACATGTAAAAATGGAAGCAGGGTTTGGATTGATGAACCTGCCAGTCAACGATGTCAAAGACTGCTGGCTCTCACCAGAAGCTAGGAGAGAGGTGGTAAACAGACTTTCCCTGAGAGAGAATCAGCCCTGCTGACACCCTGATTTGGGACGGTGAGCCTCTAAGATTGACGGAATGAACTGCAGTTATCTAAGCCACTCGGTTTGTGATACCTTTTTAGGGCAGCCTTAGGAAATTAATAAAAGTTTTGCCCATATGAAGTGGTGTGCCTCTATCGTAAATATCTAAAAATGTGGAAGTGGTTTTGCAATTAAGAAATGTGTAGAGGCTGAAAGAGTTTTGAGGTACTAACATGCCTTTAAGAAAGTGTTGGTAGAAATATGGATGTTGAATGTACTTTTGATAAGAACTCAGACTGAAATGAGGAATATGTCATTAGAAAGTGGCAGAAAGGCAATCCTTGTTATATAGAGACAGAGAACCCGGCTGAGTTATTTTTACTGCTGGGAGGCTAGTTGAACTGATCAGGGATCAACTTAGGCATTTATTTGGCTGAGGAGATCTCCAAGCAAACTGTGGAAGGCACAATCTGGTTTCTCTTTGCTGCTTATAGCAAATGCAAGAAGAAAGAAAGAAATTGAGGAAATTCTGCCTCAGAACAACCTCAAAATATAGTTTAAGATACCATGTTTATTATTTATTGTATAGGATCTCTTTCTTTCTACTAGGAGGTAATCCCACAAAGACAAATATTCTAGTCTGCTCTGATCACTGATATTTCCCAGCTGCTCAGATGCTCATAGATGCTCAATAAGGAATAAATAAAACTAATGCATGGGGCTGAAACTCTCAAATTAGGCCCAATGCTTCTCACGCCTAAGTTTTCCAACAGGCTTATAAAAGATTCATACTTCTTATAGTTTTTGTAATTAGAAAAATATAATCATCTCCAAAGGAAAGCAATTTACATGACTACCCTGGGTATGACAACAGAAATATTGACATAAATCAAAATTTACCAGATAATAGGACTCAAAACAGGGACTTTTACTTAACTTCTCTGAAGAACATTTAAGGAGCTTCAGATAAAGAATAGTTTATTTTATATAGATGCAAATTTGAGGCCACACATGAAATTGGTTCTCAAGTAAGGTCTTAGCATTTTATTCTTCGGATGAGATTTGGTAACAGCTGGGTAGGCTTTAATAGCATAAATCCTATAAACAGTAATGGCAAACAAAGATCCAGGCCTCCATAGAATACATTAAAGCCATAAAAAATGATGGCTGCCTTTATTTTTAAGTTAATCAAACTGCCACCTTAAATCCCTGTTGTTTTAAAAATGCTGCATAAAATGATATAGACTTTATATGAACAATCCAATACGTTAGGCAGTGAAAACAATAACCAAATTGACTTTGCCCACCCCCTTCTCTGCTCAGTTTTCACATAACTAGTCTTTTAAGAATAGCTGATACTCTGCTATCAATTAGTTAGAAGTTTTATCATCTTCTTCACTGCTACATTTGCATATATGTCATTTTCTGGCAATAGATATCTTTAAATACACTATTGAAAAGGTAATTTTGCAGATGCAAAAAAACTGAAAGCCATTATAATTTTAATTCATGTAAAAACATGTATATCTAGGAAACATTTCCTTATATTCCTCAGATTTATAACGAAATTGTTTTTTTTTTTCATTTTTGCAAATACAAGGTATCAAGTTATGTTTATTGCACCCAAACGCTTTCGACTACCCATTGGCTTCCAATTTCACATATTACTGAGATTTTTCAAATTAATCTCCTTACATATTTCTTGTATACTCCTGCTCTTTGTGATCCTACTTCACTGTCTTACTTAGTATCACCTGCAAATACTATTTCATTAAGCCTCTTAAATTGTCACTCTAATTTATCTGCCTTCTTTTCCCCACTCCTCATCACCCCTAAGTTGAGTTTCTAAAGCAGGCATCTCCTGTTTTCCACTTGGGTAATCAGATTCATTCTTCAAGTCCTGTAAAATGTTCATATATCTGCCACACCCTCCCCAACTCCTGTAGGGAGAGCTGCTTAGTCTCTCTCTTTATTTTTATTTTAGCATTTGAGGCATGTTTCTGTGAAAAGCTTATCATATTGTAATTATATTTGGAGGCCCACCTCCTTAATAAAATCGTGTGCTCCCCGAAACATGAACTGTGATTTTTTTAGACTTTTACCTCCAGTGCTTTGATCAGTACCTAACACAACTTATAGCATCAGTAAGTATTAATGAACATACAAAAGATTGGAAAGCAAGAGAAAAATCAAGTCAATAGTTATTTGTGGTATTGCTATACAAAGTCAAAGCATTATGGAAAATAACTAGACTACTTAGATGATCATCCTTGTTTCTCCTGGGGCAACTTTCAGAGTCTAATTTAATATGATGAGGTATAATTTGGAAGGATTGTAGAATAGAATTATGCATGTTAGTCTTTAAAATAATGCTCAGAGACTAATATGGCTATTTTTATTTCTCTAAAAGTTACCCTAAATTTCTCACATCCAATGCTTTCCTTATTTAGCCATCCTCTTCTTAATCTTCTCTCATATGATTATGGTAAGAGAATATGAGGGGTTTTTTCTTCAGCGAATACAAGCAGAGTTCTCCAGTAAAAAGGGCTCAAAACAAATCCCAAGACACTGACGGATTAGCAAGATACAGTAGGTATATGTACAATTTAAAAATTTAATTATTACTCTATGTTTTGTAAATTTTCTTATTTTATTTTCTCATGTAAAATTGTAAATACCCCACAGGTAGAGAGACTGTGATAAAAAGCTCCTACAAAAAAAAAAAAGCTCCTACCACCAATTAGCCTCAACAATTGTTAGTGTTTTAGTGTTCTATCCTAATTGTTTTAAAGTAAGCTTAAATAACAACAAACAAAATAAACAAGAGCTAAAAGGTAATTGTTACTCTTTTTTATAGGGAGTACAGGCTAGGCTTTCAAGGGAGTGAAGATCTGCTTTGCACTGGTCAGGGCAAGAGACAAGAAGACAAAACCATCTTGCAAAAGGCCCAGAGAGAAGTCCTATGTCTGCCTGGTGTGAGAGGTATGCACTCACTTGTGGGTGTGCACTTATTTTGAAGTCTACAGACTGAAAATCGGGATTTGCCCTTAAATAGGAAATTATTGTCCTCTCTCTTGTGCTTTTCCCTCCAGTTAGTAATTGTCACATCACATCTTTAGCAAATCAGTGGTGGTGATAATTACAGGAAGAAGCAATGGAGGAGTGTTAGTGCTCTCCCTATCTCTCTAAAAGTGGAATATCCTATCTGCCTTGGATTCAGTAACTAATGAAAGTTCTGTTTATTCCAATTTGAAAAAAATAAGGTTTAATGCCTTTTATACTGCAAAGTAAGCTAAATCATTGTCATTCAGTGATTCATTAATTCTTTCGTTCATTAAACATGTGTTTAGTTCCCTGTATGTTCCTCTCAGAGTGGACTTGTAAGTTAATGATGCTATAATAGAAATTGAATCTAAGTGCCACAAGAACATCTATAAAAATTAACAGATTATCTGTATGCCCTTTGTTTTAGGTCTTTGTCTAGGGAGTCAGTTAGGATGCTATTATAATTGTCTAAAAATAAGGATTAAACTATGAGAATAGCTATGAAAGTGGAAAGGACATGGCACTTGATATAATTTGGCCTGCAGAGCTTACCTGAGCCCTGCCCTTAGCCCCTAACCCAATGTAGAGACTGAGGTGGCCAATGTCCTCTTCACCCTGTGAAGGATCAAATTGGGCAGCTGAATAAAGGGAGTCCACCCAGAGGCTGAGCTACACCAGTTTATTTTTTTTTCTCTCTCTAGAATTTGAACTAAGAGGTAACATGACAGAAATAAACTTGTAGAGTTAAGTAAGTTGCATTAAAAGTGAATATTATAGGAAAGATTCAAGGATTTCATCTGCTGTGGTCCTTCAAGGCTGTCTTGAATCCAGAATTACTCTAATTAGAGCCCCACTGATTTCTTTGCTAGTCAGTGGTTCCTGTCTTGATTGACTTCTGAATACTTATAGCCTTTAACCTACCGTTCACTTCAATCTGCTTTTTTTTTTTTTTTTGAGCTTTTTAAGGGAAGTTGTTTCTTACAACCAAAAAGCCTAGGCTTAAATAGACAATATTTGCTCCACTGATTATCTGCCTCTGCCTCTGCCTCTGTACTTACTACTCATTCATTTTCACAGTTGTTTCTCACCATCACCTGTGAACTCTTTTAACAACCAGATGGGCTAACATTTACTCATTCATTCTTGTATCTAGTTTACAGCTTGGGATATTATTGGGCATACTAAATCTTTGTTAAAAATAAATAAATAATGCATATGAGAGACACTGGGGAGATAGAATCTAGGGGGAATGATATTTAGATAAAGAGAAGCCAAAAATGATTCTGCAATGTGATTAATTTGCATTATAATCTGACTGATTGGTTTCATTTAAATATGTGTTAGAAAATTTCCTGCTTTTTAAAAAGTATAATAACCTGCCACATATTAAAAATATAAGTTATTAAGAACCCTAAGAGGGTTTGTGAATTAATGAATTCAAATTATCTGGAGCTTAGTTCAACCAGAGTGGCAAAACAGCAATTTCACTCCACAAATAGAAGATAAGATTAGAGGATGGATGGATTCCTTTGGGAAAGAGATTAAACCACGTTCTTTAGGCAGAACAGAGGTATAGCTTTTATTTCTCTCTCTTAGGGAAACAAAACTTCTGGTAGTACCCCAACTTGAGAACAAGTGACCACCCACTCTAAAACTACCCTTTTGGGCAGCCCGGGTGGCTCAGCAGTTTAGCACCTGCCTTTGGTCCAGGGCGTGATCCTGGAGACCCGGGATTGAGTCCCACATCCGGCTCCCTGCATGAAGCCTGTTTCTCCCTCTGCCTGTGTCTCTGCCTCTCTCTCTCTCTCTCTGTGTGTCTCTCATGAATAAATACATAAAATCTTAAAAAATAAAAATAAAATAAATAAAACTACCCTATTAGCAGATTAAAGGGCTAATGTTGATGATCATCTAACATAATTATTTCATGATATTTATAACTGGCTGTTTTTCAAAGTCAATATACCTTATATATCCATGAAAGGACTGCAGTAAAGATTAGTAAAGGAGTAATTTGTGACATATACTTTCCCTTTCCAGGAGCAGATTCTCAAACAGCTGTTATATAACATTGATTATTTCAACAACCTAATTGATAAAGGCATGACTGGGTGCATTCCTTAAAGATGGTAATTTTAATTCCCCTTGACCATGAAACAAACAGAAGTGGCATGTGGAAAAATCAATAAAGATTTCCTTTTCCTTCTTTAAGTTCATCCCAGACACATTAGATACTACAGGGAAATGATACAGTGTGTGTGTGTGTGTGTGTGTGTGTGTGTGTGTATAACTATATATAACTATATATATACAGTGTGTGTGTGTGTGTATATATATATATATATTACTATTATATTACTATACTGACTTAAAAAGAATTCTTACTTTACATAAGTGATTACATTGGATATATTTACATATTTGGTGGGATTATTTTCT
The DNA here is from genome assembly GCF_048418805.1 of Vulpes vulpes. Taxonomy (NCBI): domain Eukaryota; kingdom Metazoa; phylum Chordata; class Mammalia; order Carnivora; family Canidae; genus Vulpes; species Vulpes vulpes. The sequence continues at coordinate 1,145,036 of NW_027325669.1, forward strand.
GTTGGAATTATTCATGATTGTGCCAGTGCCACAATACCACTGACACAAAATTCAAATATACTGAATCAGTAAAAATATAAAAGAAACCAGAATCTTTATTACAGTCATAGTTGTTATCTCTCCCTTTTTCTTGTCCCAATTTTACCACTTCTTTTTTTTTTTTTTTTTTTTTTTGACACATTTAAATGAAGACACGCTTTGAAAACCCATTCAGTTGAAGTCTTGGTTATACTATTGATTTTTAAAGTGACTTATATCATTCAGGTTAGTTGGACATACTGGGAAAGTTTCCAGATCTTGGCAAAAACCCAAATTGAACTTTCCTCCAAAAAGTCAGGAAGAATTTCATTAACCTTTTAGTAAGAGGAGGTTTATTTCTCATTTGTTCAAGTCTAAGGCCATGTATTCCCAGGGGAACAAAACAGCCAGACCATAGCACAATGATCTTTATTTACATCAGGGTTTATATCTGGAAAAACAAAATGTTGGGATTGTCTCTATGGTCAATAAATGGCTACCTCCAGCCTTCATAGTTTTATATACATGTGCAAGTATTTGTTCCTAATCCTCTGTAATAATGCCACTGAGTCAATGCAGTATTTTGAGGTTCTTTCTCAGCTGGCAAAAACAGATTAAGTAAAAGGGGAGAAACTAATATTTATGGCTTTTATAGTAATTTTAAATATTTTTGACAATAAAATGAATATAAATAATGGTCAATTCTGACCATTTCGTATTACATGGGTGATAGTGATTTGAGAAGGCAGAAAATACCAGAGCACTTGAGTTAGAACTAAATGATCAGATAAATTTAGGCAAAACTTCTATAATCAGTGTTATGCAAAGACTTGATCAATAATATGAATTTTCTAGATATTAATGATCTCATGACATATTTACTCAAACTAGAAGCCCAATTTAATTATAGGACCTATGTCAGTTATGTCAAAATTAAGGGTTATTTGGGCAATAATATTTCTCAATATTTTCCTAGAGTAGGCAAGTGTGTTACAAATTAAATATTTAGATTTAGTTAGGTCTTTATTCTATTCTAGGGGAGAGCAGAAAATGGAATAGTTACTCTGACAATTTTGTGAGAGGTGCTCTCACAATTTTGATTTTGTGGCTTTGATGTGAAAATAAAGGAATGAGGAAAATATTCAGGGGATTGAAAACGAAGAAAAGATGGGAAATGGAGCAATAGAACCAATAAAAAATAACTAAAATATTATTTGTTCTATTTCATATCAAGGGATTTAATTAATTAATGGATAATCTCCACTATTTGTTTCTGGTTAGGAAAAAAAATCATGAATTCAAATGTACATTATATGTTTAAATCTGCTCATCTGTGAACATCACAGTAAAGTATCCAATGTTTAAAATTCCTTTATAGACCTTAGAATGGTACATTTTTTAAAAAGTTGGATAAAGATACAATGGATTCTTTTTGATTTGTGTGACTTTCATGTCAATTACTCTACTTAACTTCCTTGTTAGAACTTGCACATCAGCAGGTAGTATGGCTTTCTGCAGCATATCTTTCAATATATCTACTTAGAAAGTGCCCTTTGAACTCAAACTTCTTGCTATCACATCAGTAAAGTGATTCCCATTACAAATGGATGCATTAACTATTCCCAGACTATGTAAGAATCCATTTTTATTGACATGTTCTACATCCATACAGCCTCTTCAGAAAATAAACAGGAAGAGTTCATTGTTTCTGCAAACAATATTAACCAAATGATGAAAAGGATTGCTAGTTAGCTATCCTATTTTTGTGCTGCTATGGTGACATTGTGAACTTCTGACGTTCTTTAGGTAGCTGTCCTGCTGCTCATTCCAAATTTGTCAGATTATTTGGCACCTGGTCTGACCTTAATGTCTAGAATGAACTGCTGAGCTATGAAGTGTTCTGATTTCTCAATGCTTTGCCAAATTCCTCCCCCTGTCCCTGCCACCTTTAAAATAACAAGGTCAATCACACAAAAGAAAGATGGCAGTATTTCAGGTCCAATGATGCTGATTATCAGCATAACACATACGGTTCAGCATGACATCAACTTGCCCTTGAAGACTATGGCAAGTCCAGCTGGAACTGGCTAAAATTACTCAAAAAAAAAAAAAAAAAAAAAAAAAGCAACTGGAAATGAAAGTGCCCAATTTTCTAAAGATACTTTACCAAACGACTAAGAATGTATATTTTAAAGTGTTTTCAAAGCTACAGTCGCTGAATTGTTTTTAATTACTTTTCAGGAAAGCAGTAACATTAACTCGCATTGGCCACATTCAAATAAATGAATTCTGAATTAATGAAGCAACCACATTCTTCCAGTAAATTCCTCCTAATAAATTGCATGACTGATATGAACAAGTTGTGAAGATGGTAAAAAACAGCACAGTAGTGACAGATAATGGTACTCAGAAATGTAAGGAATCCTTTCTCATTATTTGAATCAAGAAGAATTCCAGAGGAAGGAATACCCTGAAAAAAAAAGGAGTAATTTACACATATCTCCATCTCCTATCATTGCCTAAACACTGCCTATGTTTTATCTTTCCTGATCTCGTGGTAGCAATCTCCTCTCTTCTCAAAGCACAGCCTTTTGTAATTTGGTCTTAGGTAGACTCACAGTAAAATACCCTCAGTTTTGCCTGACAATATCATAGTTTTACTTTAGACATTCCCAAATGGGCATGCAAGGCACATTATATTACAGTTCTGATTCCCTTTTCAATGGACTATATATAGAGACATGCTGTGATGTCTAATGCATAAACACTATTAGAACATAATATATACACAGAATGTAAGGAATAAAATTTATATCATATATATGTTTATGTAAATAGTCTACAGGAAGCTATCTACCCAGTAAGTAAATCTTCATACAAGATCCCTTAAAGGCAGCTAGTAGAGTGTGGGTTGTTCTTCATTTATTCAAACAAAATTTTTATTGAAGACCAGCCATATGCATAATGCCATACATACTCAGTAAATATATTACAGAACTTTGAAGTAGGAGAAATGGCAAAAATCTGATAAGATTCTATACGTGAAAAGAGTGATGCCCAGAGAGGTTAGTAACACATCCAAAGTATCAGTGGCTAGTAATATAAGAAGACTAGACTACCGATGTTATGTTCTCTCCATAAAATCACAGTTTGTCTTCATTTGTGGATAGCTAATGTATGCTTTTTAGAACTATTCAGAATCTTCTACTTTTGGAATGAAACATTATTAAAAACGCTGTTGATAAATATCTTTTCATGTGCATGTGTGTATACCTGTTTGATAATATATATGTGCATTGTATATGTATATGTTTGATTATATATATATACCTGATAATATTGCCAGATTTCCAATTTAAATATAATTACTGTTTTCAAAGCCAAAGTTTACTTCAATATTATTTATTATTCCTATCTCATTTTCAAATATATAATTGTTAACGAGGTAAAAAAAATGTGTTTTGCTCCTACTAGCAATTTTCTTTTCTAAGCTTTTTATAGTAATTCAAAGTAAAATGCTGTTTGTTGGTCCTTTCCTTCTCTCTTTTTAAGTCACAGAATTCATTCAGCTGATGAAGTCTTCAACAGGGCACCAACACAATGCCAACATGATTCAGCAGAAATGTATGTAATTATTCAAACCTGGAATGGTACCTTGAATGATGTAATTAATGTTATACTCAATGATAGGATATTTCAATTGCCTGAGATAATGGACTTTTTAAAAAAGTATGTTGGATCATATATCCATCCTAATTAGGGCTAAGGAAAAGTCAAAAGAAAGTCAGATGAAAAACATACTAAGGATATGATAAAAATATTATCTATTCTATGGAATCTTCCCCAATCTTTCCAAATACTCTTTGCCCATTTCTTTCAACCTTTTTACCTGTCACTAAATTTACCTTTTCTCCCCAGGCATAGTACATGATGTACTCAGAGCTCAGTACATGTTTGCTAAGTAAATGAATGAATAAACTGAATAAATGTAGTATTTCTTTACTTGCAACATTAGATACCTTGAACTTTGCAATCACTTTTCACATGCATCATTGCTACCTAATGGCACCTGAGCATAAAAGCTGCCTGGGATTTTTAATAAAAAACAACAGTAACAGATACCCAGGACCCATCCTTAAAAAGTTGTGGGAAACTTTAAGACTAAAAATATCCCAGGAGACTTATATGATCAGGTAATTTGGGAAGATCTAGAGAATTTCTTAATTATATGTTGCATATTTCCAGAAGATGAAGAGAACACTTTTAACTTTATATTAATTACATTTTCAGTGGAGAAATTAATCATTCTAATTTTATAGGGAGATTCACATCACAAATATTTATCTAGTTCCTATATTAGGGTCATGGACACACAGAGGCTACTGTATCATATGGGCCTTTATGAAACTCACAACACCTGAGAGAAATGAACATGAAAAATAAATTATGAGAACCCAGAAAGAGACTTACATAAATATAGTCAATTGATGTTTGGCAAAGGAGCAAAGGCAATATAATGAAGCAAAGATAGTCTTCTTAACAACTGGCCACTCACATGCAAAAGTATTTATCTAGACTCAAACTTTACACTCAACATAAGAATTAACCCAAAATGAATCACAGACCTAGATCTAAAATGCAAAATTGTAAAACTCCTAGAAGATAACATAGGAGAAAACATAGATGGCCTTGGGTATGACAATGATGTTTTATATACAATTCCAAAGTTATGATCCATGAAAGAAATAATTGACAAGTTGGACTTCATTAAAATTAGATTAAAATATGTTCTGTGAAAGTATCAAGAGAATGAAAAGATAAGCCAGCCTGAGAGATAATATTCACAAAAGATATATCTCATAAAGGAATGTTATCTGAAATACACAAGTCTTTTAAGTTCAAAAATAGGAAAATGGACAACCTATTTAAGAAATGGGCAAAAGACCTCAACAGATACCTCATCAAAGAAGATACACACAGAGATAGCAAATAAGCTTATGGCATTAGGGAACTGCTCAATGGCATACAGTACTAGGGAACTGCAAATCAAAACAATGAGATACCAATATACACATATGAGAATGACCAAAATCTACAACACTGACAACAGCAAATGTTGATGAGGATGCAAAGCAACCCTCAGGAATTCTCATGCTTTGTTGTTGCAAACGCAATATGATATGACAACTTTGAAAGACAATATAATCCCCTTAGGATATGATCCGTCAGTCACTCTCTTTAGTATTGAGCCAAATGAACTGAATTCTCATGCTCACAAAAACACCTGTGCATGGATATGTATACAGTTTTATTCATAACTGCCAGAATTTGGAAGCAACCAAATGTCTTTCAGTAAGTAAATGGATAACTTGTGCTATATCTAGACAATAGAATCTTATTTGGCACTAAAAAGAAATAAACTATCAGGCCATGAAAAGACATAAAGAAGACTTAAATGAACATTACTAAGTAAAAAAATGTCAATCTTTTTTTTTAAGATTTTATTTATTCATGAGAGATGCAGAGAGAGAGAGAGAGAGAGAGAGAGAGAGAAGCACAGACACAGGCAGAGGGAGAAGCAGGCTCCATGCAGGGAGCCTGACATGGGACTCGATCCCAGGTCTCCAGGATCACACCCTGGGCTGAAAGCAGCACTAAACCACTGAGCCACCTGGGCTGCCCCAAAAAGCCAATCTTAAAAGGCTGTATCCTGTATGATTCCAATCAAAAACCATGGAGGTGGTAAAAGAATCAATGGCTGCCAAAGGTAAGGGGGAGGTGGGGGAATGAAAATGTAGACCACAGAGGATTTTTAGGGCAACTAAACTCTTTGTACGGCAATACAACTATGGACACATGTCATTTTAAATTGTTCAAAGCCCATATAATAATATTAAAAGAAACAGAGGAAGAAGGAAGGAAGGAAGGAAGGAAGGAAGGAAGGAAGGAAGGAAGGAAGGAAGGGGAAAGGGAGGAAAGGAGGGAAGGAGGGAGGAAGATCGTGTAAAATACCAAGAATAAACCTTAAGATAAAATAGGGACTTTGGGTGATGATAATGTGTCAGAGTAGGTTCATCAATTTTAGCAAATATGCCACACTGTTGGAGAATGTTGATAATGGGGACACTATGCATACCTGGGACTAGGGAGTACATGGGAAATCTCTGTATCTTCCTCTTAATTTTGCTGTAAACCTAAATCTGTTCTAAAAACTAAAGTCTATTTAAAAATAAATTATAATATGGCAATAATTTGACATTTTGGAAGGTTTAGAGGTAGCTCACATTACGTGAGTGGGAGAAAAAAAGAAACAAAGGTCTGATCAGGGAATAGGATTCTAAGACTCTAAAATTTGCAGACTCACTTAAGAATCTTCATCTAGACTCCTCTAGATTTCTGAGTCAAAAAAAAGCATCACAAGTAAATGACATTTCTCTAACATTTTTTTGTGTGATGTCGGTAAGAACAGATGATAAAAACCAAATTGTAAATACGACATAATTTTCTGCTTGATTTGATGGATTGATGGAGATAAATATTACATTGAATTCAGAAAGGAGGTAGGTCTCAGAAAAGTCATTAGCTTAGTATATCTTCTTGAGCTTTCTGTCTTCTTATTGGTAAACACAGAAGCCAACTTCGTTCACATTCTTAATATTAGGTATGAGATGACTAGAATATAAGAAAACAAATTTCTTGATGGAAGAGCTGATGCCTTTCAACAGAACTCTCCTGCTGAGTGATCCACCAGAATTTAAGAAGCTGGATTTTAAGGATAATAAACATGTGAACAGGGTAAGATAAATATCCCTCAGTCCTCAAGCAAGGTTGCTTTGAGGGGGAGGTAAGGGAGATGTGATGATATTTGTCTATTACGAATAAGTATTTTATGAGGATTTCAGACTATCTCATTTAATTTGCCAACCCATCATTAAGATAAGGACTGTCATTTAAAGATGAGAAACATGGTGTCCAAAGGTCATATTACTTCTTTGGAGACTTAGATCTCTCAGTGAAATCTAAAGTTTTTCAAACTTACTATGACTAATGACTTTTAAAGGTCTTTGGAAAACTTAGATTCACAGTTTCCTAATATATTACATGCCCAATGGCATTTCACCCTCCATTTACTAAAGTCATTTCCGGGGGGTGAGGAGGGAGAGAGATGGGGATGGTATGAGAGAAGTGGTAAGAAATCATGAAAACTAAATGCAGCAGGTTACGTGAAGTTCTCCTACCATCTCCACATCTCCCAATTTAGACATCATTTCTCATGGAGAGTTTTCTCTGATCCCCAGACGAGATTAGGTTGCCAACACTCCCTTATAATACTTTAAATTTGATGTTTGGTAGCTGCACTTTCTTAGTAGTAAACTCTTAAGGGATCATGTCTGCTCCATGGATGCATGAATCCATCACCATGACTTTATTTCCAGTGCCTGGAACACTCTCTAAATATATAGTTAAAATAATATAAGAAAGATTTGAAATCATTTAGGTAGTGTTGCTTCTACTCTGTTTATCTCTTCTGAGCAAGATTCTTGCCCTGCTTCCTCCTTTCCACCTCCTGCAAATCCTACGAGGTTGATATTTTTTAGCTTTAACTCTAAGTGTAACTTGGGTTTGTTTAACCAGCCGTTTTGGTAATTGGACTTCAAACTGAGAGAGTGGAATCTAAGGTTAATATATCAAACCAGGGCTGTGGCCAAATCCTCTCTCTCTTGCAATAGACAATCCATATCCTTCATGTGACCCTTGCAGAGAATGGATTCCCAGCCAGCTATTTGATTAAATCCTCTGTTCCTACCAAGAGGGAAGTCACTAACAAGCTAAAGAAAAAAATGGCACGAGAGAAGAGCAATCCCACCCCATGTCAAGGCATTCATAAGCTGGATCAATACAATCTTCAAAAGCACCCACAAAAACAAAAATAATATTCTATACTCATCCAAGCTCTCTTGCACCCTATGGCTAACAAAAGGCAATGTTCTACCCCCCACAGCAGTAGCTTAACGTTCCCTGCTGCTTTGGAAAATGTTATATTGGACAAATGGGCCACACTGTGGCTATCAGATTAAGAAGCATCTACAGATTCTCAAACCATCACATGCAGGAAACTACAGGTGTTGAGCACAGAACAGAGTGTGCCAACTGTATTGATTTCCACGGTGCTCAAGGCAAAGGTAAGACGAATGAGACTGTTAGAAAAAGTACTAAGTCACTAGCATAAAGGAACAGAAAGTCTCTTAAGCAAACCTGCAGAAATAAAATCAAACTTCCAGACAAAAATCCTCGTAGTGGATTCTTTAACAGATTTGAACTGTCGTACTGAGAAGCCTCCTTACATCTTGAACTACCGGTTCCTACTTGAATTCCATTTTAGTCTTTTATGGAGTTTTTGTTTGGCTTTTTTCATTTTAAAGATTCTATTTCTTTATTTGAGAGAAAGAAAGTATGAGCAGAGGGAGAGGCTTCAGAAGGTGAGGGGGAGAGACAAGCGGACTCCCTGCTGACTGGGGAGCCAGATACAAACTCCACCCCAGGGCCCCCGGATCGTGACCTGAACCGAAGTCAGACACTTAACCAACTGAGCCACCCAGGCACCCCATTTATTTTAATTTAGCAAAAATTTTCCCAACCCCTTGCTTCAGACTAATCAGATAGAGTAAAATCTGAAAGCTACCACAAATCATGCTGTCAACACAAAAGAGGAAAAAGCCACTAGTTAATTAGTGACTATGATGACAAAACATGCACAAGGGATGTTGAAATCACTGTCTCTAGTCACGATTTGAATTACCAGTCAGTGTTTCCCTTACTGTGCAGTTTACTATCAAACATGCATATTGCATTACCTTTCTGAAGTGCTCTTTAATCTCTTTTAACTTCTAATTATGCCTTACGTTTCTGCATCTGTATGATTATTTCCCCTAAGATTCAAATTACAGTACTCTACTTTTCCTAGAGGGTCATTACTATATTGTGATCATAACCCTATCTTATGACTTTTTTTATATTACCTATAGGCTACAAATACCAAATTTTAAGTACCTTGTAGTAAACTGTGAAAGCATTTGAGAAAATGTGTTAGAGGAGAAAAAAATCATTACTAGTATTTACAAAATGGTTAAAAACTCAACACTTAAAAGAATGATTAGCTAGTGAATATTTCCAATTCTCCATCATTCAATTCAGACATCTGGCTCGTGTCATTATTTCCTTCAGTTTCTGTTACTCTTCACCATCCTTGTGGCTTGTTCTCTCACTGTGGCTACCCCATTTTAACCTGTCAGTGTAATCTTACCTGACTAAGCCTAGTTCATTATATTATTTCTATATCCTAAATACTTCCTGAAGAAATTCAGACTGATGAGAATTGTTAGCACCATACTGTTCAATCTTTACACAAAATACAGGTTTGATTTGAAGTTATTCTCCAAGTCTGGTTTAAAATACACAGTTTCAAATTACAAATAAGCTGCTTGAGAATAGAGAGAGGCTTTTAATACTAAGTTTTTTGGGGACATAATACCAAATAGAATTGGGGATTTAATGCAGGAATGCAGAGGAAATGAAGCTAGAGAGATACCAGTTAACCATGACATGAAAATTGATCAATGTTGCACAAAGTTGGCCTAGCTCTGTGTCAATTAGGCTAAATAATGAAATATTCATAGAGAGCATACTGTGAGAATGTATTGTGTTAAGTGCTGCAGGAGTTCCACAAAAGCATAAAGCCTTTCTCTTGGACAGGACCATCATCCTTTTCCATAGCATCATAAAGGAAAACAATAGCCTAACACATTACCTTCTAAAGATGTTCTGGCTTTAATAAGGATCAAATCTATTTATGATTTCGACATTTCCTGTACTATCAAATTGACTTTCTTCTTCAAATTAAGAATTTCCCATGTGAACAGCATTTTGGATATCCCTCTGTACCCCTTCATTTGTATATTGCTTTTGTTATCCCTGAGAATAAGGTGATAGTTAGCCTCTTGTAAGCATAGGAAAACTAATACATAATAACTCAAAGGAAAAGGCTTTGCAAAACTGTGGGGATGCTAGTACTCTGAGTTGGTCTGTTCTTGCTCTAACGACTGTAATTGTGTATTCCATTCACATCCATATCATCAAAATGACAGAGGTGAATATTCTGGTTATAAGGAAAGAACTATAAACATGTATATGGATATGGAATTAATAGACCCACAGAGGTCATCACACCCTTGAGACAGAGATATTACTTTCAAATCATTATTACTGCAGACTTGCTTGGGGATAGTTAGGAATCTAGAATCCAGCATAAAAAAAAGTTAGCCTCAAATATTAGATATGAAGTATTTTCTAAGTCTTTATTTTCTAGGGAAGTGCCTTCCTTTGAATTTACCAATATAACTCCAGACATAATTAATGCAATGGCCTTGCTATACTATTTTTTATTGTAGTAAAATATTCTAACATAAAATTTATCATTCTAACCACTTTTAAATGTGCAATTCAGTAGCATTAAGTACATTCACCATGTTGTGCCTCATCACTATCCATTTTCAGAACTTTTTCATCATCAGAAACAGAAACATTGTACCCATTAAACATTTAGTTATTTGTATGAATATTCACATGCACACTCACACTACATTAAAAGACTGCTGAAGTTCAGAAGGAAAACTGTAAAAAATAAGCATCTAAAGAAAATTAACCACTTATGCTAAAGTTGTTGGATTAACATAGCAGACACTAATACAGAATTCATGTTATACACTGTTTCCATTTAAACATTTGTGTCAAAAGAAAGGAAAAGAGAACCAATAATTTAATACCCTTGATCACAATTCCAAAGAGATTAGCTACAGAACTTTAGTTGAAATCATTAAACATGAGTAATTATTTCCCTTACACTTTTTTTTTCTTCCTCCATGCAATCTCAAGATAAAGAGTATTCAGAGAACAAACAAGCCTACTGGGAGAATGAGCTCTGAAGGAAACTAAAGTACACTAGCAGTGCCCATTTCTGATATAATGTGCTCATATAAATTCTATCAAAAAAGGTGCATCTTAAAACATATTGTTCTCTTTCCACCAAAACAATATTATAATTGGATAGCTATATTCCTGAGCAGGACTTTGCATGGAATAAATCACAGATATGACCAACAAGGTGTCATAAAAGCAAAGCTATAAAAACTATAAACCTTTGTAATCATTTAAAATAGTAAAATTATACTCCTTTATAGAATTTAACAGCTAGAAGGGATTTTAGAATATTGCCAAGTTCAAGCCCTCTCTTTTAGGGATGGAAAAAAAAAACTGTCTAGAAAAAATGAGTGACATTCTTTTAATTTACTGAAGTAGCTTGTAGCAACAGGCACTAAAAACTGAAGATTTCTTCATTTCAACCTATTGTTCCTCCCATATTTTTCAATGTTCCTCTTAAAATATTTCAACAATTATATTTTCACATCAATTGTGTATTGTAAGTATTAAATGGAGTATATATACCATATATAAAAATGTAGCTCTAACATATAAAAGTTGTGTACAACTAATATCCCTGCTATTTTTATATTAAATTAGTAAATTATTTATCTTTCTTGAATTTTGACAGACTCTTGGTGGCATGATTGTAATGGTCCATTTCCATTCAGAGTGATCCAGGAAAGTTTGGCTGGATCATTGATTTTTCCTGTCAATACAATTTCCCATTGAAAGTTGAGACATTCTAAAACATTTATTATTCATTTAAATTATTTATTGTAATTATTGTAAAGTGACCATTGATACTTGTGAATATCTCTAAGGATTTTATATGAGGAATCAACTTGAACTTGATTGGAGAACATGTATTTAGCTCTCTCTAGCCAAAACCACAACCACATACACATACCATCAAGGATAGCTTTGAGAAATATTTTATTCCATCCGTCTCCCAACCTCGTTCCCCTCCTAGATAAAGAAATTAAAGATCGCTGTTTTGGGACTGTATGTACAAGATGGGTGAGAAAGACAGTTTCTCCAATCACCTGCATGATAATACTGATTACAAATAGCCCAAAGTCTTTTAGAATGTAATTTAGAGAAAGCCATAATCTTCCATATCACAAACCATGTCTCCTTGACTAGTGATGGAACACACTGGATATTACCCTAGAACCTGGCAAATAAGCTAATATTTGGATATTGGATATTACCTTAGAACCTGGTAAATAAGCTAATAAGGTTTTTAGAAGTGAAGTATAGGCTAGCTAGGAGTAAGAGAAATGGTGAACCATTAAAAAAAATGCTATTACTATATTTGCTTGAACCTAGAATATATCCCTTCTTCCTGAGAAAACCAGTACCCTATTCACTTAGCAACATTGACATCTACATGCAAATTGTGCATAACTTCATGTGCTTAAAAATATGTAGGGGGGAGATGTTTTATTAAATAAAGGATGAATTAAAATTTGAAAAAAGGGGATCCCTGGGTGGCTCAGCGGTTTAGTGCCTGGCTTCAGCCCAGGGCATGATCCTGGAATCACAGGGTCGAGTCCCACGTCGGGCTCCCTGCATGGAGCCTGCTTCTGTCTCTCTGCCTGTGTCTCTGCTCTCTCTCTCTCTCTCTCTCTGTGTGTGTGTGTGTGTGTGTGTCTCATGAATAAATAAATAAAATCTTAAAAAAAATAAATTTAATTTAATTAAAAAAAACTACGCAAAATGAGTGATTTGAGAAATAGAATGTGCCCAAATGCTTTAGTTGGCTTTGGTGTGCTACCTCATAGAATAGCATTTAAGACATGACTTCCTGAGAGAAGCCTTTGAAATATTTTGGTTATCCCACCTTTCCATGTGTATTATCATGGAAATAGCTAAACCAATGAGTGAGGATAAACTCATTGTTTGATGAGTGAATGTGCAAAATAATGAACTACATATGGAGAGACTGAACAGACCAAAATTAATAGTCATATTTCTGAGTTTATGGGTCCCTTTCATCCACTAGTCTTCTATGTTCTGAACCAATAAGTCACCTAATAACACAGAGCTGCACTGAGCCAGCAGCATTTTACTACTGACCATTGTCTTAATTTTTCCACTGTAGCCTCTATAGTCAATTGACAATCAATATTAAGTGCCTATTTGTGTCTACATTGAGTACTGAATATGATAAAAAAAGATATAAAAGGACTTTGAACTAATGAGGTTTAATATCTACTTGTTTAAAGAAGAAATATAAAAATAAGTAATACATATTACTATGATAGTATTCACCACTAAATCAGTGGTATGTACAAATTAATATCAGATATATGAAAACTCTTATTATGTTAGAATAACTTGGTAGAAAACAATATAATATAGGTATTAGGGAATTCATAAAATAAGTCGAATGTACAAAAATAAATGAATTCAACCTCAGTAACAAGGAAAATGTATTTTAAAACAACAAAATATAAATTTTCATTCACAGAGTTGGCAAAATCATAGATTAATTGGTAAATAATATCAAATGTTGAAACTTACAGTTTTTTGTATAAATTGGTAAAGTCTTTTTGGAAGGTAACTGGCAGTGTCTCTCAAAATTAGAATTATAAAATATTTGACACAAGAATTCCAATTGTAGGGATTTAGTCCTGAAATTATCAGAATATGTGTCACATATAATATCAACACATTCTGACAAGAATGTTCATTGTTTTACTCCATGAATGATAAAAAAAAATGTGAAACCAACTAAAGATCTTACAGTAGGAAAGTGGTTAAAAATGCATAATTTCCATTATGAAATACTTCAAGTTGTTAAAAAGAATGAAGTGGGAGTTTATGTATTATCATATAATCACCTATGGAGCATATGGATAAATGAATAAAGTACATTACAGAACAATACATATGTTTATGTAAATTAGCATATCTATTTCATATTGCATACATACATACGTATATATGCAAATGCACAGAAAGATGCCTCGAAAAACATATTCTAAACTAGCAAATGGTTAGTTCTGAGAAAGGGAATGAGAGGTGGGGAAGAAATGAAGGGACACCAGAATGTTTTGTATAATTCTGTACTGCTTAGAATTTTGCCTTGTGAATACATTCACATAAACTTGTTTTTAAGGCAAAGATGTGTACAATGGTAGAGAGCACATGGGCTTGATAAAGCTGCATCATCAAAGTATTGGGGTAAGAATGAGAGACAGATTAATGGATTAGTTAGTCAGTAGAAGGAAAAACAAGAAGCTTAACAAAATCATTAGAAATAATATATATAGGACACAAGTTTTTGAGAATAAAGCTAAGGCAACCAAAGAGTATCAAGAAATGCATACGTCCCTTGTATAAAATTATAGAAACCACTATTAGATATCAGGTCTTCAATGGCAGTTAAAAAAATGCTAATTAAGGTAAGCTATTTGGAGAATACACATTATTATAGGGGAAGACACCATGATGGATGAAAAAAATGGATGAATTCACTGGGCTAGCAAAGCATCTACTATGACTCTTGTGCAAAAAATACGTGCATGCATCTGAGGCTCTCTTTTCTACATTTTGAAAATTGAGCATGTAAACAAACAAGTAGAGTTTCAGGTAACACACAAGAGGCCAAGGTCACACAAAAGCAGAAGTCAGCATGCAAACCCGCACAGAGTAATGGTTCCTGAGCTCACGAGTCAGCATCAGCAAGTAAATCGAAAGCTCATGTGATATTGGAAATACAAAATATCAAATATATTTAAAGCAAAGGTTAAGTAAGAATGGGATTAGCAGTAGCACTGCCCTGGGGAGAGCATCAGGGGAAGTAGGACACCATCAGAGAAGCAAGAATGTGAGCTGGATCAAAATGGACATGCTACAATAGCCATATTTTGAAATAAGTGTTTTCCACAGGTTCCTCACTGACCAGGAGTCCTAATACCAGAATCCTATTGAACAATTTCTGAAATTCTCTGCATCTATTTTTGCTTGTCAAGTATAATTAGAAGGTATATATTGCTTACTTTATCTCAGTTAATTGTGTGAGTTGCCACTCAAATGATTCTTATTATCTTTCTTAGATTTCCTACTAAAGAATCCCTTCAAGATTATTACAGGAAAACCTCCTCTTCCTAGTCAAGATCCAAGCTAATAAATAAATAAGAAAATACTTAACATTTTATATACAATGTGCTTTTACAAAGTTCCCCTTTCCCCTGTAACCTCCACTTTGTTACTTATTTACCCTGCTACAAACTTACATTCTAAGACTTGCCTGGTCAGCAAACAGGACAGATGTATGCAATGAGGAAAGGAAAACACAACCATGTTTCCCAACCCTGAAAACTCACACCAGAAGCATTCACCTTGGAAATGATGACTCACGGAAAGAAGCTTTGAGCCAGACTGAATTGTAAACCAAGGACTTTAATCACCTGCAATAATTTACTTTGTCTTCAACAGCGTCAGTCACAACAAAAACAGAACACTATAGAGAAATCCATGCCCACATCCCCATATTCCTTCTGAAGTAAGAACCAGTTTCTAAAAAAAAAAAAAAAAAAAAAAAAAAAAAGAACCAGTTTCTAAATCCACGTGTTTCCTTTATGAGTTGCTGACAATGACAGTAATTACAGATATATTCATCCAAGATCTGCAAATATTTAAATCTAATACTAAGGTTATTATTTTGATTTAGAGTATACTAAGCATATTTTGTTTTTACCTGACAAAAGATTTAATGTCCCTATGAGTAAAAGATAGATTTATACAGACTGTAGGTTACCCAAATCTAATTTTCTTTTCATTCTATCAGATTTGTCTTTCCTGGTCATCCTTCAGCTTTGATCCTGTGGTACCTTCTATATTTTTTTTTCCCAAAAAATACTTCAACCCCACTGCTAATAGAATCGGAATAAATCTCTATATTCCATTGCTGTCCTCACAATACTTTTCATTCATCTCATTCTTTACACAGAGTGTTGTGTCCAAATGAGAGTGTTGCTGTTGTGGTGGTCGTGGGGGTTGTTTAGGTTGTTTAATGGTGGGGAGCCGAGTTTATATCTTCAGGGTCTGGTGCATAGTAGTATAAGCCCAATAAATGTTTGTTAAATTGTTTGTTAAAAAGAGAGCTGAAGTTAGTTTACTAAATACCCACTGAGGCAAACAATAGCTATAAACACTTTGAATCGAGGTATACTTTCTATTATTCATTAACTTTCAATTATCTTTTTCTCCTCACTATTGAGAAAATTAGACTCCTCTGCAATAATTTAAATTTCATTTATTTAAAGTACTGGCAATAATAATTGTATCATTAAGTGTATTTTACTGAGATCTAATGCATTTCATTTTTTAAATATCTGCATTCAGATACTATGCACTGGAGTTTATGAGTTTCCAGGTGTCCCCAACACTGATATTCATAGCTTGATAATAAAGATTTTAAAAAGGCGTGAGCATGCCATAATTAACTTAAAAACTAAATACTGCACTGAATATTCATCTTACTCTCACTATAGGGTATGTAGTTTGTATTTTAGATTAGTGAACTGTAGAATCTATTTTAAAACATAATAAAACTGGCTTTGAATTAGGGATGCTTCCCAAACACTTTAAAATTCACTTTTAACTCTTAAATGCAGTGCTATAATTCTAATAACCAATAGAAGTTAACTATCTCCCAAGGAAGCTACCCCATAAAATGGCATTATGAAGGCTTATATTCCACAGGCATTTTTCATGTACATGCTACAGCCTCTAATATTACTAGACAATGAAAGATAATATGCCTCGGTGAAAAATGGCAAAATAGAAACAAGCAATTGTCTTGAGTCCTGAATGCTTCTGCAGGGGACCCAGAGTAAGAATTAATACTATTCAATGATCTTATATTTTAATTGTCCATAGTACTGTTGAAAAGTTGTTTTAGGTTGAAATAAGAAGTTATTTTACTTTGCTATGAAGCTAGATTCCTGAAATGTGTGTGCAATCCAACACGGAAGATCATTTTAGCAAGTGTAATCTGTCAATGTAGCATGAAAAAAAGACTCTGGATTTGAAATGACAACAGACTTTCTACTCTGCCGTTTGCTTGTTATATGACGCTTGATAGTTCACTAACTCTGAGTCTGGTTCCTCATCTACAAATGAGGGAAGCAGCATACTCTTGCCAATCTTAAAGTGTTGTTGTGGGGATTACATATGTTTAAGTAAGTGTTTTCCAGACCGTGCGGTTGAGGGAGGGTGTGTCTACAAATTTCCAAGCAAAAAAAAAACTGGGGCACACATGCTTATAGATAAAACAAGGCACAAAGGAAAGTATGTGTGTGTATGTGTGTGTGTGTGGGGGGGTACTTTTCTGATTACCTACATGACAATTCTCCACGTAAGAAAATGACTGCGATCTTAACAGAAGTGTCATGGACAAAATATACAGGCTTTCTTAAGTCACTTTGAGGTGGATATTTTCCTAGGTAGCACAATCCTGGGCAAGCTATTTATTTTAGAAAGAAGAAGTCATAGAGGATATGAAAAAGAAGAGGGATGGCATGAGAAAAGCTTGAAGGAAAAATAAAGAATGAAAGCCAGAGCATCATAGCTCTTACACCTCATATGGGAGGGATAAGCAAAGCCCCTTGGAACACAAAATAAGGTTTAGTGGCACTAACCACAAAATGAAATAGCAGATAATAAAACTGTTCTTAGAGAGATTAAAATGACAAGGTCCATTTTGTAGCAAGTCTTTTCTACCTAAACTGAGTCAACTCTGGTTCAAGCCACATAAAACCTAGATAAATCATGCAGTAAAAGCACTGATCGCCAATACAATTAAAGGGTGAGGAGAGAACAATGTTAACCTCACAGTTAAAAGACAAACATAATGGTCAAGTTATTGGAAAAGGCATGAAAAATGTGCTGAAGGAATACTGTTAAGGGTGGGAGAGAATGTTGATCTGAAATGTACGGGAAATTAAAAAGTAGACATCTGAGAATTAATAATTTGCCGAGCAAAAGCTGCTGTCTATTCTAACGTCTGACACATTATTTGGCCACACTTGCAGCACCACTAACCTAGAAATCAGCAATGGCATGACTGGAAGGCTGGCCCTCTTTAAATTACTTTGGTTTATAGGCAATGCAATAACTAAAGTGACGGAAGTAACTTCCTCAGTCTACAGACTTCAGAAAATTGTGTTCACCCAGGGTGCATCTTCCAGGTTGGCTAAGGGAAAGGAGGTGAGAGGTAAAGGATGTTCCATTCACATCTATAAACTGGGGAACACATATATTTGAGATAATGAGATAGTAGTCTGCACCTTTTTTTTTTAAGTTGGAGTGAGATGAACATGGGGATTCTATTATAAACTATTTTCAGAAGTGTGGTTTTGTGGGCAGAGCTGCCTCAATATCACAACTTGTTCATTCTTTCCTCTAGGTCTCCCACTGTCTGTGCACACACATGTGCAAGCTACTGGAAACTATAAATTAATGTACTGGGGAAAGAGATGTTCCCAGTATTTGCCCCACAAAGAACTAAGGTAGAAAGTTGAGCTAAAAAGGTTCATAGAGGAATGCCTTAGACATTGAATTCACACTTGTTTTACAGATGTTATCAGGAGGTGCTTCTGATGTGGAGGAATGAGTGCTGGATAGAGGACACTACAATGTCCCTGACTTCTAATATACTAGTTATATGACATTAAGAAAATGTCCAGCATTTCTGATTCTTAGGGTCACTGTGCACAAAATAGGAACAACAACAGCTACCTCATAGGGTTATTGAAAGGATATTAGAATCCATTTAAAAGGTTAAATGTTTTGAGGAAAATTTGTTATACACAATAGGGGCTTAATAAACACTGGTTTAGAGGAGATACACACATATATGCATATGCATATATACATATATACACACATACGTTTACGTCCAGAACTATAGCCTAGTTCAACTCTAAAGTTACTGTTCTTTCTCCCACAAAATCATTCCCTTCCTATTAGCAATTTTTACTATGATAACTAAATTATAATTATTGGTAAATATGTTACATACAATATTTTTATATGTTATTATGTGACATTTAATAGTCATGATAAATTCCATGTTCACAAGGACCATTTTTCTGTTTATAGAAAAGACATGTCTTCCTTGACCACAGTCAGTGTGAAGACCAGTTGTCTGATAAATGGTCATAAGACACAAAAGGAAGAAGCATTTTGGCTTTTCCCATCCCTGGGAGGGTACCCAAAAAATAACAAAAATAAAAGAAACCCAAAATACTACTGGCACTCATTTTTTTCCTGATCTATCCATTTACATCACCTCTGAACTCAGCATCTTCACTCAGAACAACCATTTAGAAACAGTTTAGTACTAAACTTAACAGAAAATGCAGTACTTTGGCTGCATTTAAGGGGGAGCATGAATGTAGGAGACCATATGGCCTTTAAGGGAAAGTCAGAGAAATACAGTATGCTCAGTCTGGAAAAGAGAGACTTTTCAAGCTGATGATGTAATGACTACCTTTTAAATAAACATAGGTGGTCTTTTGAAGTCAACGAAACACTATGGGGTAGGAGGGTTCAAGGTGCCCTATAAGAAAGTGAGAACTGTTTGTGAAGTTGCAGTAGGTTGCCAAGGAAAGGAATCTCCTTTTCTGGGAAGATTTAAGATTAGGAAAAAAAAAACCCTCTGATTTTCATAAGAATTTACTCTGTGGATAGAAAGCAGTGAACTGTACTACCTTCGAAGTCCCTATAACTCTTCAACTGGACCCCAAGCCACTCCTTGTGAGGGAAAATCTATTCCAGCAGCGTTGCAAGCCTCAGATCTCAGCCTGATTGTTACTGACAATGTCTGCAGATGAAGAAAGACAAGGAGTCACTGGCAAAAATGATGAGATCATTAGGATTCTCCAGAGAAGACAGACTGTTTTCATAGTTTTAACTTTATTTTGTCATGACTACTCTGTATTTCTCTACAGTGAGAGTATGGCTTATTGGTTTAAGAATAAAATTTGAAACAACTAATCTTCCAGGAACCAAACATTTAATCCTGGCAAACTCCACATCAACATGACTTTTTCCAAGTCTTATTAGCAAAATTCTTTGATCAACTGAATCTACTACATATGGCTTTTATAGATAAGTCCTTAGAGACTGAGGCTTAAATGTCCCTGCCATGTGGATTCTAGGAGACTCCAAAAAGTGAGTAGTATCTGACACAATCTCTGGGATAAATATAAAAAGGAAGACAGTATATACATACATACATGTATATAAATTAAAGACGACAGCTGTATATTTTATAAGATTTAGTATATTTTGTTTTAAAAAAGTAAGGCATTTCAGGCCAAGAAAGTTGCCTGGAATTATGTTTCATCAGTTTTTATAAGAGATGTAACTTCCCTGAGGATTTAAACACAAAACCTTTCTGCCGGCATTCTACATACTGCATTTAATACACTCCGATTTAAGTTTTGCTTGTGCTGTTATCTTGAACAATTCTCTAAACATTGTCAAGTAAATTTCTCCAAATTTCTTCTCATTGTTCCTGGTTGCATATATTTAGAACGGAAAATTGGGGTAAAGTTTCCAAGGAGTTGCATCACTGCTTTTATATTTTTTTGCCAAGCTACAGAAGAGAATTCCATGTTTGCATTGAAAATTTGTATGTATTTGAAAACCAAATGTGTAAAAAATAGATATAATTCATTACAAGTAAACTCAAATTTTAAAACAAAAATCGCAATTATAAAATGTGTTTAAAATCCAACCTACATATCCCCTTCCACAGACATTGTTTTATCTTGAAGCATTTAAAAGGAGAACCAGTCAATCTGGAAATGCTGATGGAGGTTGTGTTATATACATAATATGCTAAGTGATATGAGGAAAATTATTTGTATGAAACAATGAATTAATTTATTTAATGCTTAGTGAACATCTTCTATATATCACACACTTTTCTAGGCATTAGGAATATCACAATAAGTAGGACACATTACAACTCACCAAGTTTAAAATTCAGCTGTGAAGAGAACTCAGAAATCTGGGGGACCATCTAAACAAAAATTAGGTAGATAAGAAGTTCACGTAATGAAGAGAGTAGGAAATATACTTCCCTGTCAACCCTAAAATTCAGGAGGAGGTCTCACAAATCAGGAAAATCTGAATGAGGCTATATGGATAGGGTGATTTGTTTATTAGGTGAAGGGTGAACTACCCCATAAGATGAAAAATCATCAGGCACTAGTTAGCGAATGATCCTGCAGTGAAACTAGAGTCAGGCCAGGGAGGTAACAAAGCAGTGTCTTCATCAGGAGAGTAGCAGTGGGTATCAAGAAAAATGGCAAGAAAGATTCTAATACAGCTGTTTCTCCTCCTCCCTCCCTCCTCACCTCCCCATCCTTTCCCTCCTCTCTCTCTTTAACATCATTGATTAATCTTCAAAGAGGTTAGTAGTCAGGTAACAGTAAAGATGAGTTGTGGGCTGGGGAAAAAAGGACCCAGGTAGAAGAAGGGGTGAGTGTAAGAAGAGTATTGATTTTGTGCCACTGTTAAATTAAGGCTTCGTCTGGGAGAAAGCTATGTGCTTCCCATTTTCCTCTCCCACATTCCTTTGAAGCTAGGTTGGAGTTATACCATTGCCTTCCAGTCTTGTGGGCTGAAGAGTTGCATAGGTTTAAAAGATGTCCAGAGAAACTCCCAGCCCTCTCCTTCTCGCCTTGGGTACCTTGGAATCCAATATATATATATCCACTCTCTCTATATATATATATTTATAGCTATAGGACAGATGAAACATGTCACACCAATAGAAAGCTTTTAAGTCACTGAGTGTTAGGGCTAATTTGTTTCTGCAATCTAGTGTTGTCTTCCCTAAGAGCAGTATGCTTCTCCAGAGAATTTGTTTACAAAGATTATTTTCACAAAGCTGGATTATCATGGTTGAGAATAGACATGCCCAGTTATTTATGCTGATAGACTGTAACTACTATAACCCTCACCTTCTATCTTCTAAACTCTTACTTTGTGTTACTATTACTTATTGTTCTATTCACTTGTAAATAAACCTATGAATTCATGGTAACAACATATTGCTGAAAAGTTCAGAGTTTTACAAAAGAGAATAATCTCCTTCAATTTTCTTCTTTAAGCAACAACGATGAAGTATCTTAGTGGCAATCTTTAATGATCATTGGTTTCAATAAGTTAAAAAAAATTGCCCAAAAAATAAAAAATAAAAAAATAAAAAAATTGCCCAAAGAAAAAGTGTGAAACTTTCCAGTGAAATGATCCAAATTTTAATGTAAATATGGAATGAATCTCAGATTATTATTATTAATATTTGCAAATAAGAGCTCAGGGAATAAATGTAGGTGGGTTTCAGTAACAAAAACAATCTTAAATTGTTTTCCCTTCTACATAAAACAGAAATTTTAAATAAATAATAAATGCTTAAATACAAAAAATGTGTGGAATTTTGGCAGAGTATCCTGTGAGATCTCTCATCTCCTTTTCCACTCGGGAGATTTTATAGTACAACTGATCATGCAATTCAGGAAAACAAAACAAAACAAAACAAAAAAAAACTGTGCAGCCAGCAAGTTCTGGATTAAACACAAGCATCTTGACTTTTGTGCTGAGAGGGAAACATCCAATTTGGGATCGTATATAAGACCGGACCTGCAATGAGAATGCCTGAGTTCTTGACACAACTCTTCCACTAATTAAGCTCCTAATGTCATAGTATCGAGGCATTTCACTTGTGTTGTTTATAGTAACTGATCCTTCCCAGCAGCAGACTGGCTTTCAAAGTCAAATACAGGTATGATGTCTTCATGAATCTTTTCCAGGAAATAATGGATTATTCTATTCTTGTGTTCCTACACTCTCCTGTCCAGAGGTATAACATAGCACTAAATTTTGGCATCTGATCTCCTTATATATTTGTTTCCCATTCCATTCTGTGAGTCTCTTGAGGTCAAGGATCATATCTAGTTGTTAGGTTATAAACTCCTAGTTTAATCTGTGGGGCATAGAACATGTTCAGTAAATTTTTGTCAGGTGAAAGAATGAATGAATATGCTCATTCAGCTGTTATGGGGGAGCAAGTAGGCCTGGCAGACAGAGACTGATTTGAAAACAGGAGCTGAGTAGAGGAAAAATCCTTAGATATAGCTAAAATTGCCAAAGCCTTCAGGGACTCTGTGTCCTGTCTCTTCGGATCTATTCTGGTCATGCCTGAACTGAGGCAGGGACTGGATCCCTGTGCATTTCCTGCTCTTAGCAATTCTTCTAGCAACATTTAAATCATTCTTTCAATGATGATTTTTTTGTTGTTGTTGTTTTGGTTTTAGCTTTCAGTCTTTGACAAAATCAAACCACCTAAGAATTAGGAGCAAAGGGATTTAGTCGTAGGCAGATGAAATCTCCAGATGTAATTAATTCAGAAACTGGGGTAGACTAAAATTCTAAGTCCCTCCTCCAGGAGGGACTGGGTTTAACTGGGACTCAGATCAATTCATGACATGAACTGCAGATCACTTACAGCCTTTCAAACTGAGTTTAGGACTGTGTTTGCAGAGTTATCTTGAGGACAAGTAGGAGCCTGGCGAGAGAAAGACAGACTGTGAGGGAGGTTGCGGGTAATCTGAGCGGGGGAGGGGGGATTGCTGACGAGGAAGCAGCAGAAGGCACCATTTTGTGTTTTTTTGCCCTGTACTGCATGAGGGTGTCGGTTAGGTTTTAAAAATAAGTTGATGAGGTAGAAGGGTGAAAATACTGAACATATGCAAAGACATATTTGCATCTGTTCCAATGAGTTAGTTTGAAAGCAGAAAAGAGAAATGATTTTATAGAAACAATTTCAGGTAAAGAAGGATTAATATTACTTAAGATATCTTAAGTATTTCTCTGAATGGAGTTCAGATAACTAAGGAAAGAAAACAGGGCTTGGTGAATGGGTTGGTTTTATGTTAAGGAGGGAATTTGCCATTTCACACTTCTTGGATTTGAATTGAACTCAGAGCAATGGGGTTCTAGAATTCTGGTCCTATACTGGTGGCTTTGGCATCACTTAGGATCTCCCTTCTCAGGCCCTAATTCAGACCTGTGGAAATTAGAAACTTGGTGATAGTGCTAGGCAATTTGTGTTTTCACAAGCCATTCATTAATTTTTGATGCCTGGTCAAGCTTGAGAACCATTTGCTTAGACTAGGCTGAAAGTTGGTTTTAGGGAAGACTACACATGAGGAAATATTCCATATTGCCTAAAATAGCATTTGCCAAGTAGTTGATCAAATAATTTGAGTTAGAAAACAACCTAAATCAAGAATGCCAAGATAAGTAGTAAGACACAATAATTAGGTAGCCAATCTAAAATTAAAAAAAAAAAAAAAAGAGTTGAGGAATGCAGCAAATGCATTGAATAATAAAGAATGTCAATGCATAAGACATACTATTAGGGTGAAATCTAGAGTAAGAGGCACTCATGTACATTCTTACTAGATCCCCATTACCTGTGACCATAACCCTGATTACTCCAACTTGAGATTCTACGATCAATCTAAAATGCAGAAATGGTGATGATGCCTAGTGACTTTGGCAACTCCAGATTTGTCTAGTAAGAGTAGGACATAGTGAAGAATAGGAGAGGTGCAGATGTTAAGTCTGGAGAGGCAGAAGAGCCAAATGATTCAAGCCATGTTAAGCCTTTGAATTTTGTCCTAAAAACAAAAGAAAGCTTTGAGGAAGCAAAGGAGTGTATTGACAAGATCATATTTGATTATTTCAAATATTAGTATGGCTACCATGCATAAAAAGGATTAGGATGGGAAAGTAACAGGGGAAAAAAAAACAAGGAAAATAGATTTTCATTGCAGTGGTCCTTTCAATTCATACAACTTAGAATTATTAAGAGAATATTCAAAGAACATTTGATGTTAGAATATATTCAAAGAATGTAATAAAGTCATAGGAAACATATAGAAGTTAAGAAAACATCCAGTGAGTCAGTTTGGAAGAGGGTACTCCAAAACCACATTCATAAGATATGACCTTCCATGTCTTTTAGATTTGTTCTATTTTTCCACTAATCTCTAACTTTTCCAAATATCTCCCATAATGTTCCACTTTAATTTATAGTGTAAAAGAATATTTCTGTTTTTTTTGTAGTTTTATGGTTTTATTAAAAGAATATTTCTGAATATGAATATTGATTGTTCGCTCAAATCCAGTTATGCATGCAGATGCTTATTTCTGCCATCGTCAGTCTGAACATTCTGTAAGAGCTAGGCACTTTCAAGGGCTATTGATTATACATTTAAATAATACTAATTGTTAGAACAGTATCAATGCTTGACTGTACTATGGAGAAGACAAATTAAATTGGAGTTTCTCAGGCTTGTAGAACATTATATCCAACAAGTTCCTTTCTCAAAAAAACACAATATCTGTCATTTAATTTCTTATGTTTCATTCAATTTGTCAATAGTATATTTACTGCAAAGTGTTAAAGCTAATGTATAAGTCCCCATATTTTTATAGACATAAATCTTTAAAAGTAAAATTAAAAAATAAATTATCTCTAGGTATATAGGAAGGGTTGTCACTTATAATACACAACACCTAGTTAAGTTTGACTCCCAGATAAAAAATAAACATTTCCCTAGTATAAGAATATCAAAAATATTTCAGGAGAAATGCTTACACTAAAATTAATTAGTGTTTACCTGAAATTTAAATTTAACTGTAATTAGTGTCCTGGATTTTTATTTGCTAAATATGATAACTCTAATATGATTAAAGTATTTAGTTGAGGTATTTACTTATATTACTGGTCTATATAATTTCTCTGTGCCATTGAAAAGCAGTATAATAGCACTGAGTGTTATATATGAATGATGAATCCCTAATATATACTCCTGAAACCAATATCACACTATGTTAACTAACTAGAATTTAAATAAAAACTTGAAACAAAAAAAAAAGTGGCATACTGAGATATTTTTGACCAAATGACATTTTAAATATTTAGAGCATGCAAAGTATGTAACTATTGATAAAAAAATGTTAGATGTTTTAAAATCAAGCCTGGAGCTGATTCTTTTTTATAAGGATGTATTATTTATACTCTAGTTTGAAGTACCAGTATTAAAGTGGTTTCTGTTTCTATTTATATTTAAGATGGTTTCATTTCCATTATATACTAAATAATATGCAGATCGGATCCTAACATACAACTTCCCTCAATTTTACCAGATACGAGTCCCAAGAAGACATCTCTCCACCTCTTCAATTTAAGTCCTATTTAGTATGGCAGTGATATTATCAAGCTCCTGACTGCTGTCTCCTTATGGAATTTCCATTTATGCTTCCCCATTGAGAACATTTTCTTCAATTTCTTAAGAGCAATATTAAAAAGAGGAATTTGGTTTCAGAAAAAAAATACTTGATTTGGAAGCTATTTCTTGTAGAAATATTTACATAAATAAAGCCTGGTAATTTTATGAAGGAGATGCAAACAGAAAAAGTAGTTATTTATTCTAGATTCTAGACTTTGTTTTGATAATATGATTTATTAGAATAGTGTTGTATGTGACTGGATACATGGATTTCAAGACAGAATATGGATAAACATAGTGACACATTTTTTTCCTTGATGTCTTATTAGTGTCATTGATAGACAAGCACTTTTGAGGCTCAGTCATACTGATGATTAGGCTTCAGACCAAGACAGGACACACAGAGTGTAGGGAGGATGACAATAGTTATCAAGCTGAGAAGTTTTTTCTATTCAGAGAATGTTAGAACAAAGAAAACTTGAAAAATCTTCAAGTTTATTCTTTTCCTTTTAAATTAAGATAGCCGGTTTAAATTCAAAGGTTTTTTTTTTTTTTTTTTCTTTTTGAGATTGTAAACTTGGCAGATAGACTCCAAGTCCTCCAACTCTCAATCCACCATTTTGTCACTATTCCATAATGCTTCCATCTACTCTATAATCAAATCTATATCAAAAGAATGGCTGTCTTTTGCCACAGGCAAGGGCTCCTTGACAGGTGGCTTCCTGTAGTTCCTTTATATGCTAAAGGATACTGTACAGAAAATGTCAGAGGTGTCTGTGGGGTAGAGTAATTATTAGGCTCTGAGAATTGGTGTTGCTTCCCTATTCTAATTTCCCATAATGTATTTATATAACAAGAGAATAGAAGGCCTTAATCAGAATTGTACCATGTTACAGCATGCTCCTTCAATATTCCTGCCTCAGGAATTTCATGAATAAGGCATCTGATGCGTCTGTAAGGTTATTGGACGTTCACGCCAAAGCAACACTATTAGTTATTGTTCTGAGACTTAAATTCTACCAGCTGAATCCTCAGCTTGGTGAGGACATTGCTTCTGATATTCCAGAGCTGTGCCATTTTTCGTAATGCTGTAATTTAGAGGATTTATTAGCAGGCATGTTGCAAGATCATCGTGTGTGGAGTCATGATGAAGCCCTCCAATGGGGACTAGAAATGGAACCAAATTGACAATTTATAATGGCCCAAGAAAAAGTCCAGGCCAGAGAGACTGCATCAATATGTGTCACAGAAACGAAAGCAGCAGCTTCTAATACAAATTCTGCTCATAATACAGGCATAACGCTCTTGGCATCAGCAGAACACTGTAAATGCATGTCCTGTAATATCTACAGATTCAGTCAGACATATTAATTCTTAGTTAAATTCTAGAAGATCTACTTGCATATTCTAGTACGCAGGCTTTGCAAAAGAATGGACCACTGAGATTACACTGTGAATATGAATGAAGTGCAAGATACGCCAGGAAGTTTTCATGATATGAAGTGATCTTGATTCTATGGCAGTACATCAAACTCAGATGGTTGAGGCTGTTACCTCAGTATGACTAATGCATCTGATCAAGACTCGGGTCAACCTA
The DNA here is from genome assembly GCF_048418805.1 of Vulpes vulpes. Taxonomy (NCBI): domain Eukaryota; kingdom Metazoa; phylum Chordata; class Mammalia; order Carnivora; family Canidae; genus Vulpes; species Vulpes vulpes. The sequence continues at coordinate 1,172,960 of NW_027325669.1, forward strand.
TCAATATATGAAGACTGAGAATCCAATGAGTACTAAGCATAGAGAAACCAGGGGGCAGTTTACAGCACTAGTGGTTTATACTACTTTGTAAAGCCACTTTTCACAAGCTTTTTTTCACAAGATTCATTGTTACAGTTGTTAAGATATCATGTATTCTTCAGTTTACAACAATCACAGAGTTGTTTTGGGGGTATTGGATACTCATTGTGACTGTTTCACAGAGATACTCTAAGCATAATGGAAAGGAAGCCAGTCAAAATCCTCTTGGGGAGGAACTGAAAGACCACTGAGAATCAAAGCCATTCAACCATAGGAATTGGCAGACTCCTGTGATTACAGTAAGCAGGATGAGGGTATTAAGTTGGAAATAAGACTTTAAATTGAAAGGGAAAAAAGGTAGTTAAGTCTAAATATTTTATTACATGAGATTTTCTCAAACTGATCATGCATTTGTTATAGAATATATAGTCAGACATTCTATACAGAGTTTTACAAAAAAGCTGAAAATTTTGGGAGGCCACATAGTCCCTATCATCTCGGAGTACTGTCTTGACAAATAGAAGCCAAGTTAGGACTCCTTTGGTTGAAAGTAACCGAAACCTTATTTGGGTTGCCTTCAGCTAAAGGGGCAATTTATTGGAAAGATGCTGGGAAGAGGTGTGCTCTTGAGCCTCTGGAGCAGATTCTGGGCTAGAGGGGTCTAGCAATCCTGAGAAACTTCATCTGTCACATGTGTTTCCTCTGCTCATCTGATTGCTTCTTCCATTCCACTTGCATTTCTCCTCAGGCACAAAGTAGGGCATAACCTCCATTTGTATCTAGGGCTCTCTCAATTAATTAGGTCTGGGAAAGATGTCAGTCTAACACTGAACCAAAGTGTACCCAAGTTTAAAGTACTCTTGGGAGTCATGAAGTGTCACACTCTAAGACACACATTTCTCATTTATTCTAATTCTAAGGACAGAAGTACTACCTTAATTCTGTTCCCCCTACATGGAGGGCTAGAAGAGTGTAAGCAAGTTTCTCTTTCTCTCTTTTTTTTTTTTTTTTATTTTTTTTTTTTTATTTTTTTTCTTTCTCTCTTTTTTAAAGATTTATTTATTTGAGAGAAAGAGAGAGCACACGAGTGGGTGGAGGGACAGGGGGAGACAATCCCCAAGCAAACTCTCCCTGGAGCATGGAGCCAGACAGGGGGCTCAGTCCTACAATCCATGAGGTCATGGCCTGAGCCAAAACCAGGAGTCTTATGCTCAACTGATTGAGCCAACCAGGTGCTCCTCAAGCTCCTCTTTCAATATTCAAATTATGATATATTGTCTTGGCGTTATATAAATGAAAGTAGAAATTAAATGGTTATATGTTAAGGATATGTTCAAAGCTGATAAATTACAAAACCTACAATGCAATAACATTTTTAGTGCAGAGGCTTGACTGGAGATAGCCTTGAATGGTTTTAAATAAATAAAAAGTTGTGCTGTGAAAATTCTCTGTTCTTGCTTTACTAATTACCAATATTAATAATCCAAATTCCAAATCCTATATATCAACAAACTGGAAGGGAAGGGTTTTGATTTATAATATACTGAATAAAAATGACTTATTTACACCTTTATCTACGTTTGATCTAATTGCCCACTATTTTCTTAAGCAGCTTTATATTCATTATTTTCATACTAAAAAATAATAATAATAAAAATTAAATAAATAAATAAATAAATAAATAAATAAATAAAATAATGTAAAACCAGATTTTTACAAGATCGAATATCTTTAACTCCCATTAGGATACATGTTGGTGGATTAATAAGGAAGGGAAGTTGCATTTATAGCTAAGACAAATCTTTGAGTTTTATAGAGTCCTTCTTGATGCTTTCAGACTAAGTGGAAACCTTTTAATTTGCATAATACTGCAATGACTATTCAGATTAATACATTGTTGGGTCCAGTTTAAGACCTAATTAATCTACATGATATGGGGGCCTGCCTATGGATATTGAAATATAAAGAAATAAAGATACGAGCTCATATTGCTTTCAATAGTTTTGATCATCTATTATTTAACAAGGATCATAATGAATTACTTATTTGCTTTCATTGTATTGGTCTACTGTCAATATAAAATATTCTGCTTGAATGTAGCAGAACAAATCTATGGAATCATATATTTCTTTGAAGATGGAAAGTTCTTCAGAAATCATGTAGACCCACTTTGCCATTTCATAGCTAGAGAAGGTCAGGACTTGCACAAGGCTGCATAACCATTTACCCTGTTTCATTATTACTCTGCCTAGTAAGAGACAGATTTCTAAATCGTTGTATGCATGCATAAATATACAGTTCTAAGCATGAAATAGGTCTTATTTATACCAATATAGTATTCCAAAAAAATCCTTATTTTTTTGATGAAACAGTTCCATGGAGCTTACTAAGGGCCAGGTGCTGTTCTGAGAATTTTACATATATTAACTCATTTAATTATTATGAAAAACTTATGAAGTAGGTTTAATTTTTACATCTATTTTTGTAAATGTAGAAACCAAGCCACAAAATGGTTATGTGACTTGTTAAAGTTACACAGCTACTACAGAGCTGAGCCCGGAATTTTAGCTTCAGAAGCCACACTCTTCAACACAACATGAAGCTGCCTCCCTAATTAAACAGCAGTTTCTAGCTATAATGTGTGGATGTCATACAAATAAGGATTACTCAATTTCTTGTCATCTGAAGAGATTCCTCATAGAATATGGGAGATAAATGTTTCTTCTAGCTCTGATCTATGGTCTACAAGTACTGTAATCATCATAAAGTTATTCTTGGGCAGTATTTAAACACATGTATCTCAATATTGAAATTTGAACATAAGATTGCCATATTAGAAATAACCAATGCATTTCAAAGTATATTTTTTTCTTTCTATATCCAGTAATGACTTAAATATTGCTAATTAAAAGACAGTTTTATCCTCTTAGTAATTACCAAATTACATTGCATGCATTTAATATCCAAGGTTTACATATCAACATTTGCTTTTAAATATCATTTCAAAACTGTTCATATTCCATTGACAACTTAAGTGATTAAAGTTTACATGAGCTGATAATTTTACAAAATCCATATATATGTATATAGAGTATACAATACATAGTCACTGAATTCTGACAATCCTTTTTTGTCTATCTACTGTGTCTGGCTCTATGGACCATTTCATATAGATCTGATACTAGATACATAAGTTAAATGCATACAGGAGTGAGGTAATAGAAGGGGGGCTTAGAAGCATATATAATCCAGCACAAAGATGAGGTGGTACAATGTAAGAGAAAACCAATTTATAAAAATATTACAAATCTTAATGACAAATTGTATTTCTAAGCCATTTGATGACAATGATCTTAAAGCCTAGTATCCTTTATATAAAACTACTGTTTTATTTATTTTTATTTTTTTTAACCTACTGTGTTAGAGAAACTTTTCAAAGTGGATCTTTGTATTCTACTAATTTTAGAAGGAAGTTTTTTGAGGCCTAAAATAATCAAAGTGTACCTGCTTAACAAAAAGGAAGCTTATATGATATTTAGTTAACAACATGAAATGTTTGTATCTAAGGTTGTGGAAGTTACACAGTAAATGACCAAAAGAAATGTAAAGTTACACATAAGATAATACGCTCAATCTTGAAAGGCCATTCATAATTCATTTTCTAATGTAGATTTCTCAAGACTGAACATTTAATTCTTGATGAAGTCTGTCTTATGGATCAAATAAATTTTATTCTTGGCTATGAATGTACTTTAACTCAAATATCCAATTTTCATAAAGAGTTCCTATTATGAATAGCAATTGCCATCAAATGAATTATATTCTATAGGTATGATGATCCATTAGAGTTCAAATTAACTAAATTTCAAGGGCCTCTGTTAAGTTACTCACACTATTGTTAGTAAAAGCCTGTCATCGTTGCTTCAATTATATGTCCCTCTTCTCAGTAATTTATAACTAATTAATTTGAGCTGAAACAAGGGCCAAATTTTAAAGGCATCCATGAGTCCAATTTGGATATCATTGGAGGCTATGCAAAAGTAGTGGGTTTTTTTGGTGAATTTAGGAATAATCTCTGTGTTATATATTTATGTTATTGTTGGCAACTGATCCATCTGTAGCTTTAAAAGCCCCAAATTTCCATGTAACTTTCCATGTATTATTGTCTTTCTGAAATAATCTTTTGTTAATGAAAGCATCCTCTCTTACTCAAATTAATATTCTACAGGTTACTTTCTCACATGATACCTTCAGCCCTATTTCCTACCATTAAGTGAAGTTTAAATGATGTTCTAGAAGGTTTCGTCATCCACAAATCTGCCTAGCAACTGTGTTAAATACAGTACAACAAGTGAAAATATTCTTGTTGAAATGCTAATTTACTTCTTCTGGTATGATTCTATTTTTATATCAGACCCAAGCAACTGGTCAAAGAAACTATTTCATTTCGTGGGGAAGAAAATTTAATATATACCATTTGAAAGGAAAAAAAGATTCTCATAGGGATAACAAACAGCTTCTCAGCTAGAAGTTCTGGTAACCTAGACACATAACACTGGAGATAATAAGTGAAGGAAATGTAGCTGAGAATGTTTCAATGTAAGAGAATATGTTAATGTCAATATCTCCACATGAGTTAGTTTTCAAAACAATAAAATTCAAACCTTTCTGGGCTTGCTTACTGCAATGCTATGAGACCTAAGTGGATAACATGCAGTGGGGCAGGTGTAACGGTGTGGTGAAGGAGGGAAGCGGGGCAATTCATGCCCAGCCTAAATGACAACTAATACTCAGCTCTTGCTGTCCATTGGCATAAAAGAACGGAGCTGCTGTGTTGCCAAATTTTCTAATGCTTTTCACTCACTCAGAGGTCCACAGTTTTACTTGAAACCTCCTAGTTTTTAAGTATGAACAATTATCTGGATAAAACTTACCCAGGCCAGCCAGTCTTTAGACTGTATTTGACCTGCATGGGTGCGGTCTGATTAAAGTTATTATTTAATCAAAATGTGGTAATTTGTGTTTTTATAATAATCTTCATCTTTTAAAGGAAGATGCTTAGAATTGCAGCCATTACCTAAATCTTATCTGGAACTTCTTTCTTCTCCTTTGTTCTCAGAACTTTCATACTTCTGTGGCAGTAATTGGTCATCTTTAGTCTTGTGTCATATCTATATCTATATATATATATATAATTTCTCTCCTACATAAACTTTTAAGTAGAAAGAAACCTTTAGATTTATATCACTGTGTTTGTGTGAACATATATAAATATGCTTTTATTTTTTCCAAGGCACTGTCTCATTGCCACACATTCAACAGAAAGTGCTTAACAACGCTTGCTGAGTTGAAGCTCTCTGCTCATACTTAATATAATGAAAGAAAAAACCACTACGAGCTTAAAAATACCATGGTTTCTCAACGTCCATGTTGCTTAACAAGAAATCATTTTTATTTTTCTCAGCACTAAGGCATTATCACAGATAAAACCTTCTTCCCTGCTTGAATAAGCTCATAATCCCATTCTATTTTATGTGCAAATGCTTTTGGCCTCGTCTGTTTCCTGCAATTTGAAATAAAGCTGAGAATTTTACCCTCTGTCACCGCCATGTATTATATACCCTAAAAAAAAAATCCAACATAATTAGAAATTACTCTGCAAGAGAAAATGGAATTTTTTTCTATATTGTCTTCAGATGTTAAACTATTTAATGTCAGGTCCCTGCTGTACTTCCTGGCCCCAGTCACTGATGGAGTGTTCAAGATGTGTTAAAATAGATGATATATCATTTTGGGGTTTGGACATACAAAATTTTGATTGAGACCAAGTTCCTTTCCTGAGATTTTTTTCACAAGGTAGCAGGAGACAGATATGCAGAAAGGAGCCACAAAGTGATAATTGTCTTGCTTTGCCATGAGTGGTTACATGCTGGTATAGAGACAAGATCAAGTCGGCAGAAAGGGCCTCAGAGAAGCAGGAAGATTTGAATTAATATATCTTGAAGAATTCTTAGCATTGGCAGGCACGGTGTGGGAACAAAGTATGAGATGGAAAAAAATCAAGGAAGAAGAAAGAATGAGGAAAGGCATAGATGTAAGAAAAGGCATAACATATTCAGAGATTTTGTTCAAATAAGAGCTGATAGTTCGTTAAAAATCAATACTGGTGATATGAGTCATAAACGGAACCGGAAATTATGGGAAAATCCTTAAAGGTATGCTAAGAGGGTTCAGCAAACTGGCACTGGTTAGCTCCCAGTCATACCTCCTGGGACTGTCACTCTTATATGGTCATTCATATTCATTCTAGACTTAGCCACATGACTTTTTTAGCCATTGGGCCACTAACCAACACATTATAAGAGTGTGCAGCAGGGTTTGGCTTGCTTCTTAGAATCCATCCTTAATCTAGGCTGGTCTCCCTGTAGGAACTACAAAGAAGTAATGACCCAGCCATCCTGGCAACCTGGTTCTCATCTTATCCATCAGGTGAATGCAGACACACAAGTGCCATCATGTGAGAACAGCACAAGAACTGCCCAGCCAAACCACAGAAGTACTAACTTTTAGAGTAATCTGTTATTCAGCAACACAGAACTTACATAGGGTTAACAATTTTTATCTGAGCAATGGACAGTCATCATAGTTTTTGCATTAACTCCTTTTAAACTTGAGCTATCACAGGGCAAATATAAACCATGGTAGATGTGAAGGACAAGTTAGGCCTGGGTGAATGGATACCAGGAGACAACATGGAGCACCACTGCATTAGTCCAAAGAAGAGATAATAAGTGCTTATCCTAGAGTAGGATTCAGCAAAATTTTCTTGTAAAGAGCTAGATAAGTAAATATTTTAGGATTTTCTTACTATAAAGTCTCTGTTGCAACTACTCAATTCTGCCATTGTATCAAGGATGCAACTGTAGAACATATGTAAATGAATGAGTGTGGTTGCATTCTAATAAAACTGTATTTGCAAAAACAGTCTTTGGGTTAAATTTGTACTAAAGCAAAAGCTGAGGGAATAAACCCAGATGACAGATAGAATTTGTAGTTAAAAATAATGTGTGGTGGCCAGTGAGGAAGAAGAAAGAATCAATGATGACTTATAAATTGATAACCAAGTAGATGACACAGGTGGTTACTGAGACAGAAATGACATGGACAAATAAGGTTTGGAGAAGGTCCAGTTTGGGACAACTTGAGTTTGAAGTGAGCCACTAGGGAGAAGAATACATTACTTCCTTGAAAATATAAGTATTCAGGACTAGATTCAGGAGGAATATATTTGAGAGTCAATAACATATAGGTGGAATTTAAAGTCAGGAGTAGAAAATATCAAATCATTTCTCTAAACTGCTACTACAATACTTGGCATATAGGAAATAACAGAAGAAAAAAAATCACAAGTAAGCTATGCTTCTGGTTTTCATTATATTACAGTAAAGGAGAGTGCTGAATGAGAAAATGTGAGGTTTGAAAACTAGGACCTTGGGGAAATTATTATTAAGATGTAAAGGCATGGACAAGAGATCAGCAGAAGAAACTAGAGGGGTTATCAGAGGACAACCCCCAATGAAAATGTTATCCTGGAATAAGGAGTATATTTCAAAAAAGAAGGGATAGCTGTTGATGTCCAATGGTATGGAAGGTTCCAATAGATTGAGCCTGGGACAAACCCTTTGTAGGCAACAATGTTGTCTTGAATGACTTGGGAAAGACCAGTTTGAGAAGGATGGGGTTTGATTATAATACAAGCCCACAGATTTCAAACTTTATCTCAAGGTGGCAAATCTCATGGTTTCCGAACTGTTCTATCCTTTTATTTTCATACTGACCTATCTAAGCAAATTTTTCTTTTAATCTGCCAATATACTTTCATAACCTTCCATTAATGCCTTTCAATTTGTCTGTGATCCAGGTTGAGACAAATCAATCCCTGGTCTCAGGGAATGATCTTGATATGGGCGTATGATCCAAAAAAGAATCCTTCCTGAAACTAGTGGGAAACACTCTATTGCCTTTTTTGCTTAAATTACTCGTAGTCAGGTTTCTGTTCCTGGAAGTGATCTAACCCTGACTTATACACCTCCAGTAAGACAAACTGTAGGAGAAACACATTAATGTGCCACATGATCCAATTAGGGGTAAACATTGAAACAATTTAACCCTGGTACAGTTTTCTTCATTAAATACAATAGCATTCCCTGATGGCTTTCTCCTAGTTAGATGCCATTGGAAGTCTCACACTGCTGCCCTCAGCTCATTTGCTTTACTTCCAGATTTTTTTTCTACTGAGAGTGTTTCCTCTTTAGATTCATGACTATGGATAAGGTTCAAACTAATAGAAAAGCAAAGTTCCTGAGGGAAAGAGGCCGCTTCTCATTGTTCTTCATTATTTACATATTCCCCTGTATGTTTCCGAAGAAACACTTAACATAATTTACATTTTAATGAACTACCACACTGTACTTACCAAATGCTTAGTGGGTCAATAGCAGAGGTCTCATTTTAGGAATCCGGAAAAAAGCTATAATCAGAATGAGAATAAACTACAGCATCTGCGTCACTGGCACAATCAGAAAATTTTCATACTTCAATTAGGGTTTCCATTATGTCCACGTGTATACTTGTACTGTTATTTACTTGGTATGTTACTTTAAACCAGATCACTCTATTTGCTTAAATATATGTATTTTTGAAGGAAATATTATATCACTTCCATAAATGGAAAACATATCTCTAGACAAAAATAGAAGGTAAGTTGAATACATACATAGTTATTAAAAACAACATGCTTTTTTTTTTTTTTTTTTGGTACCACCTAAAGATGCTTCTATGTCTCCACATTTGGAAAAAAGCATTGCTTGTGGGAACAGGCTTTAAGCCCGGTGACCTTATGTTCAATCTCAGTTTTATTTCTTACTGGACCCTTCTATTTTTACCCACAGAAATCTCTACTTCCTCTTCATCACATCACATTTTAATTACATATTTAAGAATATCAGGGTTTCTACTTTGCTCTAGAGCCTAAGTCCTGTGAAAACAGGGAATACACTTCTTTTCACTCCTTTAGCCCTGGCACATAGTATGTGCATATAGGCATCAGTAAATGGATGGATGGATGGATGGATGGATGGATGGATGGATGGACAAACTAACCTTTCTGTGCTTCCCTTTTCTTACCTAAATTAAGGAGAAAACAAATTTTCTGTGCTTCATTCCCTTCTCTAATGAGAAAACAAAAAGTATTTTGAAGTGCTATGATATTAGAGATGATATATAAAGCACCTAGCATGAAATGTGGTTAAAATGACAGCTATGGAGCATAACACCTCAAAGCCTCACACCACTTAGGGAATGTATCACTTAGTCACATTTCCAGACTTCGCTGGCATTCAATGTTTCACCATTTCTGAGTACATACATCCTTTCACTTCTCATCTTTGTACTATCCATGGTTCCTGTTGGAATATCCTTGCTCTGTCTTCTAACTTCTAGTTTTAGATGCATATCCTGCAGGTCCCAAATCAAGATTCTCTCCCTGGGAAGCCACCTTTGGGCAGAGAAGATGCTCTACCATCTTTTGGTCTTCAGTGCAGTTATTCCTGTCACCACTATAAGACCTACTGTGTTTCACTGGAATTATCCATTTATCTAAAGACAACCATGGGAGCCTGGGTGGCTCAGTGGTTAAGTGCCTGCCTTTGGCTCAGGGTATGACCCTGGAGACCTGGGATCGAGTCCCATATCAGGCTCCCTGAATGGAGCCTGCTTCTCTGCTTCCCTCCCTCCCTTCCTCTCTCTCTCTCTCTCTCTCTGTGTGTCTCTCGTGAATAAATAAAAATTAAAAAAAAATCTTTAAAAAAAGACAACCTTATTGTGAATTTCACAATAAGGCCTGAGGTCTAATTTCCAGGTGAAAAAGGAGAAATTGCTTTAAGTGCACTACTTTTATAATAAATCCAGTATACTTCTATTTAGTGTTTATAAAACAGTGCCATGTTTTCATTGCCATTGTTTTTTAAGATTTTATTTATTAATGAGAGAGAGAGAGAGAGAGGCAGAGACACAGGCAGAGGGAGAAGCAGGCTCCATGCACTGGAGCCTCCATGTTAATATACATCAGTGTCTTCATTAAAACTTGAAGTCCTTGAATAGCATAACATATAGAAATGTTGAACCACTATGCTGTATACCTGAAACTAAAGCAACACTCTGTGTCAACTATACTCAGAAAAAACAAAATAAGTAAAAACCTAAGTTCCCTGAGAGCAGACCTTCTGTTTATCACTTTAACCCACCACCTAGCACAGTCCAAGGAACCTAGTAGGTGGGTGCTCACAAAATAGTTATTAAATTAATAAATAAGTGAGCAAATGATTTTTAACCACACATATTGTGTATGAAAAAACAGAATATCTTATTTTAAAAAAGTATACAAATCCTCTGTAATGTAGAAAATTAAGTATGTGGATTATAGGAAGAATTTTCTAAAACTTCATGCCACAGGCTTCAGATCATTTTCACTTGATACAGGTTGGGAACAGGGGGTGAGTGGAGGTATGTGGGAGAAGCCAGAGACAATGGATTGGAAACATCCTTTTTAATATTTTAATACTTTGTCTAACAGTATGATTAGCTAGTATGCCTTTTATGTTTTGGAGGAAAAGCAGGACTCTTTTGGTAAAATAAAAGATTTTTGCAGATATATTGAAACAATATATATTTTCTAATTAAAAGTTCAGCTTGTCCTGACAGTGAAAAACAAAATAAATCTTGCATCTTGGCATCATTGGCATATAGTCTCCAAGTGAAATTAGGTGTGAATTTTTTTTTTTTCAGTTCAGTCCCAATGGGTCATTTCTTATTGTCACAGATTCATAAACTAGTCAGACTCTGATTAAAACTGTAGCCAGTGGTATCTGGAGTCTTACAGTCACATGCTTTAACATTACTGCCAAAATCTACTCAAATTGGACTCTTAAAAGTTATTTCAATTAGACTAAAACTCATGTTTAATGTTATCACATGTGCTATGGTTAGTTTACTTTGTCCCCAGCAAAGTTTGAGACCTTTTCATTTAACAGAAGGTGAATCTTGATAAACTCTTTTCTACTATTTTGCAAAGTCTAGCATTGTATAGAAATACTTGGGATTTAAAAGGATTATATAACAATAAGTGTGGTTAAGAATTTTGAAGTCTAGTTCTTGAGTTAAAGTGGTCCTTGAGAAGTAATGATTTTATTCATAATAGCTACTGAAAACAACTGAGTGTAAGAGACTCATCAACATGTTGCAAACAGGAGAAGAAAAAGTTCATCTAAGGTCAAGTATACTAGAAGCGGATCAGGAGATGAGAATACATGTCCAAGTGTTTGATGGAGGAGATCCTCCCTTGGAAGACTGGTAAGGGTGAAGGAGGTTGGAAGGCAAAGGGAGAAAGCCAAGTAAAGGTGACTCTCAGAAAATGTCCTGCAGAGCAATGTGAAAATGTAAGTTAAGTCTGAAGTGATGTTTATTCAAGGCAAAATTTCCTGGGTTCATTTATACCTGTCAGTGGTTAAGGGTATGAGAGGGGTTGTAAGTGTGGTTGGGGAAAAAGCAGTAATAAGGCACTTTTGGGTGCCTAATCTAATTAAAAACTAATTCACCACTGTGGTTGTTTTTTTAGAATTCTTTGATATGAACCTAACCTTAAACCATCATTGAGTAGATAAAACCAAAGATTTAGATAATATTCTATTTTTAGCATGTAGCACAGTATCTGGGATAAAGTAGGTAATCAAATATATATAATATATATATGTGTGTGTTCACGTACACACAAGTGAATGGTATCAGTAAACATACAAGTCTTTTATTAGCTGATCTAATAATGTTTTTTTCACAAACAAAATGTTATTTACTCATCGAGTATTTTCTATATCTCTTGTGCCCCAAACATAGTGATACATCTTGTAATTATACCATTGAACCTGACAGAGTGTCTGCTTCCATGGAACACTCATTCAATGCAGAGATATAGGCATTAAAAAATTATATAAAAATAAACAGCTAATAAAATCTAGTTGTAATTCAGTGCTGAAAAAATAGGAATATAAAGTGAGGGCCTTTAATGAACTAGGACCTGGCTTTGTCTGGAAGGTGACATAAGGACCCTCAGAAAATACCAAGAATATTCTCTTAATTTTCAAAACGCTAAGTGTTTCAGGGTCTGAGGCAGCTTCTACTATACTGAGCTAGAGAATAATAAAGTTTCCATGAGGAAAGAAAAAAGAGACAAGCTTTAGTTGAAAAAATAATTCTGCTCCTCATCTCAGCAGCTACTCAGCAAGATTTTTGATATGGTGGTGAAGCTTGAGGGTTTGTGAGGGTGGAACAGAGTGGTCACAAAGGGAAGGGAAGGGGAAGTCATCAGGAGATGGATGGAGGTGCTTAGGGTTCAAAATTAGTCTATTCTATGTTATTTCTAGTTTTCTGAACTTCTTTCTGTAACAGAGATTACAAATTCAAAGACCCACAGGACAGCGAAGTGTTCTATAGAGAAAGCTAAACAAGTACATTGACTAGCTAGGGGAAAATGCTTAAAAATAAGATACATGATGATTACTGAAATGAGAATAAATTAAATCACAAAGACCTTCTTTATCCCTTTGATTCTATGATCTTACTAATAAAGAACTACAAAATAATCCAGGCATAGCTGAGGGGAAATGAATAAGACTTTTAAAAAATGAAATGGGAGATAAATCAGCGGGAGAAGTTGTATTCATCCTGAAGAATTCCTGCCTTGGAAATTCCCTTTCCTACCTGAGTTGGGAGTCCTTGTGGGATACTCTAGAGCAAAATATCTAGTTTTGCAATTACTGTAATAGTCTCCTATAGAGTACCATTATCTTACTTTCTCTTACTCTAAGAAAAAAAAATCTTACACAGGACTGTAAGTTAAATTATTTTAAACACAAGTGAGTAGTACAGTAAGTTTGACCTGGAAGCCTTTTATCTCCAAGATTATTGTTATTTTTCACTCTACCATGCTTATCTTTCTAAAAGATATCTTAGAATTAAATTATTCCAACTCTCTCTTATAAACAAAGCCTCTTCCATAACCATAAAGGTAGTTTTCCTACTGTTGGCTTACATACTTTCAACTAGGGTTTTATTTTAATTAATTAATTAAAAGATTTTGTTTATTTATTCATGAAAGGCACAGTGAGAGAGAGAGAGAGAGGCAGAGACACAGGCAGAGGGAGAAGCAGGCTCCATGCAAGGAGCCCAATGTGGGACTCGATTCCGGCACTAGAGATCACACCCTGAGCAGAAGGCAGCTCTAAACCACTAAGCCACCTGGGCTGCCCTGAACTAGGATTTTAATACAAAAACAAAATTTCACTGCAATGTTGAAAATCTCTAATTGTGAGAAAGTCTGTTCTAAAATGCAATTCATCTTCCTACAGCTTTCAGATGCTCTCTAAACTTAGGTATCAGAGTATCTATTCCCTGTTCTTCCAGAAATACTTTCACATGCTTGAATAGACCTATCATGTCTCTCCTCAATTTCTTTTTCACTAGGGAAAACATTCCTAGTTCCTTCAATTCTGAAATCTGTAACATACTTTTGTGCCCTCTGGACATATCTCAATATGTCAATGTTTCTCTTAAAATATGCTGTCCAAAATGGAACACAATAATCTGAACACTGAAAAAAATGGTAAGCTGGTAAAACAATGTGAGGATATATATACATATTTTATAATATATATATATATATATATATATATAAACAGTTGCATCATAATCTGGGACCATAGTTTTTATGAGTAATAATAGTATGTTATGTGAAATTCTGTAATAGTGTAATTGATATTTTGAACTTGAAGCACTTACAGTTTTGTTAAATAGTATCTTGATTTAATATAGTGACAAATTTCTTAGATCAATTCAAATCTTGATCACATCATCTACATAATTTAATCTATGTAATTTTGTGAAATCTGTAAATTGAGGAATCACACTTCTAATAACTCCTAGACCTTTCATAAAAGTATTAAGCACATATATCCATTGGCAGAATTTTTGGTTCATGAGACACATATCATTAAGGTTCACATCCAAACTAATTGCCATGTGTTTAAATTGCATCTTCTCTATTGTTAGTAATACATCTGAGGCCCCATAGCACACTGTTGCTCATATTTCATAGACTTATCCACAAATAGGAGAAATGACATGTTTTTTTGAAATACAAATAAATGATGTTTTAAAATGCCAACTCAACATTTTTTTCATGTAGAGAGAGTTGACTTTTCTTTTCTTTTAAAGAATTAGGATAAGTAAAGGTATCTATTTAATAACCATTTTAAAGCTTACTTATTGACAATTACAAAATTTCTGAATTTGTACCCATTGCAAATGTTACTTTACTCATACAGAGCAACATTTCCCCATCTACTGCCTTCTGAGGACCAATTTATTCACCACAATTTTACAAAGATACTTGAAATGATTCTAAGCCTGCACTGAATTCTATTAATAGAAATTATTGCTTTATAGTATAATAAACATTCTCATAAAGCTATTCCTTCACACTTGAGACCTATCTATAGTATAATTAATAATAATCATAATATTTAACATTTATCAACTCCTAAAATGTGTTAATTGCTTTACATGCATGATTTCATTTAATCTACAGAACAGCCCTGTGAGGCAATTTTGCTATTGCTATCTTGTTTTCAAATGAGTAATTTGAAGCTTATAAAAATGAGGGATTTCTTTAAGGGCACACATACATTAATGGTATAGCAGGAAACTGAATCCAGGTTTTCCTGAAACCAGAGTGTTTAACCATTATGCTATTCTGAGTAGATTTCTAGAAAAGAATTTGCTTTATTAAGGGAAATTTGCATTAAACATTTTGATAGATAAAAGAAATTATTATTTCGAAACATGGAGCTATTTATAAACATGTCAATAATATATGTTAGTGCCGTCACCAATATTGAATACTGTTAACATTTTGTTTTTGTCAATCTTTTTTTTTTGCTGTTTTGACTTGTACCTTACTTACTTAAAAATTTGAGCAAGCATTTTAAAATATGTTTCAGGACTTTTTTTTTCTGTTAATTGCTGTTTTTTTCCCCTTATACTATTTTTCTCAAACTAAGATTTGTGTTCTTATTGATTTTTGAAAACTCTTTGTATATTAATAATATTAACACATTTTATGCTATATATACTGAAAATATTTTCTTTCATTTTGCATTTGTGCTATATTTCAAACATCACACACAAAAAAATATTTTTGAATTTTTTTTCTGAAATCCTCTCTACTTTTTTTACTATGTGGCTTTGCCTCTTGTTTTGGGGAGGATTTGTCCACATTAAAGTTATGAAAACAATTTTCAGAGATTATTTCTAATGTTATACTTTTAATCTAACATTTACAGACTTTTAATTCAATCTTTCTTTATAGAGGCTGTTAAGAAGTCATGTTAATTTTCTAGAGTTCTTAAATTCATATTATAATGAGCTGGGCTACTTTGGGCAAGCTATTTAACCTGTTAGGTGTCTCAGTTCCTTCTGTTAAAAATGGCATTAATAATAGTATCTATCTAATTGGGATCTTTTAAGTATTAAATGAATTAATGCACATGTTGCATTTTAAATGCCTGATTCAAAGTAAGTACTCAAAAAAAAAAAAAAAAAAAACTAAAAAAAAAACCTAAATAAGTACTCAAGTATTAGCCTTTAACTATTTTATTTATTCATTTATTTATTTTTGTTTCAAGTTTATATTTAAATTCTAGTAAGTTAACATATAGCATAATATTGGTTTTTGGAGTAGTGCTAATCATAACAAGTGCCCTCCTTAAGACCCATTACCCATTTTGCCCATCCCCCACCCACCGCCCCTCCATCAATCCTCAGTTTGTTCTCTATAGTTAAGAGTCTCCTATGGTTTGCCTCTCTTTTTCCTCCTTGCCCTATGTTCATCCGTTTTGTTTCTTAAATTCTACAAACGAGTGAAATCATATGGTATTTGTCTTTCTCTTATTTTAAGTGACTTATTTCACTTAGCATAATACACTCTAGCCTTTATTTTAAATTCATCTGTTATAGTCATAATTTTTAACATTAAGTTAGAAATCTATTTTCTTTTCCAAAATGGAGAAACAGTTGTCCTTACATCTTTGGTTAAATTTTGCATCATTTCTTCACTGATTCACATTAGTTACATGGTCAAATCCATTGATACATTGGTATGTTTTCTAACATTAGTAACAGATTTCCAATTCTTTCACCAATCTTTTATTATGTGTGTGTGTTACATATAAAGAAACTGAGATCTGGAGAGGTGATGTAAAGAGATAAGTTTACCCAGTTACAAGTGATCTCAAATTTATACCCACATCTTTCCAAAATGGCTAGATTCCTAGAAGTGGTCTTCAAAATATATGATTACATGAAATACAATCTTTCCTCCATACAACACTGCCTTTTGTTATGAAAGAATTCTGAACACGTTGCATTTTTAGTTATGTACATATTTTTTTCATACATTAGTTTTTATAATTAAATATGATAAGTATTCATTTTTAAGTCTGTCACCCTAGTAACAGTCTTATTCTGACATACACAGAGGTAAAGGCCATGTCTCATTCATGTTTGTATTGCTGGTTTCTGCCAGTGCCCAGCACATACACAAAAATCAATACATGCTTACTTAACTGAATAGATTTTAAATATAATGCACACTCCATGTTGGAGTCAAAATCCTGCAATGTGTTGTGGCTACTCAAATTCCAAATACTTGTCCTCACATTTAGATACCTTACACAATGGCTCCATGCAATCACCTCTTCCACTAAAACCAAAATAGTCCTTTACTCCAGGCAGCTGGCCTAACTCACTATCTCCGAATACATAGGTTGATTCCTACTTCCCTATTATAGATTTTATCATCAAAACTTCATAATATTTTCCTTAACTACATTGATTTTCTTCCTGAGCCAGCAGTTAGAATTGTTTAATTTTAGAGGTAAAAACCACCTTAGACTTGATCTAGGTTAAACCCTTCATTTAATAATGAGAAATGGATGGCTAACAAGGTTATGAAACTTTCCCTCAGAGTATTTTTAATGACCATGACTCACATTTTAGTTTTTAATTTTGTATTTCTCTTTAATTTTGTACCAATGGGATTAAAAGCTCCTCTGGAGTTAGAGCTAGCAGTACATTCAGCAATTCATTGAACAAATATTAATTAAGTGCCAGCCTTGGACCAAGCAATATTCTAGGATCTAGCAATCCAAAACTACTACATATATGAGCCTGGGTTTTATATAACCATAGTTTATAGATGAAGCATAGGTTAATTAAGCAAGTACCGAAGTAATTATAAATCAGTGTATCATAAAAATTGTGATATGTTAAAAAATAATATCATGCCTAGACACTAAATTATTTAATTTGGACTGGAAAAGTAGGGAAGAATTTTTCAAAGAAATGACATTTCATTGAAATCTGAAGAATGAGTACAAGATAGACAGGCATAGAGAGAAAGATTTCTTCATGTAGAGAAAATTGTGAGTTTCAGAAACATTGAGTTTGGAAGTAGCTTGGGATTTTACACAAAAAGACAGAAACTCAGTATGACTAGAGCAACAAAGTGGGGAAAAACTGAGGATGGATATGACAGGAAGCCTAAGTTAAGCACTGTGTGCAATGTCTACAATGAGGTCTCTCACTGAAGACTCAGAATCTTAATAGGAATTCTTTAGGAAGTTATTACAAAGAGAGTTGTGCTATATTTTTTACATTAAAAAATTCCTGCTATGGACTTTATGTTTTAAAAAAGGGGAGGAAACATAAGAAAAAAAAGTGGGAGACAATGTTGCAGTCTTAGAAAAAAGTAGCATGGCTAAGGTGACAGCCATAGAAATGGAGTGGTAAGAATGGATAGAAGAGGTTTGGGTTGGTAGCATACACAGATTACACAGGATTCACATTTATTAAAACAAGAAGATGTCACAGATAATCCTGGTTTTCTGGTACGCCAACTGGATGAAATTTGTGATACAACTGTGGTACAAAAATGATCAAAATTTCTGACTTAAGCGGATTTAGGTTTGAGAAGTCATGAGGAATCCAAGTAAATATATTATAAAGGAGATTAATGAATGGTTTTGGAGATATAAATGTGAGAATTGTTGGCATAATGATATATGTAAATCCACACAACTGAATAAAATCACCAGAGAATGTCAGGAATAATCCCAGTAAATTCAAACATTTTGAGGTCAAGTAAAGGTAGAAAAACTGGCAAAAGACTATGACAAATAGCAGCCATAGTGGAAGGTGAAAACCCGATATATGATAGTGTCATGAAAGCCAAGAACAAATAGTATACCTGACAAAGTTGTGACTCTAGAAGTATTTTTAAGATAAATGAATGAAACTACTCATCTGTATTGAATGCTGCCAACAAGTCAATTAAGATGGGAGCTGAAAAACATCCACTGAATTTAACAATATGAAAATCAATGATGACTTTATGAAAGTGGTTCTGGTAATGGGGTAGGGAAAATGGGTGGGAAAGGATATCAAATCAAAGCTGGCAAAGGAGTAAAGGGGCTCTAGCTCAAGATTAACCAAGAATACTACCCATAATATACATAGACTATTCTGGGATAGTACATATAATATATATAATATGTATATTAGTACCCAGTATATAAATATATATTATATACTAATATATACTAATGTAAATTAGTACCCAGTATATATATTAATATATACTATATACTAATATATATTAATATATTAGTACCCAGTATATGTTAGTATATATTTAATTATATATATACATATACATATATATACACATACACATGCACACACATACACACACACTAGAGGTAAAGCAAATAAACCTGTGACTTGATAAAAAATAGGAAAATTATAATCAGGTGGTTCACAAAACAGATTCCATGATGGTCGAAAACATGAAAAGATGACCATCTAATAATCAGGAAATGGTAACAATACCCCACTGAAATACTGTGGTAGGCAGTCTCTAAGATTTTCAGTGATACCTACTTCCTAGTGTTCACGCCCCTATATAATTACCTTAAGTGTGGGCTAGACCTCATAACTTCTTACTAGACCTCGTAACTCGGTTACTAATTAATGGAATATGACAAAGCATGAGAGGTTTCTTAGAGGAGATAAGGTGACAAGCACACTGTTACTTCCCTGGAACTTGTGCTAATTCTCTTGCTTGCTTTGAGTGAAACTAGTTGCTATATTAGCTGCCCTATAGAAAGGCACATGTAGCGAAGAACAGAGGAAGGTTTCTTACCAACAGTCAATGAGGAATATTGTACACATACTTCAGTATAACAGCATAGAAAGAAACAAATCCTAATAACCATATGAGTAAGGCTAGAAGTGAATCTTCTTCCAATAAAGCTTTCAGATAAAAACCTAGCCCCAGCCAGCACCTGTTTGCTGCCTGTGAGAAAACTTGCAGAGATAACCGGTTAAGTCTGTAATTACAAGAAATTATAAGATAGAGATCCCTGGGTGGCGCAGTGGTTTGGCGCCTGCCTTTGGCCCAGGGCGCGATCCTGGAGACCCGGGATCGAGTCCCACGTCGGGCTCCCGGTGCATGGAGCCTGCTTCTCCCTCTGCCTGTGTCTCTGCCTCTCTCTCTCTCTCTCTCTCTCTCTCTCTCTCTCTCTCTCTGTGTGTGTGTGTGACTATCATAAATAAAACAAAACAAAAAGAAAAGAAATTATAAGATAAATGTTTTTCTATGTTAACCCACTATGGTTTGGGGCAATTTGCCATGCAGTAACAAAAAATACAAAAACCATTTTATAGCCCTCAAATAAGCACTACTCTAAAATTTTTATGAAAATAAGCATTGTTAAAGATGTGGAGAACAAGGGAATATGCTTATACTGCTGATGTAGGTGCAAATTGGTTCAATCACTTTGATAAACAATTCGACTACCCCTAGTAAACTGAATATGCTGTACCCTCTTGCCATCAATGCTCCATCTAAGGAAATAATGTCATGTAAGCAAAGAATATAAACAAACATAATTATTGCAAAATTGTTTATAAGGGTAAAAACTGGACAACCCAAATGTTCATCAGTATGAGAAAGGATAAATTGTGATATATTCATGCTGCGGAACAATAAAGTTAACATAAATGAACATGATCTTCATGTATTCATATATGTACAAAAGTCTATTAATACTTGGATATGATTTTGGTAGATATAAAAGATATAAGCAATATATCATTTATAAATATAATAATATATAAAAATAGTGGGAATGGTACATACCCACTTTTATAGTCAACCTTCTAGAATGAAGGGATGGGAATTAAATGAGGAGTGACTTAACTGCATCCAAAATATAATATTTCTTTGAAAAAAAATCTAAAGTCATATAGTAAAATATCAACATTAATTAAATTTGAGGGTGGGTGGCCAAATGACTGTGAGTTATATAATTTTCTGCTTTTCAGTTTGTTTGGAGTATTTCATAATATTTTAAACTTTAGGAATTGTGAGTTTTGGGAACACAGCTGATACAATAATAATAAATTAACCCTAGAGCTTTTCAAATAATGTAGAAGAAAAAACTCTAGATTTTAATAATTTATGATTTTATCAATTATTTTCCTCAATTTTATATTCTATCTTTATGTGTGTTTTATTAGAACATTAAGATTGATCACTAAATAAATTGTTGTTGCATATAGGACATTTGGATTACCTGAAGGCAAGATATAGAAACAAAATCTTCTAAGGTGGAGCATCTGAACAAAGTTTATTTTATTCTTGACTGAGAATATACAGTGTGGTGTAAAGACCCAATTGAATTATTACTCTCGCATTCCAGTACTGGTGCTATTTTGGGCAAGTCCCTGGATTCCTTCTACAACAGCAGAGGATTAAATTAAATGATCTCCCAAATCCTACCATTTTTAAGCTTCCTACTCTCCTTCAATTCAATAGAATTTGGGAAAGAAGAGTTGTAATAAACTCATAGATATTTCCAATTTTCAACTACACAATGAGAGATGTCCTCAACACAGCCAGGCTGTGTGGGGGATTAACAACATCTCTTTGACATCACTGTCTTTGTACTCTCAATGCTTGTTCTCTCTAACCTGGTTACTTCCTTTCAGGTTTAGATGAAGGAAGAATTCAGAAGCAAAAGCAGATAAAAGTAAGAATCAGAGTGAAGAAAGAAGGGGGAAAAAGTATGTGTGTGTTCAATTTGGCGCCTTAATAGTTCTGGGTGCTCCTTCACATTTGAGGATATAATTTCTTGAAAGAAAATGGAGATAGAAATGGACTGGAATGCCAAGAGACTGTTGAGATGTAAAAAGCAATACTACCTGCAATCTTCTTAGACCAAGTTTTCATCAACTAACATTGCTTATGACTATTTAGTCTGTTAGAAAAACAGTTTTAGATAAATCAGACAAGTGGATGTTGGGAAAATCAGAAGTAGATGATATAAAAGGATTTCTAGGAAAGCACTATGCAATTGACCTTATAATTACTCTGTGGATATGTAATATTAATAATTGACCTGACATTCATAAGTTAAAAAGAAGTATGATAAAAATAACCTAATCTCCATTAATACAGTAGTTCTATTTTGGTTCAGCTCTAATAATACTCCTTTTCATAAAATATACCTCACAGAACAAATGTAAAACTTTCCCTCAAATTTCACATAACCAGGCTCAATGCCAGAAAAAGACCGACTGATCAGGAAACTGTTAAAGTACACACATACTTTCAAAATGGTATAATCGACTACAACTTGCTCTGAGATTTTTGTGATAGGAGCATTTTCTAATATAACTTAGTTGATTTGGTAATATATTTAGTGGGACATATAACAGAAGTACTGCTTCCCTGTGCCTTAGGAAAATGCTAAACTGTTTTAAATATGAAAGTCACATGAGAGGGTTATTTTTTTTAATCTGCAATCTCTTATTTAATATATAAGAATAACAATAAACTTAATTTTACAGTAGCTCCTCCCTGCTACCTCCTCATCCCTCCTTTTTTTTGTAGTCAGACTCAGTATTTGGTTTATTATTTATTTAAAATTATTTCTTGGGAAAATGTGGATAGGAAACTCTACTGCTCTTTGCATTCCGCATGTGTGATAAGGGCACAAACCCAAGAACCCTGGGAGGCCCCTGAAACTGAAAAAGACAGGACAAAATTTCTCCCCTGGAGTGTCCAGAACCAAAGCTAATACAGATTTTTGTACCTAAAAGTGGAGTGCTGCTAGAATACCTAAAAACAAAACAAAACAGATAAAAACAAAACAAAACAAATAAATACCTAAAAACATGGAAGTGGCTTTAGAATTGGGTAGTGGGAAGCAGCTGGAAGAATTTTGAGAAACATGATAGAAAAAGCCTCCGTTTTCTTGAACAAACTTCTAGTATAAGTATGTTCAAGACTAAAGACTCAGAAGGAAGTGAGGAGCATAGTAGAGAAAAACTGCATCTTAGAGAATACATAAATCATCAAAAACAAATTGTTCATAGAAATATAGATATTAAATGTGCTTCTGGTAAGAGCTGAGAAGGAAATAAGGACATGTTACTGAAATCGGAAAAAAAAGAAGATTCTTGTTATTTAGTGGTAGGAGCTGTAGGTGTGTTGTGCCCTACGGTTATATGGAAACCGAACTTAAAAGCAATGAACCTGCATATTAAGCTGAGTAGATTTTCAAGCAAAGTATTGAAGGTGTGCCTTGTTTGTTCTTGCTGCTTATATTAAAAAACATAAAATGAAAGAGATAAGCTGAGGAGAGAATTATTTAGTGAAACAGAACCAGTACTTAAGATTTGGAAAATCATCAGCTTAACCTGATTTCAGAAGATGCTAAAATTAGGAGATTCGCTGCCAGGAAAGTGTGCTCTAGAAGAGAAAGCCAAGGGTGTGGCTTTTGCTAGTGCCTTGAAAGAATCAAATTTGCAGAGTATAAAAGCACACAGAGGACTCTTTAAAGAGATTCGGCTTGTGGCTCAGCCATCTCAGCAGAAGCCAGAGAGAGATGGGATTATTCAGGAAAGATCCTTTGAGGAGCCTCTTGTCTAATGGAGTGAATCCCTGTGATATACATGGGAGACCCACAAGGTCCTTGAGGATGTTATGTCAGCAGAAACTCTGCCAGCTTAAACTAAAAGGGACAGAGACAGGACAAAATGAAGAAAGGTGGTTAAGCTACCAAAATTATTAAGGTTAAAAAAAATGAGTTAATAGAATTAATCAATTACAACATACACTACTCCTCAAGAAAAGGAAGAATAGCTCAAAGGGCAGAGCTGTGGGCCCAGATGGAACCAAGAGCCACAGATTATTCCCAGGTCTTGAAACCTAATGGAGTTTACTACTAGTATTTCTACATTGCTTGGGACCAGTGACTCCTTTTTTTGTTTTTAATCCTTTTGTTTACTCCTGTTTTAAATAGGAATGTTCACAAATTTTTGGAAGAGATAACCTGCTTTCTAGTTTCACAGGTCCACAGATGGAGAGTAATTTTGCCCCAGGATGGATCATACAAAGAGTCTCAATTATATCTGAATTAGATGATAAATTTGGGTCTTTTTAACTGATGATTTTTTATAATATATTTATTTTTTATTGGTGTTCAATTTGCCAATATAAAGAATATTTAGATGAGATTTTAAACTTTGGGTTGATGATATAATGGATTGAGGTTTTTGAGAATGTTTGGATTAGCTGAATATATTTTGCGTGGACGGGTGTAAATATTGGGATCTAGAGAATAGACTGTGCTAGGCTGAATAATGCCTTCTCGAGGACCCCAGAGATGTCCAATTTCTGGAACCTGTAAATATATTAATGGCAAAAGGGATCTTGGAGATTAGATTAAGTTAAGGAGTTTATGATGGAGATATTTTCCTGTATCATTTGGATGAGCCCAGTGTAATCACAAAAAAACCTAATATAAGGGATGTAGAAAGATTAGACAGAGGAGAAAGCAATGTGATGACAGAAGCAGAGATCAGAGTGGTGCACAGCCTTAAACCAAAGAATGATAGTAGCCAAAGAATACTTAAACCAAAAAATGAAAGTAATTCTAGGATCTGGAAGACACAAGTGACAGATTTGTCCCTGGAGCCTCCAGAAGAAACCAATCTGCTGACACCCTGCTTGATCGCCCGCAGCCATGTGTTGCTTCTTGATCCATGATTTCCTCAAAGATAATTGTTTTCTTCAACTATTTATAAATAATACTTATAGCAAACTTCGGTGAAAAGAATATTGTAAAATATTTAAATAAATACAGTGCATTTATCCAAACAAGTTCAGGTAAGCATCAAATGTTTTCCACAAGGAAAAATCGAATAGAATGATTCAGTTATATCTAGAATCAAGAATCACCAGAATATATTTTTTAAGACTCACATTAAATTTATGACTCTTTGAACTGTCATCTAAGAGTTTGTTCATTATCATTATATATTTTTCTTAATCTCTTATAGAAGTAAAACCTTACATCTGATTTTCAGAACAAGATATTTTAACTATTCCAAAATAAGGTTCTTGAAATATGAAAATGAAATATGAAATATGAAAAACATTATAATTCACTTTAATTGATAGTATAAATGTATGTCATATGTCATGTGATGGTATCAACATATAGGAAATATAAATGCAGAAACAAAAAAATACTAAAATGGGCCAATCCAGTATTAATAATTCTGATTATATTTTGAAGACTACCCCTGTGTCCCATAAACTGCTGTTTGGTATATATACATATTGCTAGCTGTAATAATGGCCTACAACGCAAATATTATTTTATAGGGAATTTTAGTAATCTCATGGCCTTATGGGTGTCTGTGGTAGTTGTCAGCAATGGACCACTACTATTAATGCTCACAGACCATCTATCATGCCATGTGTTTCTCCCTGAATTGGGAGAAAAAAGGCTTCTGTCATTACCTCAAAGAATTCATGTTTTCTAAATATGGATAAGGAGCATGATTAAAAACAACAACAATCAGCACTCTACCTATGATTAAATGTCATACTAACTCTATTTGTCCCAGTGTTCATTCTCATTTTTTTAAAGATAGCTAGCTAGCTACCTAGATTGATTGATTGATTAATTTGAAAGAGAAAATGAGCAGGGGTTGGGGCAGAAGGACAAGCAGACCCCACCACTGAGCGATAAGCTCCCTGATGGGGCTCCATCTCAGTATCCTGAAATTATAACCCGACCTGAAGTCAGACGCTTAACCAACTAGCCACCCAGGCACCCCTTTATTCTAATACATAATGGACCCAGGGAAGAAAATACTCAGCAAAACTCAGTCCTGAACTTTAGTTCTAGTTTTTCATAATGAGGGAAGTCATAGTTGGGACAATATAGTCCACCAAACTTAAGACTTTCTAGATTTTCTTAGTGAAAATTTGATTTTAAAATAATTATATAGGGACACCTGGGTGGCTCAGCAGTTGAGCGTCTGCCTTTGACTCAGAGCATGATCCCGGGATCGGTGATTGAGTCCTGCATAGAGCTCCTTGCAAGGGAGCCTGCTTCTTCTTCTGCCAATGTCTCTCCCTCTCTCTCTCTGTTTCTCATGAATAAATAAATAAAATCCTTTTTTTAAAAAACTAGAATAATTATATATATAATGCATATGATTATTTAATATAACAATTTTGTGAGACTAATAAGCAAAACATTCTCATTTTAAAGATAAATTGTTTCAAAATTTATGAGAAAGTAATTCTACATTCTTATTTTACTACAGTCATGCATTACACTTATAGTTTTCACCAGAAAAGATCTTAAATTATTTGACACTTTTACAATATTTTGATTCCCATAGCTGTTGGCCCTTGACCATATAAAGTTAGGGGAAATTTTTATTTTATTTTATTTTATTTTATTTTATTTTATTTTATTTTATTTTATTTTATTATTTTATTTTATTTTTTATGTTTTTAAAGTAAAAGAGTAATGTGTCAACAGATTGATTGTAAATCTCTCCTGTTCTATGCCTGCATTTAATCTGAGAATATAATTTCATTTCTATCTATGAGATATAGACCAATATTTTTTTTCTTTGTAAAGCATTTCACCAATTCTTAAAGAGAATGCTAAAAGAGTCTGAAATGATCAATTCTAGCAATTAAACTTCAATAGTAGGATCTCTGGTTTAGAACTGACTTGGCATATTTACAGTTCATGGTTCAGAGACTTAAAGCAGAGTCAGTAAATGATACAGGAATGTAGACATTTTTAAACAGAGGCACTTGACTGCTGGGTACTCTGTATCCGAGTTCTCTGTAAAAACACTGTAATGTATAACATAAGAATTTCAATTTTTCTTTTGTCAATTTTCTTCCTAACACAAATGGTTTAGTTCCAATTTGTACATATACATATACTCATATACACACATATCTACATGTTCTCACACACCCATGACATATACATAGTATATGATCTCTTCATGTGTTTGTATTAATAATAGCATCTATAGCTATTAAGCAGGAAATAGGTCCCAAACATTTGTCTAAAGGCTCTATATTGACTTACGCATTTAATCCTTACTACATTAGGTATGTGCTATTAATATCTCAATTTTGTAGGATGGAAAATAAAACACACAAAAAATGGGGCACAAATGTTAAGTTACTTTTCCAAAATCAAATAAGAGTTAATGAGTACCACAGGAATTTGAGCTAAAGCAACCCAAAGACAGAAGTCATCATTTAATCTTCACAATAATGATGAAAGTGAAAGTACATATCTCATTTTATAACTAAAGACACTGGGGCACATGGAATTTAATTTATGGAGTGTCTAACAACTAGGCTATACTGCTGTGAGAATTTCAACTCATTTTATCTGATTCTAGAAACCACAGTTACACTGTCATTTTGTTAGAAATTTACTTTTCTAGAACCATTGACTACATAAAGCCATTATATTTATGTTTCAAAAAATGTTTCAATCAAGAGGCCATGGAAAGAAATGTTGCTGTCAAACACCTCCTAGACCTCTACCCGCCATGGGCAAATAATGATAAAATTCTAATCTACTAAATGATGGATAAATTCTTAATTTACCACCTTCTTCAACCAAAACCATTACCCAGTACACATACTATTCAAGATCACGTCTTGCCTGTTGATTATTTCCAGTTCCTTCTCCCTTGTAAGTTCTCTTTAAAAAAAAATAATAACACTCAGAATCTACTATAGATACTATTAAAGTGGCTCACTCTCTTTGCAACCTAATTCTTCCCTAAGGAATTTCCTGGCCTAACTATGGGTGTTGCAAAAACTAACTTCTGTTATTACTTGCCTTGATCTCAGAAGTCATATTTGCATACACAAATAAGATGCATTATATGTGCTAACCACTATTCTCAGCACTCTGCATATATCATCACTATTCCTCACCATACAATCTAGCTAAGGATTTATTCACTTTTATATATAAGGATCATTGGAAAGGATAGGTAATTTCTCCAGATTAACTAGCTAGTAAGTAGCAGATCCAGGATTCAAATTAAGGTCAGTTTGCCTCAAAAGACTATCCTGTCCCCACTTAATCACACAGCTCCAGAAAAAACAAACACATTCTACTCTGCATATATAGATAAGGCTGAAAATAATGTATACACATCAATCACAAACACATACATGATCTGTATCCTGCAATAAATATCTATTACTTTTGTTGTGCATCACTTGTTTATATATGTTATATGTAGATAAGGGAATCTATTTAGGAAAACAAAACTCACTTCAATGTTAAACAGCTTGAGATCTTTAAAATCCAAATTTAAAATGATATATAATAGGCTATTTTCTTCTATTTTATATAGTGAATGGCTCCAATTAATGCTAGAAATGTAGTATTTCTCATAAAAAACTTAGAAAACTTCGTTCGATCAAAGTTTAATTCAGTAAACCTTTATATTTTAAACCAGCAGAGTTTTTCAACTTCAAAAATGTGTATTTTAGCAATAGAATAAACATGTCACCTGACTTATTTTTAAACCAGCTGTGAAAATTTATTATGAAAATATTATCCCTGTCTCTAGTATAAAAGACTGATTGAAATGTAAATTTCCATACGATTTTTGATAGCCACAGTAAATATAAAATATGGAGGTATTAAGAGCATTATCTACTTTTGTAAACACTTGGAAGACTTTAATTTTAAAAAGGCTTTGTGTCTTTCACAAGGTAACCATAGTAATGCAATAGGAAAAATGGAATTTCTGCCATTATTTCACTACATTCTTTCCGATTTTATACATTTGATTTACGCTTTTCCAAGGATTGCTTTATCAATGAATTTCAATACATAACTTGAAGGCAAAAGTTTGAATTCCAATGGTTTTCTCCGTCAACTTCGTCTTTTAAATGTTTAGAACATAAATTAGGCTAAAATTATTTTCTTGAATTTTTACTATGCTTATACAAGCATGCTGTTTCTCGGCATTCCAATTATGTCCTTTTGAATTTTTTAGTCCATGCTGTGGTATAAGTGTCCCATATGTTCAAGTTAATTGTATTTCTACAAGGAAAAATATGCCAAATCCAGAGAAAGAATGACATCTATAAATTTATATATGTAATTGAAAGTATAAATAAATTGGTCATTAGGACTCTACTCTTTTCCAACATTAGTTTGTATCTCAATTTTACAATCTGGTTTTTAGTGGAAGAAAGTCAGGTAAAATTGGAGTCAACTGCAAATAAATTAAGAAATACTATGCTAGGTAACCATGGTATAGATTTGCATAGCTGACGTCAATAACTAGGGACTTTACTCTTTGAAAATGTCATAATTATTTTTGAGCCTAAAAATGGCAGAATTCTAATTCTGATACTGAACTCTGGTATTACATTTGTGCCAAATTCTGATATTAAATATTAAATTCTAGAAATAAGTTTTAATCAAACAAAAGCGAACAGTTGCTGGCAGTTTCATTCAGAGTTCATTTGTATTTAGTTGGCTTACTCACACAAAATGGAATGAAATGGTATATTCTTTTCCTTCTTCCAGGGTGCCTCCTTCCTATTATAGTGAGTTTTTCTATGAGGTACATCATCAAGAACACATGAGACAAATGGAGGGAAAAATACATTCTAAGAGTGAACATAATTTAATTCAAAGGAAAGCCAACAGCAATTTATTGATGCTCTAATTTCTAAGAATGGAATATTAAATAGATGAAAAATGATTTCTGAAATCAAACCTTGGGAAACCAAAGGCTCAAAGAAAATGGTAGTAAGTAATTGCTGAAAGAACTTTATTACTGTTGACTTCATCTAAAAAACTGTCTAGCAGGTATTCATTAACATGGTCCATTTATACTCATATGAGAGGGCAGCTGAAAATACCAGATAACTGGGAATGACTCCTCTACTTGGGGAAAGGGGAAAATATGTACCTCTATATTGAATTTCAGTATAGGAGCATATGGAAACTTGAAATATTTTCTCATTTCACTTTGATTTAGTCCTAGAATTTATGGCTCTGTGACTCAGTGGTTGTCGGCTAAACTCTTCCAGTGACCAGATGGAAGCAGAATCCCTTTTCTGCTCAAGTTAGAAGAAAAAGAAAATTTGCCAGTCAACATGCACACATATATATGTCACAAGGCATTTTTCTGGATACTTTGAGGTCTACCACAGAATAAGGCATGATACTAGTCCTGAGGAAGTCAAAGTATATGCCCGGAGCCAATTAATCCCTGTAGTGCAGGATACTGACTCTAAATACACCAGAACACATTCAGGTACTCAAATTACTGGATTTCTTAACAGCATTTGAAACTCTTAATTACTCTGTTCATTGGAATGCTTGGATATATGCTTTTGGTTGTATTCAATTTTGTTTTTAGGCAACTGGTATAATTTTTTTTTTTATTTACACAGCTTCTATTTCCTCCCCAAACTCTATTTTTAACACAAGGTCTTCTGAACTTCAAAATCTTCTATCCTTTCTATGCTTGGATGTCTCCTTATGAATATCATACAGCCAACTTGAATTCAGTATTTCTAACACGGAAATCATGATCTTCTGCATAAGTCTGCTCCCTGTCCCAGAGTTGATATCCTTGCAAATATTCCCCGAGTTGATATCCTTACAAATATTATAAACGTTAACCCATTTTCCCACCTGAAAATATGGTCATTATCTCTGACTCCTCCTCTCTTCCTTTAGATATGCTGTCAACCACTATATTATCTGAATTCTCTACCTCCCCTGTCAGAGCCTTGGTTCAGGTCATCTTTCCTCACTTAGATTAATGAAAATGCCATCTCAATTGATTTTTCTACAAAGCAACTAAGAGTAATTTTTCTAAAACAGACATTTGATAAACTCACTCTTCTACCTAAATTCAGTCAATGACTGCAAATCTTTCAGGATAAAAGGAGTATCCATATCAATGACGTGCATGGTTCTCTATGATCTGTGCCCTGCCTTATCTCTTGTCCTTACCTTTCACTTTAAAGTTAAAGTGCACTAACCTATGAATTCTCCATGTTCTTGTTCAACACAGATTCTTTGCATAAATTATTCCCTACCCTTGTAAGTCCTTGCTCCTATTCTCTCTTCTACTTGACAAATTCCTATTCATCATTCCAGTGTATAGTGTTCTATAACTTCCATGGTCCTTGTGAGCATTCCCTTCCCCTACCTGCTTCTCAGACTAGAAAAGGCTGGGCCTTGGGGGGGGAAGCAGAACACAGATCATTGGAAGGAAAATGGGGAGGACACTGAACAAGGCCTGGCCAAAGGAGGCATCATGGACAGTGGGGACTGGGAGTGAGCCTGACCTGGTAACCTGGACAGAGTGCGGCAAACCTGTTCCAGGGATTAATATGCCAGGCTCTGTTTTAAGAGCTTCTTATGTATAAATCATTAGCTTATCCCAAATATCCTACTCTCTTTCACAATTTATAGATATGGGAGATAAAATTGCATGAGTAGCGATAAATTCAGGATTTGAAATCATTTGTTTGACCTCATGCTTGTCCTGGGTCTACATGATTAGGAAGTTCCTAAAATTACATACTGAAGAATGTGGGCTCATTACCATTGAATTGTTCCTGAAAAACAAAGAAAAATAGCGTAATCTTCTCTCTTAGACATCCTTGGGGAACAAGTGGTGCTCTTTAAAAACCACAATGAGCATAAAGATACAATTCCCATAAAATTTGAACAGGAAAGGATATATTAAATGACAATAGATGAGAAAAGCATCTTGTTACTTCTTTTCTGGGCCTCACATTTCTGCAGATGATTACATCTCATCTCTGCCTTTTATTTTTCTTGGTGAATAATTTTTCATAGACCTTGTTCTGCACACTCATCATCTTTGATATTCCTTCTGATAGTTTTTTTTTAATTCCTAAGTCCTTTTCAGCAGATTGGATAACTAAAATAACATTACTCAAAGTTTTCCACTCTACAACACTTTAAGAAACAATGTTTGATTATTTAAGACTAGCATTGGCACATGCGGGAATGATTGTCTACAATGGCCTATGGACTCTTCATACCTGGGTTTGCACCATGCAAACTGTCTCTTTCATGTGTGTAGCTTATTTTCTTCCTACAGAAGATTATTATGTCATATTATTTCCATTGAGTATAATTGTCTGCAACTATACTTTTACCATGGAACCTAACTTACGTTAACATCTTTCTCATCATTTGAAAAACTGCATAATGAATAAAGACTAATTTGTACAAATTTACTTAATATTCACAACAAATTTATAATGTATTTTTGCCCCCACTTTGAAGTTGAGGAGACTAAATCTTAGCAGTTATAACTTGCCATTACCATGCTCTTGGAACTGTGATTTGAATCAGGTCTCAGTTCTCTAGAGATTAGAATGGACTGCCTTAAACAATGACCACATTCTCAATTGTCCTTATTTGCTTAACAATGTTAATGCTGCTACAATGTTAAAAAATAAACACACATTGAAGTCCTAAATGTCATATACAAGCCCAGGACCAAGATCTGTTGCAAATATTGTAAAAATTATTGATCCAATGTTATAGTGACTCAGTTACTGTCAAATTCTAGGGAAAAATTAGATGTAGCTTATATATTCTATTCATTTTGTACTATAAATTGAGTAGCTTCCAGGTTACAAACAAAAATTTTGTTTATAGATTGAAATAAATAAGATAGTGATTAGTCCTTAAGCTACATATGTTCCCACCTTTTGAAAAAGGAAATATTCCTTATATCTAAATCTTGTTCTTTATAAATCTATAATTCACAAATGCCCTTTGAGATATATATCCATATTTTAAATCTGAGAACACAACTCAAGGTCTATTTGTATACATATTTTAGGTCAACTTTATTAATTTCTTCCCCTCTCTATTGAAGTTAAGACTCAGTATAACCCTGAAAAAAAGGCAAACTGACACTAAAAAAGTTTAAAGTATTAGTATAATATTGCCAAAATAAAGTTAGAATCTAACACAGGGTATTTTGATGTTTAAAACATAAATATTGAATGTGTAATAAAGTAATCATGCCAAAGAAATACATAAAATCATCAAATAGTCACGATATAAAGCAGAAATTAAACATTACTCTCAATTATTGGAATTATTATATAAAAATAATTCTGCAACCAAAACCAAAATATATCTTGTATTCTTGCTTTAAACCTTACATTGTATTTTAATCAAGATTTTTAATTCCACATTATTAATTCTGGCTCAGCATTATGGGTGCTTTAAATTATTAATGGATGGCAGTGGGCAAATGAAAGCTCAGAACTCTGAACACTAGAAACTTCACCAAAAATACATATAGCTGTACACAGTCAAATTTCAATCTTCATTTTGCAATTTAAGAAGACAATGAAGACATAATACATCAATTCCCCCACACACACCACTTCTTAGCAGACAAATTGAAGGAATCTCAATAATTTAGCAGCTGGAGAGATTCAATTATGAGGGAAGATTAAGAAACTAAATATGTATAACTTGGTTTAGTCACAACAACTGAGAGGGGACATGGATGACTGTTGTCATATTTGAATGAGATATTCAAAGATACAAATTAATGGTTTACCGCACAGTAATAAATAGGCAATAGCAATTAAAGGAGACATTCAGACAAAAAATCAATAATAAGTAATTTTATGAAAAATTTTTGTGTGTGTTGTAGAACTAGACTTCTAAAAAATAAAAACTGATTGATATAACATTCTGGGGTGGATCAAGTTTTCTTACTTTCAAAGGCAGCCAGTTTTAAAAATAAGTATATATATATATATTTTTTTCTTTTTGGTAATCAGACATGCTTAAACATTACACATAACGGTTTTCCACTTTGACTGTTATATTAAAATATTTAACATGGCATTCTTTCAAGATTAAAAGTTTATAGTTAATAAAACTTGGCCAATTCTTTTTTACTTTATTTTAGTTATCCAAAAATAAATACAGTAATCAGCATAAAATTTGTCACCCCTCACACTTAAGCTTAAAAATGAAGGTGTGCTAGCTGGACTATTAGCTAATGGTATGTAAACTAAGGATCATAAAACACAGTAAGTCACCGAATTAATCCAGCATTTCTTTCTCAGAGGTATTAGCTTCAATCTCATTTGCTCTTTTAGTGTTCTGGAAAAGGGTGGTAAATATGATGCTTGTTACATTTGACATGTGTTTAGGGCTGATGATTTATTTTAAAAAATAGGTTACCTAAAAAAGTCTTGGAAAGTAAGGATAGAAATTGAAATGTGGGGATGCCTGGGTGGCTCAGCAGTTGAGCGTCTGCCTTTGGCCCAGGCAGATGTGATCCTGAAGTCCCAGGATCAAGTCCCACATTGGGCTCCCCTCAGGGAGCCTGCTTCTCCCTCTGCCTGTGTCGCTGCTCTCTGTGTCTCTCATGAATAAATAAATAAAATCTTTTAAAAAAGAAATTGAAATATGAAAAGAAACAATGTATTAAAATGCTTCTCATAAAAGATGATAGCAAAATTGGTAATGCAATACAGGGCTTAGCTACCTGGTTACTTCCTAGATCCCTTAAGCTTTATTGGTAAAGTTGCATGTATACACAACTCAGGCTGTGTCAGTTTGTTCTGGCTGCCTGAACATCAAATATGCTTGGGGAAAAAAAAATCAAGAATCAATAAGACTACAGAACTAAGGATTTTCCTCTACAAGAAACAATTGGTACAATTTACATAAAAGTGGCTACAAATGGCACTCAAAACCAGTAGAAGATTAAATGACAAAAACCCAAACATCACCAAATGTGGTGAAGAGGTATAATACTGCTACATAGAATGACTATAATTTATCTCTTAGAGGAGTAGGTGCTGCTTCTCTGTTTAAAGGTCAGTAGCCTCATGAAAACATTCTTACTTTGTGCCTACATTCTCAAATGCATTCAGACTTTTCATAGGGGGTTACAGCAGTTTTCATTCACTCAAGGGGTGCCTCCATGGGGTTTGGAACCCCCATAGAGCTGGAAAAATCATGGCGAGCAAGACAAATGAGAATGTGCACTCACACAGTTCCCTGCCTAGTGGGGAGTTCAGACAATTACACAAGGGATAACAATAAGAAATGATGAGCATGGCATTGGGTGCTGGAAAACCTATAGCAAGCTAGCCTTGTGAATCCAAAGATCAAGGAAGGCCTTCCTGAAAAAAAAAAAATGTTGGTAAAATAGAAACCAAAAGGGATCACTGGCTCTTCAAGTGAGACCTAGTATAAAATCTGTTAGAGTACTACACACACACAGGAAAGACAAGACAAGACAAGACAGAAAAAGAAAGAAAAGAAAGAAGAAAGAAAAGAAAGAAAAGAAAAGAAAAGAAAAGAAAAGAAAAGAAAAGAAAAGAAAAGAAAAGAAAAAAAAGGAAAAGAAAAGAAAAGAACAACAACAAAAAAGATGTTTGAATCTAATTTTGTTTCTGACAGATTTAACCAGTTAGGTCATTCAGATAATAAATGGCTTATGAAATACACTTATCTCTGAGCTTTAATAGGTAGAAGATTTCCATACTCTAAAGAATCTCTTTCTTTAATTTCTCTGATTACTTCCCCGAGCTAGATCATATTCTAATTAGAAATTATTCAATAACAAACACAATATGTTTGTGCCCACACAACAGATCTTTTCCAGGTTAGGAAAATTTGAGAAAGAAAAGAAAAAAAAATTACTCAAAAAAGCTTAGGGCATTAACTTGCAAGAGTGAATCACAAAGTTTAGGTGCATGAAATTCTCTAAGGTGCCTAATTAAAAAAATGGGATTTCTGCACCCACACCCCTCATACTGAAATTCTGATTCAGGAGATCTGGGGCTGGGCTCAATCCTTTGTACTTTTCACTAGAACCCAGAGTTATTTTGATGCATGTGTTCCAAATCCATACGATGAGACATTAGAGGTTGTGCTACATATAAATATGGAAGCTGTTATTGGGGACAGCAGAGATAATTCACTTGCTCCTCCTTTCCTTCATCAAAGTCCTTTGCAAGTCACAGGAAGAGGAGAGGCTTCTCTGTACATACCCTAAATCCTATTCATAGGAAAGAAGAGAGAAAGAACAGTACTTCCCAAGCCTGGCTGCACATCAGAATCACCTGGGGAGCTA
Source organism: Vulpes vulpes (assembly GCF_048418805.1). Taxonomy (NCBI): domain Eukaryota; kingdom Metazoa; phylum Chordata; class Mammalia; order Carnivora; family Canidae; genus Vulpes; species Vulpes vulpes. The sequence goes on from NW_027325669.1 coordinate 1,208,729, forward strand.
TAAAGCAGACTCATTCGGGCCCTATCCCTGGAGACTGATTGCTTTGGGTGGGTTCTTGGCAGTATTTTAAGTCCCCTTGCTGATTTTAATATGCATGGTGTTGGGGGTGAAGGGCAAAGCACAGGCCAAAGGTAAGGGAAACTAGTCAGCATTCGCTACATGATAGTTTCTTTGCCAAAAGCTCTAATTTGTTTAATATCCACATCATTTATGATATTAATAGTAAACCTAAAGGTTGATGACTCAAAGGTACAAAGAGACAGTCAGGATTACAGTTTGGAGCTGCTTAATTTAATGTTCATGTTTATTTTTAGCTTGTTTTGTTTCTAACCCCAAGATAAACTACTTTTGATTTTTAAAAAAATATTTAGCCTGCAATCTGCTACAACCCTAGGTCACCTCTCTGGTGCTAAGTTATGGTTTTGCATGGTGGTATGGTCTACCAGTCAAAATTTCCTGTTTTAGAGATGTTATATAATTTTCTGTTGGGTAGTGCTCGGCATGTACTCAGTAATGTCAGATTTTTAAGTGGCATCTTTACAGTGTTTTATTTTTGGCAAGAATATGGATA